>NC_000078.6:11593333-11907500 GCF_000001635.26 Mus musculus
AATGAAGATTTTCAACTCAAAGGACCAGCAAATATCTTCAACAAGATTATTGAAGAAAACTTCCCAAATCTAAAGAAAGAGATGCCCATGAACATACAAGAAGCCTACAGAACTCCAAATAGACTGGACCAGAAAAGAAATTCCTCCCGACACATAATAATCAGAACATCAAATGCACTAAATAAAGATAGAATACTAAAAGCAGCAAGGGAAAAAGGTCAAGTAACATATAAAGGCAAGCCTATCAGAATTACACCAGATATTTCACCAGAGACTATGAAAGCCAGAAGAGCCTGGACAGATGTTATACAGACACTAAGAGAACACAAATTCCAGCCCAGGCTACTATACCCAGTAAAACTCTCAATTACCATAGATGCAGAAACCAAAGTATTCCACGACAAAACTAAATTCACCCATTATCTCTCCACAAATCCAGCCCTTCAAAGGATAATAACAGAAAATAACCAATACAAGGACAGGACCATGCCCTAGAAAAAACAAGAAGGTAATCCCTCAACAAACCTAAAAGAAGACAGCCACAAGAACAGAATGCCAACTTTAACAACAAAAACAATAGGAAGCAACAATTACTTTTCCTTAATATCTCTTAATATCAATGGACTCAACTCCCCAATAAAAAGACATAGACTTACAAACTGGCTACACAAACAAGACCCAACATTTTGCTGCTTACAGGAAACTCATCTCAGAGAAAAAGATAGACACTACCTCAGAATGAAAGGCTGGAAAACAATTTTCCAAGCAAATGGTATGAAGAAACAAGCTGGAGTAGCCATTCTAATATCTAACAAAATCACTTCCAACACAAAATAATAAAAAAAGACAAGGAGGGGCACTTCATACTCATCAAAGGTAAAATCCTCCAAGAGGAACTCTCAATTCTGAATATCTACACTCCAAATGCAAGGGCAGCCACATTCATTAAAGAAACTTTACTAAAGCTCAAAGCACACATTGCACCTCACACAATAATAGTGGGAGACTTCAACACACCACTTTCACCAATGGACAGATCATGGAAACAGAAACTAAACAGGGACACAGTGAAACTAACAGAAGTGATGAAACAAATGGATCTGACAGATATCTACAAAACATTTTATCCTAAAACAAAAGGATATACCTTCTTCTTAGCACCTCATGGTACCGTCTCTAAAATTGACCACATAATTGGTCACTAAACAGGCCTCAACAGATTCAAAAATATTGAAATTGTCCCATGCATCCTATCAGATCACCATGCACTAAGGCTGATCTTCAATAACAAAATAAATAATAGAAAGCCAACATTCACGTGGAAACTGAACAACACTCTTCTCAATGATACCTTGGTCAAGGAAGGAATAAAGAAAGAAATTAAGGACTTCTTAGAGTTCAATGAAAATGAAGCCACTTTATACCCAAACTTATGGGACACAATGAAAGCATTTCTAAGAGGAAAACTCATAGCTCTGAGTGCCTCAAAAAAGAAACTAGAGAGAGCACACATTAGCAGCTTGACAACACACCTAAAAGCTCTAGAACAAAAGGAAGCAAATTCACCCAAGAGGAGTAGAAGGCAGGAAATAATCAAACTCAGGGGTGAAATCAACCAAGTGGAAACAAGAAGAACTATTCAAAGAATCAACCAATCAAGGAGCTGGTTCTTTGAGAAAATCAACAAGATACATAAACCCTTAGCCAGATTCACTAGAGGGCACAGGGAAAGCATCCTAATTAACAAAATCAGAAATGAAAAGGGAAACATAACAACAGATCCTGAAGAAATCCAAAACACCATCACATCCTTCTACAAAAGGCTATACTCAACAAAACTGGAAAACCTGGATGAAATGGACAAGTTTCTAGATAGATACCAGGTACCAAAGCTAAATCAAGATCAGGTTAATGATCTAAACAGTCCTATATCCCCTAAAGAAATAGAAGCAGTCATTAATAGTCTCCCAACCAAAAAAAGCCCAGGACCAGATGGGTTTAGTGCAGAGTTCTATCAGATCTTCAAAGAAGACCTAATTCTAGTTCTTCACAAACTATTCCACAAAATAGAAACGGAAGGTACTCTACCCAACTCATTCTATGAAGCCACAATTACTCTGATACCTAAACCACAAAAAGACCCAACAAAGATAGAGAACTTCAGACCAATTTCCCTTATGAATATCGATGCAAAAATCCTCAATAAAGTTCTTGCTAACCGAATCCAAGAACACATCAAAACTATCATCAATCCTGACCAAGTAGGTTTCATCCCAGGGATGCAGGGATGGTTCAATATACAGAAATCCATCAATGTAATCCATTATATAAACAAACTCAAAGACAAAAACCACATGATCATCCTGTTAGATGCTGAGAAAGCATTTGACAAAATCCAACACCCATTCATGATAAAAGTCTTGGAAAGATCAGGAATTCAAGGCCCATACCTAAACATGATAAAAGCAATCTACAGCAAACCAATAGCCAACATCAAAGTAAATGGTGAGAAGCTGGAAGCAATCCCACTAAAATCAGGGACTAGACAAGGCTGTCCACTCTCACCCTACCTATTCAACATTGTACTTGAAGTCTTAGCCAGAGCAATTCTACAACAAAAGGAGATCAAGGGGATACAAATTGGACAGGAAGAAGTCAAAATATCACTTTTTGCAGATGATATGATAGTATATATAAGTGACCCTAAAAATCCCACCAGAGAACTCCTAAGCCTGATAAACAGCTTCAATGAAGTAGCTGGATATAAAATTAACTCAAACAAGTCAATGGCCTTTCTGTACACAAAGGATAAACAGGCTGAGAAAGAAATTAGGGAAACAACACCCTTCTCAATAGTCACAAATAATGTAAAATACCTTGGCGTGACTCTAACTAAGGAAGTAAAATATCTGTATGATAAGAACTTCAAGTCTCTAAAGAAAGAAATTAAAGAAGATCTCAGAAGATGGAAAGATCTCCCATGCTCATGGATTGGCAGGATCAACATTGTAAAAATGGCTATCTTGCCAAAAGCAATCTACAGATTCAATGCAATCCCCATCAAAATTCCAACTCAATTCTTCAACGAATTAGAAAGGGCAATCGGCAGATTCATCTGGAATAACAAAAAACCTAGGATAGCAAAAACTCTTCTCAAGGATAAAAGAACCTCTGGTGGAATCACCATGCCGGACCTAAAGCTGTACTACAGAGCAATTGTGATAAAACCTGCATGGTATTGGTATAGTGACAGACAAGTAGACCAATGGAACAGAATTGAAGACCTAGAGATGAACCCACACACCTATGGTCACTTGATCTTTGACAAGGGAGCTAAAACCATCCAGTGGAAAAAAGACAGCATTTTCAACAAATGGTGCTGGCACAACTGGCAGTTATCATGTAGAAAAATGCGAATTGATCCATTCCTATCTCCTTGTACTAAGGGCAAATCTAAGTGGATTAAGGAACTCCACATAAAACCAGAGACACTGAAACTTATAGAGGAGAAAGTAGGGAAAAGCCTTGAAGATATGGGTACAGGGGAAATATTCCTGAATAGAACAGCAATGGCTTGTGCTATAAGATCCAGAATCGATAAATGGGACCTCATAAAATTACAAAGCTTCTGCAAGGCAAAAGACACTGTCAATAAGACAAAAAGGCCACCAACAGATTGGGAAAAGATATTTACCTATCCCAAATTGGATAGGGGACTAATATCCAATATATATAAAGAACTCAAGAAGGTGGACTCCAAAAAATCAAATAACCCCATTAAAAAATGGGGCTCAGAGCTGAACAAAGAATTCTCACCTGAGGAATACCTAATGGCTGAGAAGCACCTGAAAAAATGTTCAACATCCTTAATCATCAGGGAAATGCAAATCAAAACAACCCTGAGATTCCACTTCACGCCAGTCAGAATGCCTAAGTTCAAAAATTCAGGTGACAGCAGATGCTGGCAAGGATGTGGAGAAAGAGGAACACTCCTCCATTGCTGGTGAGATTACAAGCTTGTACAACCACTCTGGAAATCAGTCTGGTGGTTCCTCAGAAAATTGGACATAGTACTACCGGAGGATCCCGCAATACCTCTCCTGGGCATATATCCAGAAGATGTCCCAACCGGTAAGAAGGACACATGCTCCACTATGTTCATAGCAGCCTTATTTATAATAGCCAGAAGCTGGAAAGAACCCAGATGCCCCTCAACAGAGGAATGGATACAGAAAATGTGGTACATTTACACAATGGAATACTACTCAGCTATTTAAAAAATGAATTTATGAAATTCCTAGGCAAATGGATGGACCTGGAGGGCATCTTCCTGAGTGAGGTAACCCAAACACAAAGAAACTCACACAATATGTACTCACTGATAAGTGGATATTAGCCCAGAAACTTAGGATACCCAAGATATAAGATACAATTTGCTAAACGCATGAAATTCAAGAAGAACGAAGACCAAAGTGTGGACACTTTACCCCTTCTTAGAAATGGGAACAAAACACCCATGGAAGGAGTTACAGAGACAAAATTTGGAGCTGTGATGAAAGGATGGACCATCTAGTGATTGCCATATGAAGGGATCCATCCCATAAATCAGCTCCCAAACGCTGACACCATTGCATACACTAGCAAGATTTTGCTGAAAGGACCCAGATATAGCTGTTTCTTGTGAGACTATGCCGGGGCCTAGCAAACACAGAAGTGGATGATCACAGTCAGCTATTGGATGGGTCACACGGCCCCCAATGGAGGAGCTAGAGAAATTACCCAAGGAGCTAAAGGGAACTGCATCCCTATAGGTGGAACAACATTATGAACTAACCAATACCCCGGAGCTCTTGACTCTAGCTGCATATGTATCAAAAGATGGCCTAGTCGGCCATCACTGCAAAGAGAGGCCCATTCGATTTGCAAACTGTATATGCCCCAGTACAGGGGAATGCCAGGGCCAAAAAGGGGGAGTGGGTGGGTAGGGGATTGGGGGGTGGGTATGGCGGACTTTTGGGATAGCATTGAAAATGTAAACGAGGAAAATACCTAATAAAAAAAAAGAAAAAAATTGTTTAAAAAAGACATTAATTAAAGAACCTAGTAGAGCTGAAAAGAAAAACACAAAACCTTGAGCTCTGGAATACAAAGTCAAGAGGCAAGCAAGGAAGAGAGATTTCTTATAAAGGAACAGCTATGGAACTATGAGAAAATTCAAAAGACTATAGTGAAAGAAAGAGTAAGCAATGGAGGGAGTGCTCAACTGTGACAAGTGAGGCTGCTTAGTCAAAATTTAGAATTAGAAAGGATTTGTACATATTCCAGTATGGGAAGCATTGGTGAGACTGACTAGAGCTGTTTTAGTAATTGAAGTGATAGATGCCTCATAGAATTGGACTCAAGAGAGAATGGAAGGGGCAGGTATATAAATTGGTGATAGGGCACTTTTCTACCATGTTTAAAGATCCTGAGTTCATCCTCTAGGCCCCCACCAGCACACACAAAAAAGAGAGTTAATGTAAGTAATCAGAGAAAAAATATATTTCATGTAAGATTTGTTGAAGAATGGAGCAATAAACTGGGAATCAGAATAGTAAAGTGATATCATGAGCTGTTGCAATAAGATGTGAAAATAATGTGTTTGTACTGATGGCAATGATTAGATAGAAAGCAAAAAAAAAAAATCAGAATGGATATCCTGGAGAAAATGGAAATTTTAGGTAAATTTTGGAAAGACACATGGGAATAAGATTTAGCTCACAGGTAGATAATTTGGGTTTGGATAGAAGCTGTGGTAATTACTTCCTCAAATAAGAAGGAAGGCATAGTATCATTATAAATATTAGTAGAACAGGTATGATGGCAAACCTGGTGAAGTTGTAATCTTACTGAACTTCTTGGTATGGATGAAACCAAATTCATTATCTGAAAGTGAGTGTGAAAGACAAAATATTCTGAGTGCAAAGAAAGAAGTTTGAACCAGATCTGTAGGCAAGTGGGAAGTCGATGGACTAGGAAAGCATAGCATGGATGCCAGTCCTTACCAATACCTCAAAACTTATAAACATATTCGTAAGTATGGATATGTTTAAAGTGAGAGCCATCACTGCAAGTTTGCTTTTATTCAGCTGCATTCTGGCTCATGAGTACCTGGGGCAGGAGAGGGCAGAAAGTGAAAAGACAGTTTTAAACATAAGAGTTTTAAACATAAGAGTTTTAAACATAAGAGTTTTAAACATAAGAGCAACTTAGCCCAAAGAATAGCATGTCATGGTGAAAGGGAAAATGGGTTGAGTTTATGTGTGAGAAGATGTTGTGGTTTTTCTCCATATCATTTCAGAAGGATAAGAGAAGGGGAGAAGACTTAGGGTGGATGGGGGCAATGGTAGGATCATGGGCTTGGTGGTTCCAAAGTGAAAAGTGGGTATGTTAGGACATCTCAGGGAGGTTGAGAGAGGCTAGGTGTTTAGAGATGCTCTAATGACTCTTAGCTGCACAAGATCCCAGAGTTAGGAATAGTGTAATGCTTATCTCTGATGACATTTATACCATCTTCTATAAGGTTCAAGAAATATCATTCAAGAAAAGGCGAAAGCATATTAGATTTGGAACATAAGGAGGAGGGCTGTGAAATCTTCTCTTGAGTATGACACAGCCATCATGAACTCATAGCAGCTCCTGCCATGTACACTGGGTCTGCACAAAACTATTACTGCCATCAGCCAGTTATGGATGTGGGAGGGGATCACAAAGCCTCATATGTCCATGCTGGCTACTGAAGGATGCAAGGAAAATGGAAATCATTGTCTTTAGTTGTCTGCCTACAGATGAACTCATCATTCTTCAGTAGATAGTTCCATATTTGTCACCACTCAGATATCCCTGGCAAAACTCAGTGGGTCATAAAATAAAACAAAAAGACCTGAACTTGAAAAAGAGATCATAAGAGAGGAAGTGGTTTTAACCATGGTTGGAGGAAGATGAGAGAGGATGAAGGAGAGAGTAATTAAAGTGTGTTATAAACTTTTGGGTCTGGGTTACCTTACTCAATATGATATTCTCCAGTTCCATCCATTTGCCTGCAAAATTCATGGTGTCCTTGTTTTCAATGGCTGAATAGTATTCCACTGTATAGATGTACCACATGTAGTGAAAGAGAAGTATAAACTGATGGTTTACAATTTAGGATGGAGTATTTTCCAAGAAACACAGTACATAGTTGGACACAGCAGTGATGCACAATGAGGGCAGCTCCCTCTATGTGATTCTAATGACACAAGAGAGATAAGTAGGTGAATTGTCACTCTGAAGTGAGATCAGAAAACAAACAAACAAACAAACAAACAATGCCCTGAAAGGAGAGAGAAGTTTTCATCAAGACAAGAAGGTGAACAGAAATTTGGAGATGAATTAGAAAATATAAGGCTTTTTCTGATGGCAGACTTAAATGCCAGAGAACAAAGAGGATTGTTTAGAAGTTACAAAATGTGGGAGTAGGGTAGCTGGAAGACATATAGAACCTTGTGAGATTAGAAGCAGGAAGAAGATTGGACACCTGACAGTCTGGTCTTCAGTGAACAACATAACACAGATAAAGATGAAGGAGTTATTTTAATTTTGTCAAATATGACAATTTTCTATGTAATTAAAGCATTTTTGTACCTTGTGAAGGATCCAAAATTAGAAATAAAATACATTCATCTATCATTTTTCTAAATGTTAAACTTGTTGTACATTTAAAAATGAACTGGCTAACAGCAAACTAGGAGCTATTTTCAATGAGGAATGTAAAAATCAGAGTTTAAGGATTATTTTGTTGTAATATAAAAAATGTAGTAGAGTGGGAGAAATAGTTTGTTAGATGACTAGTTAACGCGCTAACTGGTGAAATAATTCCAATGGAAAGAGGAGGAAGGATAAGGGAATGAGGAAGACAGGTGAGGAGAGGAGGGGAGGGGAGGGGAGGGGAGAGGAGAAGAGAAAATTTTGAGACAATACTAATATGATTCAGGGTTTGTAATGTAACAGATACTGAGTTGTAGGAAGAGGAAGAGTCAATTATGACTGGAGGTTATCTGATTTTATCAAATCAAATACTGAAAATATTTGATTTTAGGGAAATACATTTTGCTCAGAGCTCAACTTTTCTATATTTAGTGTTTTATTAGGAAATACTACTTGAATATGTGATGAAAACTACCTTCTGACATTTTCCAGAAGAGTATGAGCCATACATACAAGCATACAATAGGAAGGTGCTTGATGTCCTTGTGTGCATTCTAAGCTTGGGATCTAGAAGGTAAATGTTATTTAACATCATTATAAGTATTTTCCTTTACACATTTTGCAGAACCACAATAGACCTATTTAAAAAACCCAGAATTAGAAAAAGCCACCTCACACCAAATGTCAGAGGATTTAAAATGCTTAGAAGCTCTGCGCCCGAAGCTCATGGGATAAAACTGGGATGATATTTTGATGGTTCCCTAAATAGCCTAAGGGAAGAGTGATGGGATTTTAAATACACCCAGGAAATAAAGGTCAGCATGGGACAGCCCTTGCTAAGCTTTGTGCTATAACCTTCATTCAAAGACATGTTCAAAACCAACCTTATGCATCTCAGAATCTTATTACCATGGCATGGAAATCTTCCTATACAGGCCCATCAGAAGCAATATAAACACTGTATGTGACCCATCACATTAACCAGCCTTGTGGTAATCTTTACTTTAAAAGTGCAATAGAAAATTATCTATAATATTTTAATTAGAAATTTGTTTTTGGATTTTGCATTATTTACTGATCTGATGCACTGATCTATCAGTCTCCTACTCTCTGAAAACATGTTTTCTTGAGTCTGTAATCTCTGTCCACTTCAGTAGATCACATAGCCACAGGAGATATGAATAATTTTGAAGGAATTTTAAATGACATTATATTATAAAATTTTCAGCTCTCTGTTTTTCAAAGAGATCCATAGTAAGCTATATTTAAAAATTTTGGTAGAGAATGGGAAATACACAAATCATTAAGTTTATCCCTTGAAAGAAAAAGATTTCAAGTTTTTCAAGATGTGTTAGCCTTAAGTTTCCAACATTGATTCTTTTTAGAATAAGTAAACTCTAAATCTTCAGAAAATCTATTTATAAATTTTTCATTAGGAAAAAACTCTCTGCCATGTTTTCTTTATCTCTGCTAATTTATGTAGTTGTTCATTTGAAGTATTGACGTTCTGAGGTCTTTCAGTGATGATAATATCAGAATTGACTGTATGGGTATTAGTAAATAACCTCATTTGACAGTACTTTTAAACCGACATTCAGTCCATGGGAAGTTTTAGCAGCATAGTGCTGACACGAAGGCATAGGTGCTACCAGTTGTGAACCCCATGGACTCTCTTTCTTGGTTTATTCATCTGCTAAATAGAGTATAAACAGTTGCCATGTAAGACTAGCTTGAAGTTTGAAGGACATGATCTATGAAAAGATTTTAGGGTATAGTCAATGTTCAATAAAATGTGGTGTCAAACATTTAGAATTTATTGTGAAGCTTGAATTTGTTGGGTAAATATGTTCAGTGAATGCTGAAAGACTTTTGAAACATAAGTCACTCCAATGTCTGGGAGATGATGGCCTTAAGGAGTAATCTGAAGCTACGAGCTAAAATAAGTCTTTATTCCATGGAGTTGTTCCTTCCAGGTAATTTGGACACAACTACATAAAAGTAAATAATACAAAGGAGAAAGCCTGGTGAGGCAGGGTTTCCTAGTAAGGCTTTTTTAGTCAGAATATGATCACGGTTGGTGGACATAGCTCGTTTCCCCACTGTGCTTTCTGTGGCACCAACAGCTCTGATGTCTCACATACAGCACTTAGAACCTGGCTGAGTGGCTGGCACACAGCACCTCCTTCATAAGTGACTGGTTTAGAAAATGAATGGGTATGGGGACTGATGTTTGTTCAACTTCTGTTGCCTGGTCCCTGCATACTGGGAGCTCTGCCCCTGAAATACCCTCTTAGCCTGGAGTAACAGAGCTCTGTGCCTCACCAGCTGGTGCTCTGCCCTGCCAGTGCAGTACAGTGATATGAGTTGCTGTAGATGCTATTGTTGCTCCTACCTTACGGCTACAAAGATCTTTGTCTTTATTCTCTTTCCCATACTAGTGGAAAACACAAGGAGACTGCTCGCCCTTCTGTATTATTTATTCTTTGCTTGGCTGGGGGTGGTGGAGTAGGGAGAGTTCTCACACTGAGGTTAATTAATTCTTAAATTCCTTAACAGTTATTGTGATAGTCCTTTCAATGGATGCTTATGGTTCCATTACTTTTCCAAAGGTGTCCAGGAAGCATAGCGTCTTTTCTGGGATTGAGTTGGCTCACAGCAGCCAGGTCCTGCCTTGCTTTACCACTCCCTTCAGACTTTGTGCATCATTGATACCTATCATTCATGCAGCATGCAGCATCATATTCCTTCTTGCATTCTGGTGAATTGTCTCTCCTTATCTTTTCTTTTCTTTTTTTTATTTTTATTTTTTTTTGCATGATGTACCCATCAACATAGCTACCCATTTTGTTGATTACATTTTTAGCATACCCCTACTACTCAGGATTCAAGCTACTCGCTTAAAGACCCTTCATTCCCTGTGTAAATGAGCAGAGATAACTGAGAACCTAGGTAAAGCAATGGCCTCCCTCCATTCACTGAGTATTTCCGAGTCTTGGGTCTAGATGAGATAATAATAACTGCTGGCACAGTTGTAGAGATTAGTAAGATACATAACACCAGGCATATGGTAGGTAGGCTTCTCAGGAGATGGAAACCAGACCAGCAGGGTTTGTGAGCAGATTTTTCTAGAGCTAAATGGGGTACTCAGTGTCAGAAAAAAATAAAGAATCACAGAAGACTGTCAAGGCAAGGCACAGAGGAAGAAAACAAAACATAATTTACAAAGAAAGAAAGTGATGGAGCAAAGTTGAAGCTCAAGAAATTGGTTGCAAGGCCAGTATGGGACAGTCTCGTGCTGGTGATAATTAACTCTATCTCCAGGATGCTGTACTCTTTGTCCACATGGTGAATCATCTCTGAATCTCTATTATGCCATGCTCCCTCTAGCATCACGTCTGTTATGATGTTGATTAGTCTGAGATCCCTCAATAGCAGACTCCAGGTCAATACTAAATGTGAAAGTCATTTGTCAGGGAAAATATCTGTGAGGAGAGATGAGGGTTAGGGAGTGTGTTCTGAGCTTCAGGAAGATGAGAGGGGAGTTTGGAAAGGAAGATTCAGTAGTGTGAGGTTATGAAAATATTTTAAATGGTTGATATTGACTCCTTGAGGCAAACAGCAAAGGTGTTCTTGAGAGGAGGCTAGCAATTCCCCAGAGTAGATCTGCCTGGGTAATCATTTTTTTAATATATTATATTTTAGTAGTGTTATTATCATTTATTTTTTTATTAATCATTTCATTCATTTACATGTCAAATGATAGCCCACTTCCCAGTTACCACTCTAACACTCCCATCCCACATCCGCCTTCCCTCTCCCTTTTTCCTCTTTGAGGGTGCTCCCCCTACCCACACTCTCCCCCTGCTCTAGCATCCCCCTTCACTGGGGCATCAAACCTCCCTGGGACCAAAGACCTCCCTTCCCGTTGCTGTGAGGTAAGGGCATCCTCTGCTATGTATGTATCTGGAGCCATGGATCCCTCCAGGTATACTCCTTGGTTGGTGGTCTAGACTATTGGTGGTCAGGCCAAACTATATTGTTCTTCTAATGGGGATACGGTTTTCCTCTGCTACTCCAGTTCTTCTGCCAGTCTGCCCACCAGGTTCCCTTGGCTCATGTGTACCTGGGCTGCTTTAGAATTTGGAAGCAGCAGCCTTCCTCACAAAAAGTATGAATTTGTAGCCATCATAGCAAGTACTGAATGTAGTGTGCCTATATCCTTTTCTTGTTTAGAAGAAAATACATCAAAATGTTTTTCTATATCAAATGCATAAATATTAAAATGTTTTTAAAAGAGATACTAAAACAGAAAAATTTAAATCTAAGATGCTAAAGAGGAGAGAGAAGAAATAACAAAGGGCCAAGTAGAAACCACACCACCATATAGTGAAAATACATAAAACGAATAAATCATGGAAGTAAACAAAAAAATAGACTAAAATCTCCAAAGACAGAAATTTACATATTGTAAAATAAACCAAAGATAAAGCTGTGTGTGTAAACATAAGACCTAAAAAAGGTAAAGATACAGAAAAATAGGAAGATGTGAATGTTAAGTCCAGAAAAGAGAACACTGGTTTAGTTATATCAAGAATACTTCCTGGGGTCTGTGCTCAGTGGGAAACCACTTGTACTTACAGAGGATCAGGTTCACTTCTCAGCACCCATGTGGTGGCTCACAACCATCTGTAATTCTAGAGAATCCAATACTCTCTTCTGACCTCTGCAAGCACCACGTTCACATATTGTACACAGAATGTGTGAACAGAATGTGCAGTCAAAAACCTCATACACATAAAATAAAATATTAAAATAAAATACTAAATATTTTTAAAAAGCAATGTTTCATGGCAAAATGCATACCCAATAGCAAGTGATTTCTTAAAAAGTATAATTTTTATTGAGTCTCTCTCTCTCTCTTTCTCTCTCTCTCTCTCTCTCTCTCTCTCTCTCTCTCCCCATCTCCCATTGTGTGTTCCAGTATACTCATTCATGGGTACATATAAGGAACCTAGAATTCAACATCACATGTCTTCCTCTGCTAGTCTCCACCTTAGTTTTAGGTGTAGACTCAATTACTGAACGCAGCTTCACTGTTTGAGCTTGACTAGCTGGCCAGGAAACCCCCATCTCTGCTTACCCACTGCCAGACAGCACCAGGTTTACAGGTACATGCTCCCAAGCCCAGCTTTTGTGTGGGTACAGGGGTTTGAACTCAGGTCCACATGCTCACACAGAAAGTATTTTCCCCACTGAATGGTCTCTCCAATCCTCATCTTCTTTTGTTTAAAGACCCATATTTAAAATAAATAAAATCAAACTTAAACTTTAAAGAGAAATTGATTAATCTATAATCCTAAACAGAAATTATATTACATGATTCTTCATGAAGATCAAAAACTTATAAGCAAGGACACATAACATTTAAAGATTAACAATAATAATCTTGGGTTGGAGAGATGGCTCAGTGGTTAGGATGACCAGACTTTGATCTCCAGAACCCATGTCAGATGACTCACAACCACCAGAGGGTCTGTTGTCTCTGCTCTACACAGATACCTGAATTCATATATACCCCTCCAAATAAAAATAAATCTTCAAACATTAAAAAAATAATTGTGACCTAACAGACAGACACAGAATGCTACACAGGTTAATCAAAAGTTTAGCAAGTACATTGGAAATGCTTAGGAGGATTAGTTAAAAGCCATGCCATAAAGAATATTTTCAATCCCTGGCATTGTGGCGCACACCTTTAATCCCAGCACTCGGGAGGAAGAGGCAGGTGGATTTCTGAGTTCGAGGCCAGCCTGGTCTACAGAGTGAGTTCCAGGACAGCCAGAGCTACACAGAGAAACCCTGTCTCAAAAAACCAAAAAAAAAAAAAAAAAAAAACCCAAAAAATATATTTTCAGATGAATCAATTTCTATTTAGAAATTAGAAATCAACAACAGAAACAAGCTGAGGGAGCTGTATCCCACAGGAAAACGAGAATTCAAAGCTGTATATGACTAAGGAAGTAAATGTATTACTAAGTCCATAACTCAAAACTTAGAAAAACAACACAACAATCTAAAACCGAGTAGTACAGCAGTGGTTCTCAGTCTGTGGGTGCTGTCTTTAGAGTTTGATGGTCCTCTCACAGGGGTCACCCAAGACCATCTACATACCAGATACTTACATACAATTCATAACACTTACAAAATTACAGTTATAAAGTAGCAATGAAAGTAATTTTGTGATTGGAGGTCATCACAATATAAGAAACTGTGTTAATGGGCCACAGCATTAGAAAGGTTGGGAATTACTGGAATAAAGGAACATTAAAGCACAGCAAATGAAAACAGGAAGTGATCATACAATACAGAGAGTCGGCAAGACCAAAACCATTATTGTTGACAAATGTGAAATTAACAGTTAAAAATGATAAGATTGATCAACCTAAAGAGAGATGGTGCAGACAGCAGTGTATTTAAAAGTTAGATGGAATGAAAGAAATGTCTAGAACAGTTTAGTGTATTCCTCAAAGGAACTTCCATAATTATACAGAAATACTAGGCCAAGTGATTCTGTCAGTCACATGTATCCACCTACTCATTTAAAAAATGAATTCCAGGGTCTACATCAGTATTCTATATTGTTTGGGGAGTAACTTGGACTATTATGATCAACCATATAAGAAAAGGATTCTTGTACCTAATACTAGGAGTTTTGTTAGTCTTTGGTTGTTGTAGAGAAGTGACATAATATTCTTTAAGATACACATGCACACACATTTATATGTATTTTGTATAATTTTAGGTAAATATATAATATAGTCCTTTGAGACTTTATCAGACACCTTGGTATTATTTGTTCTTTCTCTGTATTTCAAAACCAAATACAAAGGAACAAGCCATAGCTAAACAATAACAAAACTAAGAATCACTGACGCTGGAGCCCTAGCTTTGTGGTTAAGATCACTTTCTGCTTTTATGCAAGACCTGAACTTGATTCTGAACACGAACATGGTGCTGACTCAACTATACTTTCAGGCATCAGATGCCCCCTTCTGGCCTCCATGAGCAGCAGGCATGAAAGCAGCACATACATGCAGGCACTCACAAATACACACAAAATGAGGAAACCCTTAACCCCAAAAGAAACATAAAATCAAAATAGGTTGAACCAATGAACTGCTTTCCCAAGACCTCACTGATAATCAATAAGAGGTGAAGAAGCCGAAAGAACAGTAGTAATACTCCATAGGAGATTCCTGTAAGATGTGGGCAAGACCAAAAGCCAAAAGAAGAAATGTGTCTGGTTTTGTTGTTTGTATTTCCATGAAATGGGAAGTATCTTTGAATTTATTCTCATTTTTGAAGTAAGCATGCTGTTTATAAAGAGTAAAAAAATCTACTTGTGTTTCATTCTGAGTTCTTTAAAGCTGATTGAGTGGAGTGTCATTACTCTATTAGCATCACAGGCCTTTAATTTTTTGTTCCTGTTGGTGGCGATGTTGGGAATTTTGAACTCAGGATCTTCATATGCCAAGCATAGGTTTCAATATCAAGTTATCCCCCCTGGCCAGAATCATAGGTATTTTTAAGAGACTGACACCACATTACTCAGGAAAATATCTTATTATTGAACAGAATACTAATAAACTAACTAATGTGCTTATAATATTTATAATTATTAATAAACTAAATTTGCACTGAATTGCTTTGGCAAGAAAGGCCACCTTATCAAATCTTGTAAACAATGACCTTTCCCCCATATTTTTCTGTTTGCTTAAGTTCTTTGCCTTGTTCAAATGTCATTTTATGTCCCATTTTCTCCTGAGTGACTGAGCCAGCACTGTAGCTCAGGTTTGGCTTGTCTTACCTAAGGGCACCAGTTCTCTTGTTATTGCTGCCAAGCAGATAAATAAGAGTAATAGCCTGCCATCTGGACAATTTACTGCAGTCAGTGCACCCAATGGCCAATTTGCTCAGCTTTGCTGAAACCTTGTTTTCCATTAAGTTTTGCTAACTTAGAGGTCTATTTTTATGGGATCCACACCTTTTAAAACTATTTCATCTTTTAAATATTTAAAATATAATTGCATAACTTCTCTTCTACTACTACTTCTAACCTATTCCCTGCCCTGCTCCCCTTCTCAAATTTATGGCCTTTTTCTCTAGTTGTATATATGTGGATAAGAGTAAATATAGCAATACAACTTAGTGTTGCTTATATTTGCATGTGTTTAGTGCTGACCACTTTGTTATTGGCTAACCAATTAAGGAGATCATCCCTGGGGAAGATTAATTCCCTTCTCTCAGCTATCATTAATTGCTTTTCATCCAGGGATGGGGCCCCATGAGATTATGTCTGGCCATGCTGGCATGTCCACTGGTTTTGTCATCGTTCTGGTCTTTAGGGAGCCAGAGTGTTGATATTTCTTAGGTGTAGCTTCATGGTCCTCTGGCTCTTACTATCTTTCTGCTCTCTTTTCTGTGATGCTCTGTGAGCCTTGAGTGTAGAGATTGTTTGTACTTGTGTACCGACTGGGGATGGGCAACCTGTGATCAGTTGTTTTCTGCATTTTAACCGGATACAGATTTTTGTAATGGTCTTCATCTCCTTCAAAAAGAAACTTCTTTGTTGAGGGGTGGGAACCATATTTCTCTGTGGATACAAAGATAAGTATTGACACTACAGTTTTTAAGAATCAGTCTGGTTTAGGAAAATGGCAGTAATAGATGTTTCTGTAAGGTCTATGACCTCACTAGCCACATGGATAGTTGACTAGTTTTAAAGTATCAGGTATGATATTCCTCTTATTGATCAGGCCTTAAGTCTAATTGGACAGCTGTTGGTTGCTACCAAAATACAAGAACCACAATTTCACCTATAGCAACAGCTGTTGTACTGGTCCCTTTATTTCATAGAACCACAATTTCACTTATAGCAACAGCTGTTGTACTGGTCCATTTATTTCATAGACATCACAGCTGGGCAGGATTATTGATTACCTTATCTTTTTGGTAGAAACTTTCAGTACTATGAAATCTAGTCCCCAGGGAGGAGGCTTTTGGGTACTCTACTGAGTCCTGTGATCAAAACATGTGGTATCTTTAACAACAGGGCCTTACCTTAAACTTCTGGGAGGCAGTCATGGGCAATGACAATAATCTATAGTTTTGGAAGCTTCATCATTTCTTAATCAACAGCTCAAAAGATTTCTCACTACTGTTACTAGAGTTTTTGTTGGATAGTCCACTGCCCTTGGGGGGAACATTATCATGTCAAGTGGTATAATTTCATTTAAAATAACATATATGCTATGTAATTTAGGTAACTATGAAATAATATGATTCTTGACTGGGTGCTGTAGTGGATCCATTTAATCCCAATGCTCATGGGCAAAGGCAGATAAAGCTCTATGAGTTTGAGGCCATCCTGGTCTACATAGCAAGTTACAGAGTTAGAACTGCTTAAAAAAAACAAAACAAAAAGAAAACCACAAATGATGATGATAATTGTGATGACTATCATCATCATCATCATCATCATCATCATCCCTGTGGCTTTTTAATAATCCCTAGTGTCTCCTCTCCCAAATTAAATCCATACCTCTGTTTTTCCATTTCCCCCTTCATATCACCTAGTATCGTATTATTTCTTTCTCTGGAGCACTTTGGCTTCTTTTCACTTTAAATAGGTGTCAGTACTTAAGGGGTTGAATTGTCTTCCAAGTAGATCTATATTTTTGTAGGGCACACTCTGAATCTGCCACAATAAAAGAGCAATTTGATGGCTGGTATTAACTGTCAAGTTGACAAGATCTAGAATCATTGACAAGATGAACTTCAGAGCAAATCTCTGAGGGATTATATAGATTGCATTGTTTGAGATGGGAAGAGCAACACTAACTATGGGTGGTGCCATTTTATGGATTGGAGTCCTGGACTGGATGTAAAGGGGAAGTGAGCTGAGCACCAGTGTTCATCCCCCTCTGCCTCCAGACTTTGTGACCAGCTGCCTCATGCTTTTGAGACCAGCTACCTCATGCTTTTGCTGACATGCCTGATGGGTGGCACCCTCAATCTATGAGCCCAAAAGGAGCCTGCCTTCCTTTATTTGTTAACAAGACAAAGGAATACATATACATCACAAGCAACTTGTGGTGATGACAACTCATTGCATTTAGCATGTAACAGCCTAGTCACAGAAGAGACAGCCTGGTATCTTTGCTATGTTATGTTGATTAGAAGCAAACCCTAGATCCTACTGATCCTGGAGAGACAGAGGTAAGACATTCACTGTTACATATCAATGGCAGAAATATCAAGGGCCATCTTAAGGTGTGCTTACCACAGAAACAGTGCTTGTGGCCAGAGAACAAAATAAATTAAAGCATTGCTTTGCAGATTGTCAGGAATTGTATCTTTAATAAAGCTATGTGGGCAATCCAGACTCAAGAAATTTTGAGAACTTAACAGTCTTTGCTTTTATAATCATTTTTTTGATAGAAACATTTTAAAAAAGAAAACAAAGAGCATAAACAGTCTTTTAGACAGCACATGTTGGTTTGTGTCAGATTGTTAGGAGTTTTTAGGAAATATGAGATTTTGTCCTTTAGAGGAAAAAGCAATATGCCATTTTTATTTTCTGCTCAGGTAATTTAAAGACTCATTCCAAAAAGATCGTCAGACTTTGTTCAACCTTTCTTGTCTTTGAGTTATGCAATAGCAATTTATTTGGGGAAACAGTGTCTAGCTGATCTGTTGGAACATGGGAGAATCATAAGCGTCTGACCTGCATGTAGCTGTTTTTCTTTCCCTTTTCTGTTAAAAAAGCCATAAGGGAAATATGTTGCCACCCACTCTTTTCTGGAGAGCTCTTTGCTTTGGGTTTAAAAAACTCAATCTTGAAGGGCTCACTGAGTTATTTTAGGTTCCCCTGAGCCCCATAGGAGAATGTAAGACAAGAGTGAGTGTGTAAGACTTTTGTAATGTGACAGGTCTCTCATTCCCGACAGGAGATGGTCAGCGACTCTTCAGTGGTAAGAAAGACTTGGAGCTCTTCATTCTCCATTTTGTAAGGAATGGGATACCTCTGTCTCTCCCTTTCTCTGCCTATCTATCTATCTATCTATCTATCTATCTATCTATCTATCTATCTATCTATCACACACAAACATACACACACACACACACACAGAGAGAGAGAGGGAGAGAGAGAGAGAGAGAGAGAGAGAGAGAGAGAGAGAGAGAGAGAGAGAGAGAGAGATTAAAGACCTTGGACCCAGCACCTATCTTCTGTAGCTTTTACTATACAGTCAATCCTACTGACCTACTAAACCCTGCTCACTCACATCTTTATTCCCTATACCAATTTCTAAGATTATGTTAAGTCATATTCCAAACTCACTGGATTTTTTTTTTCTACGCTGGACTGGAATTTTTATCTCAAAAAGATAAGATAAGCATTTAAAAATGATCTTGCTATATAGTTCAGGCTGGCACTTGCAATTATTGCCTCACCTTGTGAGTGGAATTAAATGTGTACACCATGACATCTGGATAACTGTTTTTAAACGCAGCCATAGTGGTTTTGTAGGCTTTCTTGTAGTGTCGTTGATCTTTCTGGCTCCTTTAATCCTCCTCCTCCTTTAAACAAGATCCCCTGAGCTCTAATGTTTGTCTGTGGGTCTCCGCACCTGTTTCTATCAGCTGCTGGGTGAAGCTCTCTCAGAGGACAGTTATGCTAAGTTCCTGTGTGCAAGGAAGGAGAATATCATTAATAGTGTCAGGTAGTGGGCTCTGTCTCATGGTATACTCTCAGGTTAGACCAATCAATCAAGAAAACCTATAGAATCAACTAACCTGGGCTCATAAGGGCTCACAGATACTGAACCACCAACCAAAGGTCATGCATGGGACAGACTTACACATATGAAACAGACATACAGCTTGGATTTCATATGGGACCCCTAACAACTGGAGCAGGGTTTGTCTCTGACTCTGTTGCCTGCCATTGGACCCTTTCCCCCTAACTGGGCTGCATTATCTTGGCTCAATAGGAGAGAATGTGCCTAGTCTTACTGCAACTTGACATGCCAAGGAGTGTTGATATCCATGGGAGGTCTCCCATTCACTTAGGAGTATGGAAGTGGGTCAGGGTGGGGGGGGGGTGAGAGGGAGAGACTGCGAGGAGAGGCTGGGTAACCAACCAGAAGGGACAGTCTTAAATACTTAAATATCATCTTGTTCTCTCTCTCTCTCTCTCTCTCTCTCTCTCTCTCTCTCTCTCTCTCTCTCTCTCCATATATATGTATGCCCATGCTCTTAGGTTTTAGCAAAGATTCACCTCTATGCTTTATATCATGTTTCTTTTAAAGCTAACCAGGCATATAACCTTCTCACATCTGTGAGTTGTTAGGCAACCTTGGCTGTTATTAATTTTCTATTCTAAACTTCTAGTTTGGGTGGGAGCAGATAGCTAGACTAACAGAGTTTGGTGGGTCTAGCTAACTTAATGGGGATCAGGGGTGCCTGTTGGTTTGTTAAGTGAACCTAAGTTGACTCGGGTATTTTTATTCTGAAAATAAACCAGCAGCTCTTTCTTACCATCCTCTTCACCCAAATTTAGCCCATTTTGATAATTTCCTTGATTCTCTGAGCAGTGTAGGGACTACATTTATTACTGTAGACCTAAAGTTTCCAGTTCTTATAGTTTATTCTGTCAGGAATTGCAGGGCTGAGGCAGTATGGGGCATCAAGGTTCAAATAGTAGTCACTTGATTGCTCTTTTAGGCTTTCTCAGGAGGCAGATGTAGCAAATACGTATTACAAGGGAAAAAAAACCAACATGACTTTATAGTACAATTGCAAATGAAAACTACTAATGTAGGGTTTTTACTTAACATCTCTGAATCTACAGTTATATCTCTAGTTTCCTAGAACAGAAATTTTACTCTCAACACCAATGCAATTGACCATTTATCTTACATATATATTTCAAAGTATTGATTTCAATATTACTGCTAAAATATAAGCACCAAATTCAGTTCGGTTTTACTGTTAGAAAATACTGTTTTAGGAATAAAATATCAAGATACTAAGTTTTTCAAGTCACTTGTCATAGTTTCTCCCTGTGTCCAACTCTCAAGATTTTCTTATTCATTAAATGTTTTTGGTTTACAGTTTTGTGAAACATTTGTAGGACCCAGTAAAACAACATAGCCATATTAGAGATAACTCTCATTGGATTTTATTGCTAGTAGAAACCTAGCATTCCAGTGTGTTATAGTTAATTTAACCAGTCTTCTGTTGACTGGTCATTTGGGTTTTTATTATATTACTATTTAAAATGAGACAGTGAGTGCCTTTATAAATACATTCTCTTTCTGGGGTAGGGAGTAAGGGTTCACTGTAAAATCTGATAAAACTACTAATTCAAGCGAGGAGAGCTAACATAATTATACTAGATGCTGCTTAATTTTGCTCATTAACAGTGCATTTGGCATTCCTCCAGAAATATATGAGATTTAGTTCCTCTTGGCCTGACCAATCAAATATATTCTTAGTAAACTTTAAGAATATTGATTGTCTGGTGTGTGGGAATAAAATCTCTGTAATTTTAACCTCCAGATCTCATTATGAATGATTGAACATTTTTATGGTAAGAGTAATGTACATTATCTTTTCTGTTCCATGTCTCCTTGTATCTTTGGCTAATTTCTGATAGAATATTGAATATAGGTAATCAATTATTCCAGGGGCATAAGCTGTGTTCTCTTACTTAAATGTTCTTTCCATTTACTCATTTGTGTTTTTACTTAGTTTATACTTTATTTTTTGCCATAATAGTCAAAATGTTTATCATATATTTTAATCTTCTTCTTTCTGGCTTCCTTTTTTAAGTTTGTTTTTTTTTTGATTATGGAAAATTTACCCATGATTTCTTTTTGTATTTGGTTGCTTTCAGTTTTACATTTGAATATCTTGTCAACTGGAATTTTTCTTATATACACTGTGGAAAATATTCTGTGATAAATCTCCAGTTTGTGCAGTATCACTTATTTGATGCTTTTTCATTTACTAGATTAAAATCTTGCTTGCTAACAGCCCTGAGCTTCAATATGCAACTGGACCCATTATGGATATTTAATTCTATGTCATTGATTTGCCTGTTAATCCATTGCCCTATCAGATGTCTCTACTTTTAAAGGCTGTGGTGGTTAGTGTTAATTATCAACCTGACAGAATTGAGGATCACCTGGGAGATGGGCCTCTGTAGGAGATTATTTCAATTGTATTCATTGATGTGGACAGATTCATCTTGAGGATGGGTGGGGCCGTTCTCTCAGCAGGAGACTTTGTACTTTGAAAAATGAAGGAAGTGAGATGGCTTATCTTACTGTGCTCCCTAATATGGGCATAAGGTGATCAGCTGCTTCAAGCTTTGCTGTCTCCAGTTCCCTAGTCCTGCTGTACTATACCTAAAACTATCACCTGCCAGAAAGAAACCTTTTCTTCACTGAGTGACTAATTGCTCTTAAATCTCACAAATAGCGTTCTGATAAAATTTAATAGTAAAATTAGTGATAAATAACTTCTTAGTACTTAATGAAAATGAACATCTTATTTTGGATTTTTGTTCTTTTCTTTTATTGGATTTTTCTTTATTTATATTTCAAATGTTATCCCCTTTCCAGGTTTCTGCTCCAGGAACCCCCTACCCCATATCCCCTCCCCCTGATTCTATGAAGGTGCTCCCCCACCCACCCACTCCTGCCTCCCAGCTCTGGCATTCCCCTACACTGGTGCAGGAAGCAAGGACCTCTCCTCCCCTTGATGCCAGATAAGGCACCTTCAGCACCTGCAGTCCTTCCCCTAATTAACTATTTCTCTGTAATACAGGAATGGTGATTCCCCCAAAAGTTCTTTTATTGTTGAGAATAGATTTTGCTATCCTGTGTTTTTCTTTGGTATTACAAATGAATTCGAGAACTGCTCTTTCTAACTCTATGAAGAGTTGGAATTTTGATGGGGATTACATTGAATCTGTAGATTGCTTTCGGTAAGATGGTCATTTTTACTATATTAATCCTGCCAATCCATGATCGTGGGAGATCTTTCCATCTTCTGAGATCTTCTTCAATTACTTTCTTCAGAGACTTGAAGTTCTTGTCATACAGATCTTTCACTTGCTTGGTTAGAATCACACCAAGATATTTTATATTATTTGTGATGATTGTGAAGGGTGTCATTTCCCTAATTTCTTTCTCAGCCTGTTTATCTTTTGAGTAGAGGATGGCTACTGATTTCTTTGAGTTAATTTAATATCCATCTACTTTGCTGAAGTTCCTTATCAGCTTTAGGAGTTCTACGGTGGAATTTTTCGGGTCACTTTAGTATGCTATCATATCATCTGCAAATAGTGATATTTTGACTTCTTCCTTTCCAATTTGTATCCCCTTGATCTCCTTTTGTTGTCAAATTGCTCTGGCTAGGACTTCAAGTACTATATCGAAGAGGTAGGGAGAAAGTGAGCAGCCTTGTCTAGTCCCTGATTTTAGTGGGATTTCTTCAAGTTTCTCTCCATTTAGTTTGATGTTGGCTACTGGTTTGCTGTAGATTGCTTTTATTATGTTTAGGTATGGGCATTGAATTACTGATCTTTCCAAGACTTTTATCATGAAGGGGTGTTGGATTTTGTCAAATGTTTTCTCAGCATCTAACGAGATGATCCCTGCATCCCTGGAATGAAGCCTACTTGGTCATGATGGATGATTATTTTGATGTGTTCTTGGATTTGGTTAGTGAGAATTTTATTGAATATTATTGCATCAACATTCATAAGGAAAACTGGTCTGTAGTTCTCTTTGTTGGATCTTTGTGTGGTTTAGGCTTAAGCATAATTATAGATTCATAGAACGAATTGGGTAGTGTAACTTCTGTTTCTATTTTGTGGAACAGTTTGAAGAGTATTGGTATTAGGACTTCTTTAAAGGTTTGATAGAATTCTGCACTAAACCCATCTGGTCCTGGGCTTCTTTTGGTTGGGAGATTATTGATGACTGCTTCTATTTCTTTAGATACTAGCAGACTGTTTAGGTGGTTTATCTGATCCTTATTTAACTTTGGAACCTGGTATCTGTCTAGAAAATTGTCCACTTCATCCAGGTTTTCCATTTTGTTGAGTATAGACTTTTGTAGTAGGACCGATGATTTTTTAAAATTTCAATGGTTTCTGTTGTTACGTCTCCATTTTCATTTCTGAATTTGTTAATTTGGGTACTGTCTCTATGCCTCCTGGTTGGTCTGCCTAAGGGTTTATCTATCTTGTTGATTTTCTCAAAGAACCAGCTCCTGGTTTGGTTGATTCTTCATATAGTTCTTTTTGTTTATACTTGGTTGATTTCAGCCCAGAGTTTGATTGTTTCTTGCTGTCTACTCCTCTTGGGTGAATTTGCTTATTTTTGTTCTAGAGCTTTCATGTGTGCTGTTAAACTGCTAGTGTATGCTCTCTCCAGTTTCTTTTTGCAGGCACTCAGAGCTATAAGTTTTTCTCTTTGCACTGCTTTCATTGTGTCCCATAAGTTTGGGTATGTTGTGCCTCCATTTTCATAAAATTCTAAAAGGTCTTTAACTTCTTTCTTTATTTCTTCCTTGACCTAGTTGTCATTGAGTAGACACAGCTTCCCTGTGCATGTGTGTGTGTGTGTATGTGTGTGTGTGTGTGTTTGTATGTGCATGTGCATGTGCATGTGCATGTGCATGTGCATGTGCATGTGCATGTGCATGTGTATGTGTATGTGTATGTGTATGTGTATGTGTATGTGTATGTGTATGTGTATGAAGACCAGACTTAGTCCATGGTCTGACAGGATGCATAGGATTATTTACATCTTCTTGTATCTGTTGAGGCCTGTTTTATGACGGATTATATGGTCAATTTTGGAGAAGGTACAATGAGGTGCTGAGAAGGTATATTCTTTTGTTTTAGGATGAAATGTTCTATAGATATCTGTTAAATCCATTTGGCCCACAACTTCTTTTAGTTTCAATGTGTCTATGTTTCGTTTGTGTTTCCATGATCTGTCCATTGATGAGCGTGGAGTGTTGAAGTCTCCCACTACTGTTGTGTGAGGTGCAATGTGTACTTTGAGCTTTAGTAAAGTCTATTTTATGAATGTGGGTACCATTGCATTTGGGGCATAAGTGTTCACAATTGAGAGTTCTTCTTGGTAGATTTTTCCTTTGACATATATAGTGTTCTTCTTTATCTTTTTTGATAACTTTTGGTTGAATATAGATTTTATTCTATATTAGAATGGCTACTCCAGCTTGTTTCTTCCGACCATTTGCTTGGAAAATTGTTTTCCAGCCCTTTACTCTGGAGTAGTATCTTGCCTGTCTTTGACACTGAGGTGCATTTCCTGTATGCAGCAAAATGCTGGGTCCTGTTTACATAGCCAGTCTTTTAGTCTCTGTCCTTTTATTGGGGAACTGAGTCCATTGATGTTAAGCTATATTAAGCAAAGATGATTGTTGCTTCCTGTTATTTTTGTTGCTAGAAGTGGAGTTATGCTTATGTGATTATCTTCTTTGGGGTTTGTTGAAAGAAGATTACTTTCTTGCTTTTTCTAGGGTGTAGTTTCCCTCCTTGTGTTGGAGTTTCCCATCTATTATCTTATGTAGGGCTGGGTTTGTGGAAAGATTGTATAAGTTTGTTTTTGTCATGGAATATATTTTTCTCCATCTATGATAATTGAGAGTTTTGCTAGTTATAGTAGCCCAGGCTGGCATTTGTGTTCTCTTAGTGTCTGTATGACATCTGTCCATGATCTTCTAACTTTCATAGTCTCTGGTGAGAATTCTGGTGTAATTCTGATAGATCTGCCTTTATATGTTACTTGACCTTTTTCCCTTATTGATTTTAATATTCTTTCTATTTGGAGTTCTGTAGGCTTCTTTATGTTCATGGGCATGTCTTTCTTTAGGTCAGAGAAATTTTCTTCTATAATTTTGTTGAAGATATTTACTGGCCCTTTAAGCTGGGAATCTTCACTCTCTTCTATATCTATTATCCTTAGATTTGGTCTTTTCATTGTGTCCTGGATTTCCTGGATGTTTTGGGTTAGGAGATTTTTGCATTTTCTTTGGCTTTTGTGTCAATGTTTTCTATGGTATCTTCTGCACCTGAGATTCTCCCTTTTATCTCTTATATTCTGTTGGTGATGCTTGCATCTATGACTCTGGACCTCTTTCTTAGGTTTTCTATCTCCAGATTTGTTTCCCTTGGTGATTTCTTTATTGTTTCTACTTCCATTTTTAGATCCTACATGGTTTTGTTCAATTGTTTCACCTGTTTGGTTGTGTTTTCCTGTAATTCTTTAAGGCATTTTGTGTTTCCTCTTTAAGGGCTTCTACTTGTTTACCTGTATTCTCCTATATTTCTTTAAGGGAGTTATTTATGTCCTTCTTAATGTCCTCTGTCATCATCATGAGATGTGATTTTAAATCAGAGTCTTGCTTTTCTGGTGTGTTGGGTATCCATAGCTTGCTGTGGTGGGAGAACTGTGTTCCGATGGTGACAAGTAGCCTTGGTTTCTGTTGCTTATGTTCTTGCCCTTGCCTCTCTCCACCTGGCTATCTCTGGTGCTAGCTGGTTTTGCTGTCTCTGACTGTGACCTGTTGCTCCTGCAAGCGTGCATGTCAGTACTCCTGGGAGACCATTGCTCTCTGTGATGAATTTGTGTATGTAGATCTGTGGTACAGGGTCAGCTTTGGGGCACAGACAGAAACTGGAAGGATCTTGTGTCTGGCTGTTCCTTGGTTCCTGTGTCCTGATGGCTCTGGGCAGGGCCCTCTTGGGCCAGGAATTTGAGCAGATATTGTGGTCTTACCTGTGCTCACAGGTGTGTTGGCACTCCTGAATGACCAGCTCTCTCCCAGTGGTTTTTGTGTATGGAGAGCTGTGGCACAGGGTTAGCTCCAATTACAGATGGAAACTGGAAGGATCCTGTCCCAGGCTGTTCCTCGGTTCCTGTATCCTGAGGGCTCCTGAAGTGTCCCTGAGAGCAGAAGTAGTGGTCTTACTTGTGCTCACAGGTGTGTCAGCACTCCTGGGAGACCAGCTTTCTCCTGGTGTTATTTGGGTCTAAAGAGCTGTGGCATAGGGTTGGCTCCCAGCACAGATGGAAACCAGAAGTATCCTGGCCCAGGTGCTTTTGTGTATGTGTGTGTGTGTGTACATGTCTACTAATGTACTTACCAGGAATATGTTATATTAGTCTTCTCTATGGATGCTGAACATTTACTAATGAGTTTTGTTTGTTTCTATTGAAAATGGAAGGTTTTTCTGACTTTTAGTTCTCTTCATTGAGTACTGTGGGTATGTGGTGGGTCTTGTCGAATAATGGCATAATGTAGCATTCTAGACTTCCCAGCTCTGTCATTTTAATATTATTTACATGTTGAAGTAAAAACTGCCAGCATACCCCTTACTGCCTCACCATGATATCCAAACACTCCAGCATTACACTGTGTTTCCTGTTGTTTTTTTTGTTTCATTTCTCTTCTCTCTCATGAATAATTTGGTGAACATTCTTGTGCCCTTTGTATTTTGTCTTCCTCAGACCACTCCATTTGAATTTCGTGTGATAGAGCACAAGCTTTCATCCATGTATCTGTCTGTTATTCAAGACAGGCCAGGAGACACAGAAGGACAGGACTTCTTCTCTCCCATGTTTCTTGTCACCCAATGCTTTGTTCATACGGTGTGCTCAAACAGTTTTATGCATTGGCCTCTATCGATGTCTTGGATTTCTCCAGTTTGCTATCACAGAGCCATGATTTTGGAAAACCTTGATATTTTCTCAGCCCATGGATGTAATGTGCATGAAAGCTTTGGAGTTGAGTCAGAGAGGACTTTTACTGCACCCGTGGGAGGTCACTTACTGGGAAATTCGAGCTACAGAAGGCCATGTCTAAGTCAGCCCTTGCTATTCCAAGGTCTCAAGGCTCCCCCCCCCCTTTGGCTACTCTTCAACTCAAAACTTATCCTAAACATTCTCTCAGAGGCAGGGAATAAGAGTCTAGAGTTTGCTGTAGTTCAGTGGGCATTTACTAGTACCGACCTGGACAGTTTTATCCAGTTCAAGCACACATGCAGTCACCTCCTGGTTACTGCACATTTGAAATAAGGATGACCAAAGGCATGTGCTTTATTTAAAAAAAAACTGCACAGAATATGAAAGTGGTAACCATTTTCCAAAGACTTTTGAAGTATCCTCAATCAGTAAGTAAACTAGTTTAGTTCCACTTCACTAATGTGCCTATTCTGATGCCTCAAAGGGAAAACAGTATACCAAAAATCTTCTCATATTTGCTGCAAGCTTCCACATGTATTATTTCTATACTCCTCACTTTTGGGGGGCTGACATTGTGATTTTGTGAATAGAAACTTGATTTTCCAAAGACCTAATTTCTTTCTGTTTTTATTTCAATACTATTCAACTTAACCCAGAGAGGTTTGGCCTCCTCCATCTTCCCATCCTACTGGTGGAAAATGTGAAAGAACTTTGGTTGGGCATTTTGTAGTCTGGAGATAAAATATAACATGTCAAGCCACCAGCTAAGCTTTTATCAATCACAACCCAGATTTAAGTCAGTTGCCAGTACTGTGAGGAAGAACGAATTCCTACTGTAAGACAATCCCTTTATGAGTGTTTAAATGCACAGAACTTGCTGATGTTAATACTGCAGCTATGCATAAAGTAGAAAATCAAGGTCATGACTGCAGCGGGACAGAAATAAGCCTGCAGGCTCCTGTACAGGATGCTTAGTGAGGGAGATGGAGATATGAAATGGCATTGTTCAAATTTTGGAGATCACATGATGGTGTGGCTTCTTCCCCTCTTCTCTGGGCCCAGAGGAACTTGAACAGAACTCATATTTCCTGACATTAGATGGGAATACAGAATTCCTGCAGAGGTTTAAGGATGCTGATAGTTAATAAGACTGTGCCAGCTCAGATTCAAATTATAGTTTCCTTAGGGGCTTTGTGCCAAGTTTAATAAGTGCTCTGTAGAGGTTACTGTTATTTTACTTAGAAAGAGAAAAATCTGTATATGTTGGTCACTGTAGACAGACAGCACAGCGAAGTGTGGGTTTCTAAGCCTGCACTTGAGCTAGAGAAGAATATATCCAACTGTTTTCTTTCCAGAAAAATAGCTGGAACTTTGAGGAACCCACCTAGTTTTATCCCTGACAATAGATTTGATTCTAGTATAGACTTTGCTCTTTGACCATCAGCTCAGACAGAAAGTCATTATGCAGCCATGATGGGACATTCATTTCCTCAGACATTTTTATAGAACCCCTACTGGGGGAAAGGTTACTTCTGTCAAAGAAGGTGATGAGCACTAGGAAAGGGCCTAGTTACTTTTGCTGGTCTTGCCACACATGGTTGTTAATGCTTTTCATAGCATGCATTATTCTTTTGCTTTTCTGTACTCTTTCCCCAGCAGCTGGCTTACTTGTGGTGGAGGGACCTGGGTTTCCAAGGCTCAGAACTCCTCCTCCTTCTTAAGGTTTTCTAAGCCTCCTCAGCATTGTTGAGTCTTTTTGGTATATAAGACTGATCACCAGCTAAAAAAAGAATCATTAGACATCTCCAGGGAAATGAGTAATAGAAAGTACATGCCAGTCACCATGGTGATGTGTGCATGGAGTCTCCTCTCGATGTAGAATCGTTTCCTCATTTCTATTTCACATTGAACTGTTTTGGGACATTGTTTAAGGAAGCTTTACTAGTGAAGTAACTGCAGAAGATAATCATGGTAGGTATTGTTTTGTGGAAAACTTAGTTTCATATCTGATGCTACAGCAAATACTTGAAATGCATGATATTGTTTAAAGCATATACCAATACAGGAAAGCTAAGTTATTTTCTCATAATTACACATCCAGAAAGTTAACAGGTTTCACACATGGGCTTATATATCTTATACATCTCATGATTGTCTTTGTATGCCAATGTTAAAACACACAGTCTAGGGAATTTACTAATTTCATCAGTGTTATGCCATCTAAGCAAAGTATCTTCATATTAAAATGAACACTCAAATGGACAAGAACCAAGACTATTAAGATGCTCGTGAATGCTGCGGCACTCACTTAAAATTACTCTCATTACATTATCCAGCTGCAAATGGTGGCGTGTTTGAACATTTCCCCATGCTGGGGAGGTGATTTTTGCAGACCATGCTTTGCAGTGAAACTGAACTCGATGCAATTAAACGGCAATTGCCATTAATTCCTGCTCTGTACCATCATATTTAATAGGGCTTCACAAAATTGTCATAATGGTATGAAATGGGGTTTTGGTTTTTAGTTTAATTTCAAGAAGAAAGAGTGAGTTTCTAAAAATCTACCAAAGAGTATCCAATAATATTCATTCTCCTCTCTGCGGAGGTAGAATGCAGTGCCAGGAAAGCCTAATGTCAGGATAGAAAGCTCAGGTTGAAGACAAGAGAGCTATAATTTCCTGAGTGAAGATGATATTGCGGTCTCAGCAGAATGCTAAGCAGCAAATCTCATGTTCTCTGAGCTAAGCAACAAATTGAATGAAGATAAAACAAGCTTAAAGAATAAATGAGTCACTTTTATGAGGTTCCTGTTTAATGTGTAACTCAGGTGTGAACATGGGTGGTACTTTCAACATTTGTGTTGATTTTGTATTCTGTGAAAACAATCCACCATCTCACTGAGGGAGGGGTCTGCAAGTTAATGAGGAAGGAGGTCCAGAGTTCTTGTGGTTGCTGGTTCAGAGTTCTCCCAACTGAGTAACTAGCAAGGAATTGTTTCTCCCAAGAAGATTGCTTTCTTACTTAAGGATGCATGACTTTTCTTCCAAACTGAAGGGACTTTTGCTCTAGTGGCCACAGAGCAGTGGTTCTCAAATGTCCTAATGCCGTGGCCCTTTAATACAGTTCCTCATGTGGTGGTGACTCCTAACCAGAAAGTTATTTCATTGCTACTTCATAACTGTAATTTTGCTACTGTTATGAATTGTAATCTGATATGTGGATGGTCTTAAGTGACTCCTGTGAAGTGGTTGGTGACCCTCAAAAGGGTCCAATGCCATAGATGTGTCTGTCACGGTCATCTTCTGTGGGATTCTGGTTCCAGGAGAAGCCTTTGTAGAGTCTTAAACTTTTCAGGTCATTTGATAAAATGAGGAAGTAATGTTTATACCAAAGACATCTTGCTTCCCTTTCTAATAAAGCCAACTAAACCCTTGTTCTTGAACAACTTGAATACTGATGTGTTTAGTGAAACAAACTGTCAGCGTCTGCCAGGACAATGCATAGTTCTTAGGATACAAAATTAAATGATCTACAGCCTAAAGAACATATTCCTAGGTCAGGAATGTCAAGTCTTTATTGCCACCAACTGAAAGGAAAGTATGTAAGTTCTTGACAGAATTGGTAGCCATACACTTGCCTTTTCAGTAGCTGGAACAATGCAGTAAAGAAAGCACCAGCAAGGAGTGAGGAGACCAATCTATGAAGCACCTGTAATAGAAATTATCACCATTCCCACCATTTATTTCATTCATTCATTCATCGTGGGGAATGAAACCAAAGTCATATGCATACTAGGTAATGACTCTATCATTGATTTAAATTCCCACATCTCTCTTTACTTTTGAGTCATTAAATTACCCAGGCTCTCCCTGAACTTATGAACCTCATGTCTCAGGCTTTAAAGTAAATGCTCTGCATTAATATGTCCAATACTTTCAATAGAGCCCTGGACTACTTTTACCTTCACCCATGAACAGACCACATAGAAAAACACGACTTACTGCTCTAAATTGAAGAGGGAGCAGGTTGTGTGCCAAATTCCTCTGTAAGCATGACCAGAGCTCTTTACATTCCAAGCACTAACTTGACAAGTTACCACTCACTTCATTTAGCCACCCATGTAGTCCATAGTCCGCAAGTGCTGACAAAACATCAGTTCCCAGTCCCACACAGCAGAGCTTCTACCAGCAATCAAGTCAGGAAGCCTGAGAACTGGGGCAGAGTAGTTTACAGTGATTTTCAGAAATCAGATGGCTGCATTGGAATCTGAATTGATTCATGGAGAATATATGTGTTTCAATGTCCTCTTGGTCTATCTTCCTTAATATGGAGAAGATAGTTATGATGGGAGTTGAAAGATGATTGATCACTGTGAGATTTATGAAATAATTTTTGACAAATATATGGGCCTTGAGAGAGAGTCTTTATTGATGAATGCCAAGTTGGGCTGACATCAGTTTGTGGTTTGTTAGTAGCAGCAAGAATATGGCATATTTTAAATGTACTTTTTAACTTTAAGGCCACTTTTGTTTTACATCAAGGCAAGAGTAAATTTACAATTTGTAAAGGTATGACCATTGTAAGGTGTGCAGGTGTACATGTACTTGGGACACATATGTGGACGCTTGATGTTGATCTTAGAGATTTCTGTGTTTTCAATCCCCATCTTATCTATTGCATCAGACTCACTTTGAACTCATTGCTGACTAGTAAGTGTCTATCTAGTGAGTGACTCAGCTTGTTTTCAGGACGTTTACCTTGGCCTCTTGAGAATTGGGATCACAGGAGGAATGCCATACCCTCAGCATTTACTTGCGTTCTGCGAGTCAGAACTTCTATCCTCATACTTGTAGGGCAAGCGGCTTTCTTGATGAGCCATTTCCCAGCCTTGAGCCTTATAATTTTCAGTGCAAAGACAGAATATTTTAAGACATTTGTCTTTTCATTATAAAAAAATTCTGTTTATCCATTTATATGTCTACATTATGGTAGAGAGAAGATTTGATTTATTTCTTGTGAACTAATTGCATCTGATTGCAGTTTAGTGATTTGGATTTTTTCAGTCATACCATAACTTTTATGAAATCAAACTGATGTTATTTATTTATTTAGGACCATTTCTTTCTTTAATAGTAGGGTAAAAATCTGCTTTAAATTCTACAGCTGCTGTTTTTATCAGTAATAGAAGATAAGATATTGGATGCTTCTAGAGTTTTTCTGATTGCAACCATCTACTGTTAAAAAACTGAATTGTTGGTCTCCTGACATAGGACAACACTCAGGCTTGTGATGTGTGATAGTTTAATATGCATGTCATAGGAACTGCCAGAAATCAATCTTCAATTTACAAATACCTTGGAACTGAGGCATTGGTTTGTGAAAAATCTGTTTCAGTTTTGGCAGCTCTATCTTATATAATAATGGTAAATCAATACCAGCTGTTGGTTTATTATTTATCTATTTCTTTAAAAATACTGGTGTATAAAATTGGTTGTCAGGAGACTTGAGGTTAAATTCCAAGACTGCCTTGAGTTTACTTTGGCAAAATTCTTAGCCTCTCTGTATCTGGTATTTTGAGAGGGAAGGATTGGGCAAGTCTGGAGCATTTTGGAGATTGCTCTTTCCATTTCGCTTTATAATATTATACAATATTACACATAATAGGCTTGCACTGGCTCCAGTAGGCATGGAATATCTTAAGACTGCTTTAGGTTAGAAATGAGAATGAATATGAAAAGTAGCAAATGGAGAAATTTTAATTACCAGTAAAGAAAGTGCTACTAAAGACTGATGGCATATCCAACATGGGTACACAAAGACCTGGGATAATTAAATAAAGCTTGGTTATATGTGACTAAGAGGTTTGTGTTGTTAGGGAAGATGGGCTGATTCTCAGAAGGAGCAGTACTGAGAAAATTCACATTTGATGGACAATGCTCAGACAAATGGTATATGAGACTAAGTTTGGATAACAGAGTGCAAGAGGCCAGAAATCCAGGATCCTGAAATAGTAGGATGGTGCAGAGAAACATGTAACAGAAGCACAAGAAATGCTTCAGCCTGTGGGCTTGATAGAAGCCTAACTCTATGATAGAGATGTTGACTTCGCTGGTGGAAAAATATTAGCACAAGCTCTGTCAGCTTTAGGTGACACTGTGTCTAAAAGCCAGCATGTTTTATTATGCATGGAAAGTTGGAGGAAAGAGTGATTTGAACTACCAGGAACCTTAGCTATCACAGTTTCTTATGAAAGTCTCTAATCATGTGTTATAACAAAATTTCTAGTAGTCAAAGAGAGGATCCGAAATATGATGAAGAACTATTTAGAGGAGATTTAAAAAAACAAAACAAAATTGAAAGGCTCTGTTTTCACTAGAATGAGAAAGATGTTTCCTTGGTTACAGATCTTTATGTGTGGCAGAATTATGGCAGAAACATTTAAAGAAGATTACTTAGGAGGTATCAGTATTTCCCAACAAATTTCATTGCATAGAGATGGATTGGCACCTGCTACACGCAGAAGTTCGAATCAAGCCCTTGAGGATATGAAAACTGTGATGATCATTCTCATCTCCAGTACATCCATGCCAGAGTAAATAGATATAAAGTGTATAATCAGAAGTGTAATGGAGGAAAGCAAGACTTGCATCTCTATGCGGAATGCTGAGTCTCTCTTACCTCCCAAGATCCAGACCTAGACAAAGGTGCTGGGTAGAGTGCATCTAGGGCTATGGATTGCCTTTTCCCCCTAGTACATAAAGACTAGATTGGAGTCTATTCAACCTAGGAGAGATTTCAGTGAGCATTTGGCATCAATGCTAGAGTTATACTCTTAGCTCCACAGTCACTCTGTCTACTTGGAACAGAGGCAGCTCACACCACAGAGAGCTTGTTTCCAAAAAAGAAAGAGAAGGTGGCTCAATTGTCACAAGTTTAGTCTTTCATGACTTACTCTTAGATGAAGCAAATGAGACAGTGGGAGACAGAGAAGGACAGAGAGACAGACACACAGACAGAGACAGAGAGACAGAGAGAAGCTTCTTGTTATGGAAGAACTCGTTGGGCTGTAAAGAAAATTTTTCTATTTTTCCCTTTAAAAGTCTTTTTATTAATTCTTTGTAATTTTCACATAATTCACCCCAATCCCATAGATCTCCCTGCCCCATCATATCCACCCTCTGTCCTTGCAACCTTCCCCTGCCAAAGAAAACAAAAAATAAAACTAACCACACCATACCAAACCAAACTAAACCAAACCAAACCAAAGAGAGCAACAAGTAAAACCATCTTGCCCTGGAAGCTGTAGTGTGTCACAATGTGTCCCACAGTATACCCCCTTTTCCAGACAGATTTGCTTACAAATGTTCATTGTGATGAGTCACTGGTCCAGTTAGAGGCCTCTGGGTTCTGTTATACTATATATACTGGATCTTCACTGGGACTCCTCTTCGATATCCTGTTGCTGCCCTGTGTCATGGAGACTCTGCAGCGTTAGATCTACAGGACTGGCCCTGTGATTCAGCAGTTCATAGATGGGGTAGGAGGTGTGGGCTAACGCAAAGCCCTGGATCTGGGCCTTCGTGGAAGCTGAGTTGTTTAGCCTACCATCTCTCCTAATTTGCCTAGGTAAGGTATGGGCCCCACTTTCCTAACCGTGGAGGAAAAATTTTCAATGGATAAAATATAATCATACAAGAAGTGAAATAAGGACCTGCAAAACATCAACAATGCATCCAGACCTTCTGGGGATAGGAATTATGAACTAGGCCAGAGGGACAATCAGGCACAGCCTTGGCAGGGAGTGTCTGAGCTATCAGGCAGTTATGGCAGGGAGCTGGCTTTCCAGCAAGGACAACTTTGTACTGAAGTGGAGAACAGCCTGCTTGTGAGAATGTGAACATTGAAAGTTATAGACACTGCAAGAAGATGAGATTAGAAATAGAGTTGAGGTAGGAAGCATTGAGGAAATGTCTTTGAGGGGAGGAAAAGGAAACCCTTAGAAAAGGAAGCCTGTGAATTCAAAGATGGTCTCCAAGTTCTCAAGATCCTGGCTACTTTAGTGTGTTGTTAATCCTTTAGGGCTGCCTCAGTGTTCTGAGCTGCAAAATGAAAGAGTTTGGGCAGTTAGGCTTTCGTCATCGTTGACGTCATGGACGTATTGATGGGAGGAGCTATTATATAAAACCAGAAAGGCAAACACCGGGGCAGATGTAGAGCCTGACTTCTAAACATCTGGAATGTGCAATGCAGAGAGTAGAGGCTGTAAGTAGTTAGCAGATATCTCTGGGGATGAGAACACAATGTGCAGCCTGAGCATGGAGGAGGAAGAAGCTGAATTAACATTCCCTCAGCCTTTAGTGCCTCGATCAAGAGAAAAGGCAGCCAGGTCTTAGCACAGGCTATCTCAGAATGTCCAGCAGAGAGCTCAGGGGGAAACCAGGAGAAGCTGACCTAAGGTTTGCACTCATGACCTCAGGTGGCCTCATTCCCATACAAACTTGTCCTGAGAAGAAGGATGGCAGTTTTCTTCTACCCTTAGAGTTGTTCATGCCCTGAAAACATGTAGAACATTTTCTTTACTTTTCCAAATCCAGAAACTCACTCAAGTTTTGGATAAGGCATATATAAAACAATGCCTGCCCTTTAGCACCCTGTATTCCCCAGCAGGACCAGCCTTTATTACTGCAAGCTGGTGAGATTTGTTACATACTTTAAAGAAGCTGTCATTTATCTAAAATTAAAAAATGAAAAATATATGAAATTACCTGAAGGAAAGGAAATGGGGTGGTGTGGAGGAAATTCAACCCACAAAATAGCTTTTTTTCCAAATAAGACAGGCCTGATGGACCTCCAGTCTGCATGGATGCTTAGTTAGCATAGCCACAAGCAAATGATAATAGTTCATTACCATGTCGCACTGTGGAAGCGCTTGCATTCACTTTATGATCTACCCATTCATTCACTGAGCTAGTCACTGAGTCCCGTGTTAGGAGCTGAGGATGAAATGGTGATGAGAACTGCTGGGATTTCTGTTTTCAGGAGTGGTCTTGTTTGGGTTAGGGTGGAAAGATGGGAGAGAATCTTGCAGATACATTGTTGCAGTTGTTAATGCTGTTCAGAACAGTGAGCTGCTTCAGCAGTTTCCAATCAAACCAGCAACGAAATTTCCAAGGTTGTGAAAGGCAGATTCCCCACCCCCCATCTAACTCTGCTTTCCAACGCCATTGTGTGTAGGTCAGAATTCTTAATACTTGCCCACCCCATGCAACCTTTCACCTACCTTGCAGTGTTTCATCTGAACGCCAATCATGTCTGCAGGTCCAGCTCCACTCTTAATTTTGCATTAGTCAATGTGTGATCAATTTGACAAGCCTCAGTAAGTGTACTGCCCCAGCTCATTCTCCATTGTTCCTGTAATAACTGTGTAAGCTGAGGTTAGGTTCATAGTCTGGCTCTGTGCTGACCTCACTCTGCCTGGAGGCTCATAACTACTTTATTGAAAAGCTGTCTCCTGAGAGGCTCTGCCAGAGCCTGACAAATATAGAGGCAGATGCTCACAACCAACCTCTGGACTGAGCATGTGGTCCCCAATGGAGGAGTTAGAGGAAGGACTGAGGGAACTGAAGGGGTTTGCACCTCCATAGGAGGAACCACATCATCAACTAACCAGATCCACTAGAGCTGTCAGGGACTAAACCACCAACCAAAGAGTACACATGGAGCAACTCATGGCTCCAGCTGCATATACAGCAGAGAATGGCCTTGCTGGGCATCAATGGGAGGAGAGGCCCTTGGTCTTGTGAAGGCTCGATGCCCCAGTGTAGGGGTATGTCAGAGTGGGGAGGCAGGAGTGGGTGGGTGGGGAAGCACCCTCATAGAAGCAGGAGGAAGGGTATGGGATAAAGGGTATCTGAAGGGGAACCTGGGAAAGGGGATAACAATTGAAATGTAAATAAATAAAATATCCAACAAAAAGAATTTTAAAAAAGGTGCATCAAGTTATTTTAGAGTAAATTACTAATAATGTGTGCCGCACACAACTTTAGCCTGGATTATACAGCATAGAGTCCTGCTCCTTGTCATCCTTATCACCTGTGACACTTTACCAAGGACCTTTGCAGATGTCCTTCTATGATCCCAGCACACCTTAAATTGTCATTTTAGTCCTGGTTTATGACAAATTGCCATTCTGAGACCCCTGTGGTAAGCTGAATTTGACCTTATAATATGTGCCCAATAGATCTGCAGAGCTAAAAGAGAGAGAGAGAAAAATTCAGATGACCAAGAACTGACAGGAGGAAAAAAGATCATCATGTTCTCCAGATGCCTCTTAAGTGGCCAGGTGTCATGCTGATCTGAGGAGAGGGGCCTTCAGAGTCGCGTCTCTGGCCAATGAGACAGTGACAGCTCCTAAGAGTTTGGAATGGACACTCTTAGATACGGTCAAACACAACTTGGCTGACACAAAGAAGATTTCTTTTCCTGTGGGATAGCAACTTGAGTCCTGTACTAAGCAACTACTCCTGGTATGAGCTTCATTCTCAGGGGGTAGAGTTGATCTGAGAAAGTGTAAGCCACAAGGAACTTGATCGGCATACATGGGTAGCTTTCTGTGAAAACAGATTTTAATTATTGTAGGGAAGTAGGGGAACACAGAGAAATTGAAGCATCAAATGAGTGCTAGAAGATAAAGTAGGGCCAGAGAAAGGAATGGGATTCAGAGACTGATTTTTCCAATCAGCAAAGTAAACTCAGCTAAGTTCGAATCTATTTTTTTCTCAGCTATCTTTGTTTTGGGAGCCTCAGGCAGATCAGCAACATGGGATGCATGATTCCAGCTTTCTAAATTAGAGAGTGACCAAATGAACATGGCTCTAGAAATCAGCAGCCCTTATAGAAAAAGCTAAAAATCTTCAGCAAGCAAAGCACGTCTTCTTTTATTAACCATCCCTCTCTCTTTGACTAACATTGTCAATACCTCACCATTATATGCTGACTGGGCTGCATTCATCTGCTTGGTTCTTTCTGCAGCTTCTTAGCCACTCCCTCTGCATCACTGCCTGCAAGGAGCTTTTCCTAGAGAATAAGCTGGCTGAGTGCTGCATTGCAGCAAATCTACTCACCCAGTTCAGAGACTTAGCAGTGCCTTACTGTTTACATGATAATCCATGCAAGGAGGTTTGGAAGCCAGGAAAATGTGCACAGGTGCAATGGAACCAGGGACCCTTCTGTACCAAATGGTATAGCTAACTAGGGTTCATAGACTGTTTAGGATGCCAGGGAAGATAATTATCAATTGTTTGCAACCCCTAAGTGGAAATGTCAGCTCAGAGGTGAAGCATTGGTCCTCTCTGCTTGGTTATGCATTGAATCAAGTCGAGAGTGTGTATTCTGGCTTGTGCCAAAGAAGCATGAGATTTTAGGGGATGGTTAGCAACAGTGTCACTCCAACAGCTAGCCAGAGTGGACTCAGAACCCTCACGCAGGGTAAACTGGTACAAACTAGTCAGTGTTAATTTGGTACCTGCTGGGTATAGGTTATTATTTTGGACAATTCTGAGAGAAGGCAGAGAAATGAAAATTAGTCCCCAAGGATGTATATTTAAGAAAAAAAAAAACAGAGTAGATTCTAATGAAAGGTGATTGCTGAGAATTTAGAATGTGTGTATGAACAATCAAGGGAAATAGTTCAGAAAAATGAGCTCCGAGAGAAGGCAGTCATGCAGATGAACTGGAGGGATGGGAGAGGCTGGGGCTGTCTTCCATAGATTCGACCTGAAGATCCAGGGCAGAAGAAAGCAGCTTGCCTTGAAGAAATTAATCCTGGAGGAGGGTTTTTATTTCTCAGCCCCAGTGATTCAAGGATATTACAAAAATAATGCAGTTTTAACCAAATCCCACTGGGCTTTCTGAACATTTAATTGGCTATTCAGGGCAATTATGTTCAGTATAAGGAACACTTACTGAGCATGCACTCTGTGCAGAATTATGGAGAGTACAGGCATGAAGGGTTCTGTACCTGTTCTTGAAGACTCTGAAGAGCACTTTGCTCCATTTCGGGAGTAAGGACAACGGTGGGGCGGCAACTTCTTGCTAGAAAAGTAAGGACTTAGAGGTAACAGATTGAATTCAGATCTGATTTTTCCCTCATTGGTAGTGTCAACTTTTCACCAATCATTGAATCTCAGAGACGTTTAGTTTGTTTGTACAGAAGATGGCATTAAGTATACATTTTCCTTCCTGGATAGGGGAGTCTGAGAATCAGATGGGATCCTGTGCCCAAAGCTTGGGTAAGCTGTAAGCCAATTAGGGGCATGCATTAAGAGTATATATATGAGTCATGGTAGTAGAAATGCAGACACAGCATTTTAGCCATACCCATTACTTAGGATTCATGCCTGGCCATCTCTGAAATTTAATGCCACAGCTTGTATCTAGGGAGCATTTTGAAAGAGGACTTTTCATGAATCCTGGATCTCTTCAGAGATTCTGCTGTATCTTCTTAGTGATATGGTGCCCCTGTGTCATGTTCTATGCAAGATGGAAGAAAATGTGTAAAATAGTATGGTGGTAGGGCGCTTAGAGAAGAGGGGGAAAGGAGGAAATAGCATTCTATTACTATGTCGAGTAACTGAGAGTGAACCAAGTCTGGGGGCCCAAGATTTTACTCTTTTCCTGCTTTAAGCTCTTGTTCCTAGCTACATGACTTATCTTGTGGAGACTAACTTTTTGCCACCTTGGAGATTGATTATTGGAAACTTGAAGAGAAGCATGACTGAAAGCTATGTAGAGAAAAATGTCTATGAATGTCTACCTTGGAAAGTCAAGGTTAATTGAAATTTAGTCTAGGGTCATCTTGTTTCTTGAGGGAGTTTCTGTTATTCATTGAACTCTGTGAAGTCCTCCATGAATGTGATTATGATTTTGATTGCTTTCAACTCAGAGAAGCCACACTCCCATGTCTTTGAGACACCTGAATCACTCAGGTTATATACATTGAGGGTATATAAATTAAGTATGTGGCTAAAAGAGTGCTGGGATGACTCTGAATGTTCTTTGGAAGTGCTATTTTGAAAAAGCAAGGCTTTGGGCAGGGCACTCACAATCCAATAGACTATTGAAGAAATGGGAAATGTCATGGAATAGCTAGAGAAAAAAAGAAGGTATACCATAGTCAAGTCAACACTTAACACTGGCTTTCTTTTACAAGAGTGGTTAAATGTTTTAAGTAATAGAAAACCATAAAGTACCTAATGTATTAATTACTGAAAAGATTTTTCTGCCATATATATTTCTGTTTTGTTTTATTTATTTTTTTTTGGAGAAGTACGCTTCCATTTCAATAAGACTCTACTCTCCAACCTAGAGTGACTGAACTGGACCAAGTGTTGGTGAGGAAGAGAAAGAAGTGTCAGGTGACTTGCTGGCTATCATGGTGAAGAATAGACATTGCTTTCCATGCAATAGTTCAGTCCAATTGCAAAAGATTCAGGAGAGAGAATATGGTTTCTCATTTCCATTGTATAAACAGCAATTTCCCATGTCTGAAGTCCCAACAGGCAAAAATTAAGATAATATTGAACAGTGTAAACTCTCTGCAAATAACATAAAAATATCCCCAAATCTAGCTCTCTAAGAATAACAAACTGTATCAACACAAAAGCAATTTTCCCAAATAACACTTGGCTAGGGAACAAGTCAAAACTCTATAGTATTCAGAGGTTGATATACAAAGTCCTATACACAAGCAATGTAAAGAATAAAGGCCAGGGCTATACACAGAAAAAAATCAATGCCATTTATTACATTTACTTCCAAGGAAAAGTATGAAACCTAACTTTTTTTTAATTACGTATTTTCTTCAATTAACTACTTTCTATTAGCCCCTTTTTTTGAGTTTGACAGTATTTATCTAGTTGAGGCAGTTTTCCAGAGTTTATCAAATGTTGACCCTCATCCATCTACCTATTTATCTTTCCTTCCTTCCTTCCTTCCTTCCTTCCTTCCTTCCTTCCTTCCTTCCTTCCTTCCTTCCTTCCTTTCCTCCCTCCCTCCCTCCCTTCCTTCCTTTATTCCTTCTTTCTTTCCCTTCTTTCTTTCTGAAACTGGGTAAATTATAAAGGATAGAGATTGAGGATGGAGAGATGGCTCAGTGTTTAATAATTTTATTGTTTTTCGAGAGGACTTGAGTTTGGTTCTGAACATCTGTGTTGTATAGCTCACAAACACCTGTAACTCCAGCCTCAGAGGATCCAAGGTCTTCTTTGATCTCCATAAGCATATCACATGCATAGAAACACACACACACACACTCTCTCTCTCTCACACACACACACACTCATACACACACTATTAAAAATTAATTTTTAAAAAATCATTTTGGAAACATAAGACCAAGATCAAGGCACTGTCATGTTGGATGTCAACAGGGAGCTCTGCATTAGCCTCAAAGGCGGTGCTTGGTGCTCTATCTTCATGTAGTGAAAGGCAGAAAAACAAAAGGTTCTTGGTTATTCCTTCTAGATCCTTCATAAAGTAGCTAGCCAACCTGTGAAGGCTGTACCCTCATGAAGGGTAGGGAAGAATGGAGGGAGGAGCTGTGTGAGGGAGGAACAGGGAGGAGAGTAGGGGCAGATATTGGGATATAAAGAGAATAAGTCAATAAATTAATGGAAAAATGGTGAAAAATAAGCAAAGTATTAATTATTTTTAGAACAATTGGGAAAGAGATGAGAAGAGAGAGACTTTAACACTTTCACACGAAGCAACTTATACCTTCTTGAGATCTCCAGTAATGAGGACAGGTAGACAGATTTCTAAAGCATTAATGGGTAAGAGACAGGGTGCTGTCAGCAAGTTAAAAAATTGGCTAAGTATATAAACTTGCTCTGCATCCACACTGACTTTAAAAATGTTTTTTTTTTAGTAGAAATTTGCTTACATACTTTTGAGAAATAAAACCAGGGTCCCATGCATGCTATGTAAGCACACACTCTATAACAACGGTGCATTTCCAGTTCTTCTGGTATGTTTTAAGCTAGAAAAGAGGCTGTTCACTGATAGCTCTGTAGCTTGAACATGAATTCATTTTTGACATGCAAAATCAGCTGGAGTTTTCAAATCCAATAATTCGGGGGATGCTTCTGTTTACTGCTATGAATGATTGTTGGTGCAATTGAAATTTCAAACCTTTAGTATGCTCTTAAGATGTGTCTGGTTTAGGAAATTAGAGGGACATGAACTATAGGAAAATAGAGAACCATTTTGATAATATTTTTTGAAATTGAATCTTCTTCAGACATTACCAGTGGATAAATAATTAAATCTGTTTCTGCATATAATTCTTATTAGTAGAAAATCACTTGCCGCCTTCTTCCTTCCTGGAGGAGATGAACCAATATTTAAAGAATATTGGCTTCGATAGAGGTCAAGACCTCCACAGTATCTGGCTCATTTTGACTTCCTGTACCTGGGAAGGAGTGGTTGACAGTGATAGAACCTCACTGACCCAGGTCCTTAGTTGTGGACATGCTGAGTCAGGCTCAGGCTTGCTTTCCTCTCTGTTCTCCATTCTGCATCTTTGCCTCTGGTCAGCATTTCATCTTCTCTGTGATATCTTTGATGTATATTCAGATATTCTAAGGGTGCTACTGATCTAATATATCTTTAATGACTTCTAGTTGTTCTATTCTTCAGTGATGTCTTATGGGTCCAGCTCAGCATAAGGCACTGAAGGGGAATAAAGGGGACTATAACAAAATCCTGTCCATTGTAAGACCTGGTCATTATTTATTACGAATACTAAATATAGAGATTTACTAGTCCTGAAAAGTTTTCATTTGGTCATGAGATTGTGTCTCGTGAGAATGTGTTATATGTATTTTAGGCATTGAGTAGAATATGCTCAGGGCTGGTTCTGGCTCACTATGATTTCTTGAGGGAATTTTATCATCTGGATTTTGGTGAAGAAGCCCCTTGTACCTCTATTAGTCTGCATTCAAAATAAGGAATGAGAACAAAACACAACATGAAGGATGATGACATTGGTGTTCGGAATGGAAGAGATCCTGACATTTAGCAGGAGAAATAGCCAGTGGCAGAGGCCTCATCAAGCAAATGACACTTGAGCCATTTGTGTTCAGGATTCTAACAATTGGCATGAACAGTGAAAATAAAACCAACAGAAGAAAAGAAAGAAATCACATGAAGCAGAATCATGGGGATCATGTTTGGGAACATGAATGGTCAAAGGAAGGGATAGTTGAAATGTAAGCTAAAATCTTTAGGTTTCTTCACATTGCAATATGTGTTGGGTCTGAGGAACTGGAAATAATTTGGTGGGTAATGGGTTTCATTAATAGTCATACTTCAGAAAGTGATAGGATGAGAGCTCTACTTTAGAATTGTTCCCAAAAGATAGCATGAGATATATTGATACAGTAGAGCAATCAGAAAGCTATTAGCTAAAGGATCATTATGGTTTTTCCTGTCACATCAGAAGGAATGGGTAAGACAGGAGGAGGGTAATTATTGCAAAATAGTCCATAGATTTAACGGCCATTTCTGAAGATGGGTAGCTAAATCTACTCATCTGTACCCTACCGTAAAGGACTAAGCAAGGAAAAAAAAATAATTCTTTTCAATTCTTCTTTAGCACAATAGAGGAAATGCTGATGGTGAAGATTCTACACTAGGGCATTCCTGCAGTTTGAGGACATCCTTCTGACTTTTGTTCTGCTCAGTGGTGACATAGGCTTTTTGTTTCCTGAACGCTGTTACCTTTTTGTTTGTCAGGGCATTTTTAATGCCTTTACTCCATTGTGATGTAATTTACTTAATGATAATTTTGATTTTAAATCTCAGTGAAGGCATGCCCAGACTTCCAAGGGCAGTAGGTACCTTCCATGTAGCAAGTCCACTTCAGTACTACCCTTTGTCAGTAGAACCACAGCAAAGGAAAGAAAAAAAAATGAAGAGTTCAGCTCAACACTGTGTTTACTGAACACCAGTTCTTACATTTAGATGAGCTAAGGTGGCTTTGCAGTTAAGGAGCACGGGAGCCATCGACACAGGAACAAGTAATTACTGCACTTGAGAAAGGTATCATAAAAGAGAATTGCATGGAGAAAAGGGACTGAGTCAGGAAAGACCCTCAGAGGAATCAGTAGTACTCGATGTGGACCTGTTTAAAAGATGGTATGTGGTAGAGAAACAGTAATGTAATGGATTTGGAGTGGATTTTGATTTCATTTGGAAAAAAATCTAGAGTAAAGGAAGGAAATAAAAATGAGAGAAACATACACATAAAGGAGGGACTGATGGAGGGAAAGAGAGAGGAAGATATTTACATTTATTGCTTATTTATTAATTTCAGTACTGGGACTTGAATGGGTTAGGCAAATGCTTTATCACTGGCTATATATTTAAGGCAGGATAACACTAAGATGCCCAGGCTGGCCTTGAACTTGTTCTTTTTCTGCCTCAATGGCCCCAGGATCTGAGATCCCAAATCTTCACTCTTGATCCTAATCTATTCATATATTTATTTTTATGAAACCAAATCTAAAAGAAAGAGATGTGGGAGTTGGTGTAGTCATAATGTGTCTAGATGTGCTGGTAGTAGATTGCCACAAATACTACTTCCCTGATTATATTTTTAAGTGTCATCCACTTTCAGACATGTAGATGACATCTTCTTTCTTTAATCTAAATGTAGAAGTTTGTGGGAAGTTATCTAAGGAGTTTTAGCCATTAGGTTTTTTTCATAAACAGATTCCTGGTTGACCTATGATATTTCCTGGAGAGGGAGCATACTACAGAAGGTTAGGAGGAGGATCACGTGACCCACCATCAGCCTTTTGGATAATGAATCAGTTATTAACTTTAGAATCACTCAAGACATCATTCTGTGGCCTCCCACATCATAAGGAAAATTCTAATTTCATGGTGCTGTCTTAGAAACAAAGCTGGAAGGTGTTCAATAAAATGGAATAGAAAAACACAGAACACGCACTTTGATTTACATGTAAACTGCTGAAGAGGTGGACAGTTCAGAAAGCTTTTTGCCTCTCAAAGGTAAGAATAAGATTCTGTGCTGAGCAGGGAAAGCATTGTTGTCTGATTTCCAGGAAAAGGGAAAGGAGGACATACTGAGAACAGTTTTCAATCACAAAGTGTTAGTTGATATTTAACCACTTGCTGAAAAGACTCAATGATTTTTGAGGCTTGTTTCTTGGAGGCCATCTAACACAGAGCCAAATTCTAGAATTCCAGTGTAGTACTTGATAATAATAACTGGAGATTTGGTTTAACTTTTTAAAAATATATATATAAATATATTTTAAAATAGGTATTTTCTTCATTTACATTTCAAATGCTATCACAAAAGTCCCCCATACCCCCCCCCCACTCCCCTATTCACCCACTCCTGCTTCTTGGCCCTGGTATTCCCCTGTACTGAGGCATATAAAGCTTGCAAGACCAAAGGGCCTCTTCCCAACGATGGCCCACTAGGCCATCTTCGGCTACATATGCAGCTAGAGACACGAGCTCTGGGGTTACTGGTTAGTTCATATTGTTGTTCCACCTATAGGGTTGCAGATCCCTTTAGCTCCTTGGGTACTTTATCTAGCTCCTCCATTGGGGGCCCTGTGATCCAACCAATAGCTGACTGTGAGCATCCACTTATGTGTTTGCTAGGCCCTGGCATAGTCTCACAAGAGACAGCTATATCAGGGTCCTTTCAGCAAAATCTTGCTGCTGGCATATGCAATGGTGTCTGCCTTTGGAGACTGAATGTGGGATGGATCCCCTGGTGTGGCAGTTTCTAGATGAAAGGTTCATCCTTTCATCTCAGCTCCAAACTTTGTCTCTGTAACTCCTTCCATGGGTGTTTTGTACCCAATTCTAAGAAGGGGCAAAGTGACCACACTTTGGTTTTCATTTTCCTTGAGTTTCATGTGTTTTGCAACTTGTAACGTGGGTATTCTAAGTTTCTGGGCTAATATCCACTTATCAGTGAGTACATATCATGTGAGTTCTTTTGTGATTGGGTTAACTCACTCAGGATGATACCCTCCAGGTCCATCCATTTGCCTAGAAATTTCATAAATTCATTCGTTTTAATAGCTGTGTATTACTCCATTGTATCAATGTACCACATTTTCTGTATCCATTCCTCTGTTGAGGGGCACCTGGATTCTCTCCAGATTCTGGCTATTATAAATAAGGCTGCTATGAACATAGTGGAGCCGGTGTTGTTCTTACCAGTTGGAACATTTTCTGGATATATGCCCAGGAGAGGTATTGTGGGATCCTCCGGTAGTACTATGACCAATTGTCTGAGGAACTGCCAGATTGATTTCCAGAGTGGTTGTACAAGCTTGCAATCCCACCAACAATGGAGGAGTGTTCCTCTTTCTCCACATCCTTGCCAGCATCTGCTGTCACCTGAATTTTTGATCTTAGCTATTCTGACTCCTGTGAGGTGGAATCTCAGGGTTGTTTTCATTTGCATTTCTCTGATGATTAAGGATGCTGAAAATTTTTCCAGGTGCTACTCAGCCTTTCGGTATTCCTCAGTTGAGAATTCTTTGTTTAGCTCTGAGCCCCATTTTTTAATGGGGTTATTTGATTTTCTGGAGTCCACTTTCTTGAGTTCTTTATATATATATATATTGGATATTACTTCCATATATTATTTCGGATTGGTAAAGATCCTTTCCCAATCTGTTGGTAGCCTTTTTGTCTTATTAAAGGTGTCTTTTGCCTTACAGAAGCTTTGTAATTTTATGAGTTCCCATTTGTCGATTCTCGATCTTACAGCACAAGCCATTGCTGTTCTACTCAGTAATTTTTCCTTGTGCCCATATCTTCAAGGCTTTGTCCCACTTTCTCCTCTGTAAGTTTCACTGTATCTGGTTTTATGTGAAGTTCCTTGATTCACTTACACTTGATCTTAGTACAAGGAGATAAGAATGGATCAATTCATATTCATCTACATGATAACCACCAGTTGTGCCAGCACCATTTGTTGAAAATGCCGTCTTTTTTCCACTGGAAGGTTTTAGCTCCCTTGTCAAAGATCAAGTGACCATAGGTGTGTGGGTTCATTTCTGGGTCTTCAATTCTATTCCATTGGTCTACTTGTCTGTCAATATACCAGTACTAGGCAGTTTTTTTTTTTATCACAATTGCTCTGTATTACAGTTTTAGGTCAAGCACGGTGATTCCACCAGAGGTTCTATATCTTTGAGAAGAGTATTTGCTATCCTAGGTTTTTTGTTATTCCAGATGAATTTGCCAATGGCCCTTTCTAATTCGTTGAAGAATTGAGTTGGAATTTTGATGGGGATTGCATTGAATCTGTAGATTGCTTTTGGCAAGATAGCCATTTTTACTATATTGATCCTGCCAATCCATGAGCATGGGAGATCTTTCCATCTTCTGAGAACTTCTTTGATTTCTTTCTTCAGAGACTTGAAGTTCTTATCATACAGATCTTTCACTTCCTTAGTTAGAGTCATACCAAGGTATTTTATATTATTTGTGACTATTGTGAAGGGTGTTGTTTCCCTAATTTCCTTTTCAGCCTGTTTATCCTTTGTGTCCAGAAAGGCCATTGACTTGTTTGAGTTAATTTTATATCCAGCTACTTCACTGAAGCTGTTTATCAGGTTTAGTAGTTCTCTGGTGGAATTTTTTTTTGGGGGGTCATTTATATATACTATCGTATCATCTGCAAGTAGTGATATTTTGACTTCTTTCTTTCCAATTTTTATCCCCTTGATGTCCTTTTGTTGTTGTTTTGCTCTGGCTAGGACTTCAAGTAGTATATAGAATAGGTAGGGAGAAAGTGGGCAGCCTTACTTTCTCCCTACCTTTTCAACATAGTACTTGAAGTATTAGCCAGAGCAATTCGACAACAAAAGGAGATCAAGGGGATACAAATTGGAAAAGAGGAAGTCAAAATATCACTTTTTGCAGATGATATGATAGTATATATAAATGACCCTAAAAATTCTACGAAAGAACTCCTAAACCTGATAAACAGCTTCAGTGAAGTAGCTGGATATAAAATAAACTCAAACAAGTCAATGGCCTTTCTCTATACAAAGAATAAACAGGCTGAGAAAGAAACTAGGGAAACAACACCCTTCTCAATAGTCACAAATAATATAAAATATCTTGGCGAGACTCTAACTAAGGAAGTGAAAGATCTGTATGATAAAAACTTCAAATCTCTGAAGAAAGAAATTAAAGAAGATCTCAGAAGATGGAAAGATCTCCCATGCTCATGGATTGGCAGGATCAACATTGTAAAAATGGCTATCTTGCCAAAAGCAATCTACAGATTCAATGCAATCCCCATCAAAATTCCAACTCAATTCTTCAACGAATTAGAAGGAGCAATTTGCAAATTCATCTGGAATAACAAAAAACCTAGGATAGCAAAAACTCTTCTCAAGGATAAAAGAACTACTGGTGGAATCACCATGCCTGACCTAAAGCTTTACTACAGAGCAATTGTGATAAAAACTGCATGGTACTGGTATAGAAACAGACAAGTAGACCAATGGAATAGAATTGAAGACCCAGAAATGAACCCACACACCTATGGTCACTTGATCTTTGACAAGGGAGCTAAAACCATCCAGTGGAAGAAAGACAGCATTTTCAACAATTGGTGCTGGCACAACTGGTTGTTATCGTGTAGAAGAATGTGAATCGATCCATACTTATCTCCTTGTACTAAGGTCAAATCTAAGTGGATCAAGAAACTTCACATAAAACCAGAGACACTGAAACTTATAGAGGAGAAAGTGGGGAAAAGCCTTGAAGATATGGGCACAGGGGAAAAATTCCTGAACAGAACAGCAATGGCTTGTGCTGTAAGATCGAGAATTGACAAATGGGACCTAATGAAACTCCAAAGTTTCTGCAAGGCAAAAGACACCGTCAATAAGACAAAAAGACCACCAACAGATTGGGAAAGGATCTTTACCTATTCTAAATCAGATAGGGGACTAATATCCAACATATATAAAGAACTCAAGAAGGTAGACTTCAGAAAATCAAATAACCCCATTAAAAAATGGGGCTCAGAACTGAACAAAGAATTTTCACCTGAGGAATACCGAATGGCAGAGAAGCACCTGAAAAAATGTTCAACATCCTTAATCATCAGAGAAATGCAAATGAAAACAACCCTGAGATTCTACCTCACACTAGTCAGAATGGCTAAGATCAAAAATTCAGGTGACAGCAGATGCTGGCGAGGATGTGGAGAAAGAGGAACACTCCTCCATTGTTGGTGGGAGTGCAGGCTTGTACAACCACTCTGGAAATCCGTCTGGCGGTTCCTCAGAAAATTGGACATAGTACTACCGGAGGATCCAGCAATACCTCTCCTGGGCATATATCCAGAAGATGCCCCAACTGGTAAGAAGGACACATGCTCCACTATGTTCATAGCAGCCTTATTTATAATAGCCAGAAGCTAGAAAGAACCCAGATGCCCCTCAACAGAGGAATGGATACAGAAAATGTGATACATCTACACAATGGAGTACTACTCAGCTATTAAAAAGAATGAATTTATGAAATTCCTAGCCAAATGGATGGACCTGGAGGGCATCATCCTGAGTGAGGTAACACATTCACAAAGGAACTCACACAATATGTACTCACTGATAAGTGGATATTAGCCCCAAACCTAGGATACCCAAGATATAAGATACAATTTGCTAAACACATGAAACTCAAGAAGAATGAAGACTGAAGTGTGGACACTATGCCCCTCCTTAGAATTGGGAACAAAACACCCATGGAAGGAGTTACAGAGACAAAGTTTGGAACTGAGATGAAAGGATGGACCATGTAGAGACTGCCATATCCAGGGATCCACCCCACAATCAGCATCCAAACGCTGACACCATTGCATACACTAGAAAGATTTTATCGAAAGGACCCAGATGTAGCTGTCTCTTGTGAGACAATGCCGGGGCCTAGCAAACACAGAATTGGATGCTCACAGTCAGCTAATGGATGGATCACAGGGCCCCCAATGGAGGAGCTAGAGAAAGTAGCCAAGGAGCTAAAGGGATCTGCAACCCTATAGGTGGAACAACATTATGAACTAACCAGTACCCCGGAGCTCTTGACTCTAGCTGCATATGTATCAAAAGATGGCCTAGTCGGCCATCACTGTAAAGAGAGGCCCATTGGACACGCAAAGTTTATATGTCCCAGTACAGGGGAACGCCAGGGCCAAAAAGGGGGAGTGGGTGGGTAGGGGAGTGGGGGTGGGTGGGTATGGGGGACTTTTGGTATAGCATTGGAAATGTAAATGAGCTAAATACCTAATAAAAAATGGGAAAAAAAGAGAGTGGGCAGCCTTGTCTAGTCCCTGATTTTAATGGGATTGCTTCTCAACTTCTCACCATGTACTTTGATGTTGGCTGCTGGTTTGCTGTAGATTGATTTTATCATGTTTAGGTACAGGCCTTGAATTCCTGATCTTTCCAAGGCTTTTATCATGAATGGGTGTTGGATTTTGTCAAATGATTGCTCAGCATCTAACGAGATTATCATGGGGTTTTTGTTTTGAGTTTGTTTATGTAGTGGATTACGTTGATGTATTACTGTATATTAAACCATCCTTGCATCCCTGGAATGAAACCTACTTGGTCAGAATGGATGATTGTTTTGACGTGTTCTTGGTTCCAGTTAGCGAGAATTCTATTGAGTATTTTTGATCAATATTTATAAAGGAAATGGTCTGAAGTTCTCTATCTTTGTTGGGTCTTTCTGTGGCTTAGGTATCAGAGTGATTGTGGCTTCATAGAATGAACTGGGTAGAGTACCTTATGTTTCTATTTTTGTGGAATAGTTTGAGAAGAACTGGAATTAGATCTTTGAAAGTCTGATAGAACTCTGCACTAAACCCATCTGGTCCTGGGCTTTTTTTGGTTCAGAGACTATTAATGACTGCTTCTATTTCTTTAGGGGATATAGGACTATTTAGATCATTAACCTGATCCTGACTTAACTTTTGTACCTGGTAACTGTCTAGAAATATGTCTATTTCATCCAGGTTTTCCAGTTTTGTTGAGTATAGCCTTTTGTAGAAGGATCTGATGGTGTTTTGGATTTCTTCAGGATCTGTTGTTATGTCTCCCTTTACATTTCTGATTTTGTTAATTATGATGCTGTCACTGTGCCCTCTAGTGAGTCTGGCTAAGGGTTTGTCTATCTTGTTGATTTTCTCAAAGAACCAGTTCTTTGTTTGGTTGATTCTTTGAATTGTTCTTCTTGTTTTGTTGATTTCACCCCTGAGTTTGATTATTTCCTGCCGTCTACTCCTCTTGGGTGACTTTGTTTCCTTTTGTTCTGGAGCTTTTAGGTGTGTTGTCAAGCTGCTAGTGTGTGCTCTCTCTAGTTTCTTTTTGGAGGCACTCAGAGCTATGATATTTCCTCTTGGAAATGCTTTCATTGTGTCCCAAAAGTTTGTGTATGTTGTTGCTTCATTTTAATTAAACTCTAAAAAGTCTTAATTTTTTTCTTCATTCCTTCCTTGACCAAGGTATCATTGAGGAGAGTGTTGTTCATTTTCCACGTGAATGTTGGCTTTCTATTATTTATGTTGTTATTGAAGATCAGCCTTTGTCTATGGTGATCTGATAGGATGCATGGGACAATTTCAATATTTTTGTATCTGTTGAGGCCTATTTTGTTACCAATTATATTGTCAATTTTGGAGAAGGAACCATGAGGTGCTGAGAAGAAGGTATATCCTTTTGTTTTAGGATAAAATGTTCTGTAGATATCTGTTAAATCCATTTATTTCATGACTTCTGTTCGTTTCACTGTGTCTCTGTTTTGTTTCTGTTTCCACGATCTGTCCATTGGTGAAAGTGGTGTGTTGAAGTCTCCCACTATTATTGTGTGAGGTGCAATGTGTGCTTTTAGCTTTACTAAAGTTTCTTTAATGAATGTGGCTGCCCTTGCATTTGGAGCATAGATATTCAGAATTGAGAGTTACTCTTGGAAGATTTTACCTTGATGAGTATGAAGTGCCCTTCCTTGTCTTTTTTGATAACTTTGAGTTGGAAGTCAATTTTTTTAGGTATTAGAATGGCTACTTCAGCTTGTTTCTTCAGACCACTTGCTTGGAAAATTGTTTTCCAGCCTTTCATTCTGTCTTTTTCCCTGAGATGGGTTTCCTGTAAGCCGCAAAATGTTGGGTCCTGTTTGTGTAGCCAGTCTTTTAGTCTATGTCTTTTTATTGCGGAATTGTGTCCATTGATATTAAGAGATATTAAGGAAAAGTAATTGTTGCTTCCTATTATTTTTGTTTTTAGAGTTGGCATTCTGTTCTTGTGGTTGTCTTCTTTTAGGTTTGTTGAAGGATTACTTTCTTGCTTTTTCTAGGTCGTAGTTTCAGTCCTTGTATTTGTTTTTTTTTTTTTTTTTTTTCTGTTATTATCCTTTGTAGGGCTTGTTCTTGGAAAGATATTGTGTGAATTTGGTTTTGTCATGGAATATTTTGGTTTCTCCATCTATGGTAATTGAAAGTTTGGGTGGGTATAGTAACCTGGCCTGGGAATTTGTGTTCTCTTAGTGTCTGTATAACATCTGTCCAGGATCTTCTGGCTTTCATAGTCTCTGTTGAGAAGTCTGAAGTAATTCTAATAGTCCTGCCTTTAAATGTTACTTGACCTTTTTCCCTTGCTGCTTTTAATATTTTGTCTTTATTTAGTGCGTTTGTTGTTCTGATTATTATGTGTTGGGAGGAATTTCTTTTTTGGTCCAGTCTATTTGGAGTTCTGTAGGCTTCTTGTATGTTCATGGGTATCTCTTTCCATAGGTTTGGGATGTTTTCTTCTATAATTTTGTTGAAGATATTTGCTGGCCCTTTAAGTTGAAAATCTTCATTCTTATCTACTCCTATTATCTGTAGGTTTGGTCTTCTCAATGTGTCCTGTATTTCCTGGATGTTTTGAGTTAGGATCTTTTTGCATTTTGCATTTTCTTTGATTGTTGTGTCCATGTTCCCTATGGAATCTTCTGCACCAGAGATTCTCTTCCATTTCTTGTCTTCTGTTGCTGATGCTTGTATCTATGGTTCCTTTATTTCTTTCCCAGGGTTTCTATCTCAAGCGTTGCCTATCTTCAGGGTTTCTTTATTGCTTCTAATTCCCTTTTTTATATCCTGCATGGTTTTGTTCACTTCCATCTCCTGTTTGGTATTGTTTTCCTGTAACTCTCTAAAGCATTTTTGTGTTTCCTCTTTAAAGGCTTCTAGCTGTTTACCTGTGTTTTCCTGTATTTCCTTCTTAAATTCCTCCATCATCATTATAATAACTGAGTTTAGATACATGTCTTGCTTTTCTGGTGTGATGGTGTTTCCAGGACTTGTTATGGTGGAAGAGTTTGGTTCTGATGATGCCAAGTAACCTTGGTTTCTGTTGCTTTTGTTCTTACGCTTGCCTCCTGCCATCTGATTGTCTCAAGTATTTGCTGACCTCAATATATCTGATTGGAGCCTGTCCTTTCTATAATCCCAGTTGATTCAGGACTCCCCAGAGTCCAGCTTTCTCTGTGATCCTTTTATTGTGGGTTCCTGAAAACCTGAGATTCTGGGTGTGTCAGAGTTCTTGACAGTCAAGTTCTTCTGAGGCCCTGAAATACTGGTGTGACCAAGTTCCTTTTATCCTGGGATCCTTTTGTCAAAGATCCTGGGTGTTTTACAGTGCCTGAAAGTGGTGTCTCCTTTGAGGAGCGTGGAGCTGTCTGGTCAGTGGTCCTAAGATCAAGTGGAGAGTCCTCTAGGGACCTTGGGGGTATCCACCAACCCCGCACACAACGTGAACAAGTACTGATGCCAACTGGAAGGGTCTTGTGACCCTGGTCAGGCCAGGTTTTCTGCTTCCCTAATGCTGTCTCAAGTCCTGCGCGATTGGATTGGAACAGAAGTTGTGTTCCACTCACCACGTGTGGAGTATCCTGTAGGGACCTTGGAGGTGTCTGCCAACTCCGCACCCAAGGTGACCTAGTGCTGGCGCCAACTGGAAGCGATTTGGTTTCTCTTAAAATATTTATTTACCTATCTGTCTGTCTGACTGACTGTCTGTCTGTCTATTTGTCTATCTTCTATCAGTTTCTCATCTGTTGTCTGCCCCCCCCCCCACACACACTTATCTATCCGTTATCTGCCGGTCTGTGTATCTATCTATGGATCATCATCATATATCATCTATCTATGTGTATGGACACAGAGGTGGAGGTCACAGGGCAAATTGTGGGAGTAAGTTCTCTCTTTATACCATGTAGGTCCCAATGATTGAACTCAGGTTGTGAGGTTTGGTGGTAAGTGCCTTGACCTGCTGAGGCATTTAACTGGCTCATAGGTAATTTAAAAATTGGCATTATTAATAAAAACAACAGATTTTTATTTTTTAATTTTCAAATGTCCAAATCTACTATTTCATTAAAACGATCTAAACTTGCTTCCCTGCGGCTAATAACTCAGCATCTCTAAAAAGCTTTTCTCAATTAACCCATATTAACATTTAAATGTTTTCACCCTTTTGAATGCATTGTCCCCTTTTATTATTAAATATAAGATTCCTAAAGGAAAGTACATTGGATTTATATATAAAATTGAATAATAGTGATTATCTTAGCTTTGTCAACTTGATACACCCAAGCATCATCTGAGAAGAAGGCTTCAATTTGGGATTACCCAAATCTCACTGTTCTATGGGCACACCTTTGGGGCATTGTGTTGACTGCTAATCAATGTAGGAGGACACAGTCTATTGTGGGTACTAGCATGCCTGGGCATGTGGTCCTAACCTGTTGAAGAATGATAGCAAAGCATGGGTTAGTAAATGAGCTAACAAGCAGTGTTTCATTATTGTTTCTGCTTCAAATTTCTATTTAAGTTCTTGTCCTCACTACCCCTAGTGATGCTTCATAACTTGACAGTATTAGCCAAATATAGCCTTCCCTCTCTAAGCTGCATTTGGTCAGAAAATTTTACCACAACAACAGACAGGAAAATAGATTATTTGTCAAGCCAACATCAGTATAACCACTGTCTAAGTCAAGCAACAGTGTTTCATGGAAATCCTTGTGATATGCATGTATTCAATTTGAATTATGCATTATTATCTATAGATTATTTGCATATACAAACAGTTCACTTTAGCTTTGTCTGTTTGGGAACACAATACAAATGGAGCCATACTGAATATATTTTTTTTCTTTTTATCTTTTTTCTTTATGTTATATTTTTCCTGTCCCTCATGATATTTCAGGCAGCTGTTGTTCATTTGTTCTTGTTGTATAATATTCCATCTACCCTCTACTGATAATAATTGAATTGTGTCTAGTTTAGAGTGCTATGAAAAATGCTTCCATTAGCAAGCCTGTTCATGTTCTGATGCACATGTGCATTCATTTTTTATAAATAATGATTCTAGGTAACATTTGTATCAGAAGCATCAATATCATTCATTCAAAGAAGGGCTAGCCAAGTGGAAGAGAGAAAGAGAACAGAGTCAGAGCTGGTTCAAGTCTCAGTTTAACTCCTCCCCTTGGTTAAGCACCCTCATAGCCACCTTGTTAGGACCCCTAATTGTTCTCCTGCTATTGGTGACCTTTGGGCCCTGTGTATTGAACACACTTATAGCCTTCATAAAAGAGAATAGGAGCAGTGCAGCTGATGGTCCTGTGCCAACAATATGAAACCCTGAGAGTAGGACCTGAAGAATATGAGTTAGTTACCCAAGACCCCTGAACATAGCTGCAGGACTGGAGTTTGTACTAGAAAAAGGGTGGAATGAGTAACCCTAAGGCGTTTACTAGTCCCACTACCTCCTTACAGCCTCCCTCTCTTGCCTGGGGTCAAGGCTAGACCAAGTTCCATTTTCCACCCACAGGAACATTATTGAGTAAAAATTTCTCAGAATGTACCGACTGATAGTTACCCGACCCTCTGGAAAGTCCCAGGTAGAGTTCAAATGCATATCATGCTTGCTAGCCAATAGATTTAAAGGTCAATGTGCTTAGCCAATAAGTTTGAACTGTAACCTTGCTGATGTAACCTGTGCCCCTAAAAAGTATAAAAACTGCTTGTAATAGCCATTCAGGGTCACCTTCTTAGTAACTCACCTTGAGGGACTAATTGAAGGTCGACCCCAACATGCCAGAAAATAAACCTCTTGATTTTGCATTGAAAAAAATGCAAACCCACAGATTCCATCTCAAACCTACTTAGTCATAGACTTTGGGGATGAATTTTGGGGGTGAAGTTATAGAATGGGTCCCACCATTCTATAACTTAATAGCTTTCTAGATGTGACAAAAAGAATATTAAACAGTGAGAAATGAAATAATTCTGTAGACATGAATTTAAGATAGTATTGAGTCCTGGGTTATACATATCTTCAGCTTTGCTAGATAAAGCTGAAGAATTTTCCTCAATGGTCAGCAGTGCCACAAATCCACATTTGATCACAAAAATACTTGTCCTGTTATAAAAATGAAAGGGTTTTGAATTTGAGCATGCTTGTAATATTCAAAAGTGTTATTATTCAGAGTTACTAATATCTTTCCCCATGGCTATATAAAAGTTACTTTTAGACAATCAATTGCTTTTGTACCCCAGATAATGATTAATTTCTTCACACAGTTTTACCTACCATCTTAAGTGAGTTACTCTGTGAACATATGTTTCAGCAGTTACAGTAATGCATGTCACACTGAAACCAAGTTTCTGCAATGTTATTGCCTAGTTATCCACCACCCACATGTTAACCACAGTGGTGATCAGTAAGTGTGTTTTTGTATACTTACCTAGATGCCATTTAGAAGTAGAAGTCCCTCTTTTCATCACTCATAGAACTTTAGAACATCTTTATTATAAAATATGTAACCTTGCATAGTGGTTTATAGTTCTGCCTCCTTACCTGGGAGAGAATCAGGTACAGACTACATTTGCTTATACCTTCATTTTTAGTAGAGAAAATGCCTGCACAGCACAGGCAATAAAACAGTATCACTTGAACGAATTAAACCAATAACTTTTCCTGTTGGCCACAATCCTTTCCCTAGGGTGAATGTCTGGCATCCTCATCTGATTTTCTTTTCCCAGCTCATCTCTCTTTGCATAGTTTGTAGATATCACTTCATAATGAATATGGTCTTGCAGATATGGTGCAGGCAGATACATAGCTAATGAGCCTGGTAGGCCTTTAGAGACCCAAGTCTGGAAGGTGGCCTCTTTCTGTCTCTACTCTGCAAAGCTGTGTGGGACAGTGCTGCCTGCTGACTTTGAAAGGGATTCAAAATAGTCTCGTATGCACCGTCCATCTATTCCCCTTGACCACTGAGCACAAGAACACCCCTTTGGTTAATGGAAAGTGATCAGTTAAGATTTTGTTCTCCTGAAAAAGAAAACTTTTTTCCTAGAAAACTTTTAATCTTGGATTCTAAACTAAGGTCTCTTCTGGCATACTTGTGGGATTGTATGCTTCTGGGCATTCTGGGATTTTATCTGTCTTTACTGGTCTCACAGTAGTGATGTTTCCTCTGTTTGAATCAAACACAGCCTAATGTTAAAGCCCTCATGAAATTCAGGAAAAGCCTATCAGCATTTTGTCTAGTATGCACAGTCCATCCATCCCCACTCACCATTGAGCACAAGCACACCCCTTTGGTTAATGGAAAACGATTAGTTAGAGTTTTTTTCTCCTAGAAAAGAAAACTTTTACCCTAGAAAATGTAGCACTGGTTACATTTGATTGTTGACAGATTGTCTTCTAAGGTCTGATTTTGGGGAGACAACCACTCAGAATTATAATCACCACATTGTGTGTGTGTGTGTGTGTGTGTGTGTGTGTGTGTTTTAACTACAAAGAAACTGAAAAGAAAATCTTTCCTTTTTATTAGTGTTAACTTGAAGGTGCTTTTCTTAAACTCCAAGGTCTTAGCAAAAGTTGTCTGGAGCTACGATTGGGTCAATACAGCCAGTAGTCAGGGTAGGTAAGTCTCCTGATTGGGGCTGTGCATGGTAAAGAGAGAGGCTGCTGTCTGAGATGACTCTATTTCTCTTAGTTTGCAGCATAAGCAACAGAAATGGAAACCTTTTACTTGGTCCAAATAAATAGTTCTTCTTCTTCTTCTTCTTCTTCTTCTTCTTCTTCTTCTTCTTCTTCTTCTTCTTCTTCTTCTTCTTCTTCTTCTTCTTCTTCTTCTTCTTCTTCTTTTTGCTGAGTCCTGTTGCAGTCAGACCCACAGCATTTTGAATCTATTACAGAGTGTTACTCGGCATGGAAGAAAGGATAGTCGTTTTCAGGACTCTGCAACAGGAAGTTCTACTTTTTGCTCTTAAATTTTTTTTTTCATTTTTATTAGGTATTTAGCTCATTTACATTTCCAATGCTATACCAAAAGTCCCCCATATCCACCCACCCACACTCCCCTGCCCACCCACTCCCCCTTTTTGGCCCTGGCGTTCCCCTGTACTGGGGCATATAAAGTTTGCAAGTCCAATAGGCCTCTCTTTCCAGTGATGGCCGACTAGGCCATCTTTTGATATATATGCAGCTAGAGTCAAGAGCTCCGGGGTACTGGTTAGTTCATATTGTTGTTCCACCTATAGGGTTGCAGATCCCTTTAGCTCCTTGGCTACTTTCTCTAGCTCCTCCATTGGGAGCCCTATGATCCATCCATTAGCTGACTGTGAGCATCCACTTCTGTGTTTGCTAGGCCCCGGCATAGTCTCACAAGAGACAGCTACATCTGGGTCCTTTCGATAAAATCTTTCTAGTGTATGCAATGGTGTCAGCGTTTGGATGCTGATTATGGGGTGGATCCCTGGATATGGCAGTCTCTACATGGTCCATCCTTTCATCTCAGCTCCAAACTTTGTCTCTGTAACTCCTTCCATGGGTGTTTTGTTCCCAAATCTAAGGAGGGGCATAGTGTCCACACTTCAGTCTTCATTCTTCTTGAGTTTCATGTGTTTAGCAAATTATATCTTATATCTTGGGTATCCTAGGTTTGGGGCTAATATCCACTTATCAGTGAGTACATATTGTGTGAGTTTCTTTGTGAATGTGTTACCTCACTCAGGATGATGCCCTCCAGGTCCATCAATTTGGCTAGGAATTTCATAAATTCATTCTTTTTAATAGCTGAGTAGTACTCCATTGTGTAGATGTACCACATTTTCTGTATCCATTCCTCTGTTGAGGGGCATCTAGGTTCTTTCCAGCTTCTGGCTATTATAAATAAGGCTGCTATGAACATAGTGGAGCATGTGTCCTTCTTACCAGTTGGGGCATCTTCTGGATATATGCCCAGGAGAGGTATTGCTGGATGCTCCGGTAGTACTATGTCCAATTTTCTGAGGAACCGCCAGACTGATTTCCAGAGTGGTTGTACAAGCCTGCACTCCCACCAACAATGGAGGAGTGTTCCTCTTTCTCCACATCCACGCCAGCATCTGCTGTCACCTGAATTTTTGATCTTAGCCATTCTGACTGGTGTGAGGTGGAATCTCAGGGTTGTTTTGATTTGCATTTCCCTGATGATTGAGGATGTTGAACATTTTTTCAGGTGCTTCTCTGCCATTCGGTATTCCTCAGGTGAGAATTCTTTGTTCAGTTCTGAGCCCCATTTTTTAATGGGGTTATTTGATTTTCTGAAGTCCACCTTCTTGAGTTCTTTATATATGTTGGATATTAGTCCCCTATCTGATTTAGGATAGGTAAAGATCCTTTCCCAATCTGTTGGTGGTCTTTTTGTCTTATTGACGGTGTCTTTTGCCTTGCAGAAACTTTGGAGTTTCATTAGGTCCCATTTGTCAATTCTCGATCTTACAGTACAAGCCATTGCTGTTCTGTTCAGGAATTTTTCCCCTGTGCCCATATCTTCAAGGCTTTTCCCCACTTTCTCCTCTATAAGTTTCAGTGTCTCTGGTTTTATGTGAAGTTCCTTGATCCACTTAGATTTGACCTTAGTACAAGGAGATAAGTATGGATCGATTCGCATTCTTCTACATGATAACAACCAGTTGTGCCAGCACCAATTGTTGAAAATGCTGTCTTTCTTCCACTGGATGGTTTTAGGTCCCTTGTCGAAGATCAAGTGACCATAGGTGTGTGGGTTCATTTCTGGGTCTTCAATTCTATTCCATTGGTCTACTTGTCTGTCTCTATACCAGTACCATGCAGTTTTTATCACAGTTGCTCTGTAGTAAAGCTTTAGGTCTGGCATGGTGATTCCGCCAGAAGTTCTTTTATCCTTGAGAAGACTTTTTGCTATCCTAGGTTTTTTGTTATTCCAGACAAATTTGCAAATTGCTCCTTCCAATTCGTTGAAGAATTGAGTTGGAATTTTGATGGGGATTGCATTGAATCTGTAGATTGCTTTTGGCAAGATAGCCATTTTTACAATGTTGATCCTGCCAATCCATGAGCATGGGAGATCTTTCCATCTTCTGAGATCTTCCTTAATTTCTTTCTTCAGAGACTTGAAGTTTTTATCATACAGATCTTTCACTTCCTTAGTTAGAGTCATGCCAAGATATTTTATATTATTTGTGACTATTGAGAAGGGTGTTGTTTCCCTAATTTCTTTTTCAGCCTGTTTATTCTTTGTATAGAGAAAGGCCATTGACTTGTTTGAGTTTATTTTATATCCAGCTACTTCACCGAAGCTGTTTATCAGGTTTAGGAGTTCTCTGGTAGAATTTTTAGGGTCACTTATATATACTATCCTATCATCTGCAAAGAGTGATATTTTGACTTCCTCTTTTCCAATTTGTATTCCCTTGATCTCCTTTTGTTGTCGAATTGCTCTGGCTAATACTTCAAGTACTATGTTGAAAAGGTAGGGAGAAAGTGGGCAGCCTTGTCTAGTCCCTGATTTTAGTGGGATTGCTTCCAGCTTCTCTCCATTTACTTTGATGTTGGCTACTGGTTTGCTGTAGATTGCTTTTATCATGTTTAGGTATGGGCCTTGAATTCCTGATCTTTCCAAAACTTTTATCATGAATGGGTGTTGGATCTTGTCAAATGCTTTTTCTGCATCTAACGAGATGATCATGTGGTTTTTGTCTTTGAGTTTGTTTATATAATGGATTACATTGATGGATTTTCGTATATTAAACCATCCCTGCATCCCTGGAATAAAACCTACTTGGTCAGGATGGATGATTGCTTTAATGTGTTCTTGGATTCGGTTAGCGAGAATTTTATTGAGGATTTTTGCATCGATATTCATAAGAGAAATTGGTCTGAAGTTCTCTATCTTTGTTGGGTCTTTCTGTGGTTTAGGTTTAGGTTAGTTTCACTGTGTCCCTGTTTAGTTTCTGTTTCCACGATCTGTCCTTTGAAGAAAGTGGTGTGTTGAAGTCTCCCACTATTATTGTGTGAGGTGCAATGTATGCTTTGAATTTTACTAAAGTGTCTCTAATGAATGTGGCTGCTCTTGCATTTGGTGCGTAGATATTCAGAATTGAGAGTTCCTCTTGGAGGATTTTACCTTTGATGAGTATGAAGTGTCCCTCCTTGTCTTTTTTGATAACTTTGGGTTGGAAGTCGATTTTATCCGATATTAAAATGGCTACTCCAGCTTGTTTCTTCAGTCCATTTGCTTGGAAAATTGTTTTCCAGCCTTTCACTCTGAGGTAGTGTCTGTCTTTTTCCCTGAGATGGGTTTCCTGTAAGCAGCAGAATGTTGGGTCCTGTTTGTGTAGCCAGTCTGTTAGTCTATGTCTTTTTATTGGGGAATTGAGTCCATTGATATTAAGAGATATTAAGGAAAAGTAATTGTTGCTTCCTTTTATTTTTGTTGTTAGAGTTGGCATTCTGTTCTTGTGGCTGTTCTCTTTTTGGTTTGTTGAATGATTACTTTCTTGGTTGTTCTAGGGCATGATTTCCGTCCTTGTATTGCTTCTTTTCTGTTATTATCCTTTGAAGGGCTGGATTCGTGGAAAGATATTGTGTGAATTTGTTTTTGTCGTGGAATACTTTGATTTCTCCATCTATGGTAATTGAGAATTTGGCCGGGTATAGTATCCTGGGTTGGCATTTGTGTTCTCTTAGTGTCTGTATAACATCTGTCCAGGCTCTTCTGGCTTTCATAGTCTCTGGTGAAAAGTCTGGTGTAATTCTGATAGGCCTTCCTTTATATGTTACTTGACCTTTCTCCCTTACTGCTTTTAATATTCTATCTTTATTTAGTGCATTTGTTGTTCTGATTATTATGTGTCGGGAGGAATTTCTTTTCTGGTCCAGTCTATTTGGAGTTCTGTAGGCTTCTTGTATGATCATGGGCATCTCTTTTTTTATGTTTGGGAAGTTTTCTTCTATTATTTTGTTGAAGATATTAGCTGGCCCTTTAAGTTGAAAATCTTCATTCTCATCAATTCCTATTATCCGTAGGTTTGGTCTTCTCATTGTGTCCTGGATTACCTGGATGTTTTGAGTTAGGATCCTTTTGCATTTTGTATTTTCTTTGACTGTTGTGTCGATGTTCTCTATGGAATCTTCTGCACCTGAGATTCTCTCTTCCATTTCTTGTATTCTGTTGCTGATGTTCGCATCTATGGTTCCAGATCTCTTTCCTAGGGTTTCTATCTCCAGCGTTGCCTCGCTTTGGGTTTTCTTTATTGTGTCTACTTCCCCTTTTAGTTCTAGTATGGTTTTGTTCATTTCCATCACCTGTTTGGATGTGTTTTCCTGTTTTTCTTTAATGATTTCTACCTGTTTGGCTGTGTTTTCCTGCTTTTCTTTAAGGGCCTGTAACTCTTTAGTAGTGCTCTCCTGTAATTCTTTAAGTGACTTATGAAAGTCCTTCTTGATGTCCTCTATTATCATCATGAGAAATGTTTTTAAATCTGGGTCTAGATTTTCGGTTGTGTTGGGGTGCCCAGGACTAGGTGGGGTGGGAGTGCTGCGTTCTGATGATGGTGAGTGGTCTTGATTTCTGTTAGTAGGATTCTTACGTTTGCCTTTCGCCATCTGGTAATCTCTGAAGCTAGCTGTTTTAGTTGTCACTGTTAAGAGCTTGTTCTTCAGGTGACTCTATTAGCCTCTATAAGCAGACCTGGAGGGTAGCACTCTCCTTAGTTTCAGTGGGCAGAGTATTCTCTGCAGGCAAGCTCTCTTCTTGCAGGGCAGGTACCCAGATATCTGGTGTTCAAACCAGACTCCTGGCAGAAGTTGTGTTCCACTCACTAGAGGTCTTAGGATCTCGTGTGGAATCCTGTGTGGGCCCTTGCGGGTGTCAGGCGACTCCGCTGGCAAGGTAGCCCGGGGCTCGAGTGGAGCGGAAGGGGTTTGTGCCCCAGATCAAGCACGGGTAGCCTGCTTCCCTATGTACCGCAGTCTCAGGTTCCGTGCGATTGGATTGGGGCAGGCGCTATGTTCCACTCACCAGAGGTCTTAGGATCCCGTGGGGAGTCCCGTGTGGGCCCTTGCGGGTGTTGGGCAAGACTCTGCTGGCAAGGTAGCCCGGGGCTCGAGTGGAGCTGAAGGGGCTTGTGCCCCAGATCAGGCCCGGGTAGCCTGCTTCCCTATGTACCGCAGTCTCAGGTTCCGCGCGATTGGATTGGGGCAGTCGCTGTGTTCCACTCACCAGAGGTCTTAGGATCCCGTGGGGGGTCCTGTGTGGGCCCTTGCGGGTGTTGGGCAAGACTCTGCTGGCAAGGTAGCCCGGGGCTCGAGTGGAGCTGAAGGGGCTTGTGCCCCAGATCAGGCCCGGGTAGCCTGCTTCCCTATGTACCGCAGTCTCAGGTTCCGTGCGATTGGATTGGGGCAGGCGCTATGTTCCACTCACCAGAGGTCTTAGGATCCCGTGGGGAGTCCCGTGTGGGCCCTTGCGGGTGTTGGGCAAGACTCTGCTGGCAAGGTAGCCCGGGGCTCGAGTGGAGCTGAAGGGGCTTGTGCCCCAGATCAGGCCCGGGTAGCCTGCTTCCCTATGTACCGCAGTCTCAGGTTCCGCGCGATTGGATTGGGGCAGTCGCTGTGTTCCACTCACCAGAGGTCTTAGGATCCCGTGGGGGGTCCCGTGTGGGCCCTTGCGGGTGTTGGGCAAGACTCTGCTGGCAAGGTAGCCCCGGGGCTCGAGTCGAGCGGAAGGGTTGCTCTTAAAATTTAATCCGTCTCTTTAAATAGCTTAATTAGAGCTGCATTTGTGGCTCTAGAAACATCATCAATGTGTATCACTACTGACACATGAAGATAACACCACTTACATATTTAAAAGATTATTTATGTATGTTTATACTAAGTGTTCAATTTTTCTCAAGACCAGGCAAGGCTGGTTACCCCTTAGTTCAGAGAGCAGGGCCCAGGGCACAGTTATACAGCAAAATGGACAAAGACTTTTCATTTTAATTGAAAATATGTTTAGTTTTAATCAGGTATAATTTTTTTTTTTTTTACAAAATTGGAAGCAGCTTTATATAAATATATGTGAAATCCAGCCATGCAACATCTTTTATGGGACACTCACTGGTTTGGACTTCAGGCTCTTTTATCTGAAACAATCAATGGCAATTACCTCAGTAATTATTGCCTTCAATTGTCCTCTCTCCTGTGCTGCAATACAAACAGTGCAGCTCGAAGCTTTCCTTTGGAAATGAGGGCCGGGAACATGGCTGAGGCCTAAGGAAATAACACTGTTCTGCAATCCAAGTCCTCTTGAAATTGGTATCATGACCTTGTTCACACTTTAGTTTTATGAAACTGAAAAGTTATTACTTGCTCCCGAGGCCTTCAGGAAGATCAAATGGGGAAAATTTTAGTGACTGACTCTTGGAAAGATACTTTGCATTAGTGCTATGAGCAGTCCAAAGAAGATTGCTTTCTCAGAGAGAAAAACCAGGACTAGAGAAATGGTTCAGCAATGAAGAACACTGGCTGCTCTTGCAAATATTCCAGGTTTTGTTCCTAGTCCATACATCATGGTTCACAAGTGATGCTGCTGCTAAATTCAGGGATCTAATGCCATCTTCTGGCCTCCAAGGGCACCAGGTATGCACATGGTGCACATATATGCATGTGGTCAAAAAGCTCATATATATAAAATAAAGGCAAAGACATTCAAACATTCTGATTTCAATTATTTTTCTTTTTGATGTGTGTGTGTGTGTTTTCTGAGAGCATTTCACTTTCTGATGAATTTTGGAGGAGTATTGGAAAGCCACCAAAAATTTGTTATGGATAATAGGCTGAGGAGCAAAATCTATTTTTGAACTAGTTAACTGAGTACTGAGGTAACTACTGAGTAATTCCTTCTTTTATTCTAATTTAAATATTGTCTTTATCATATTACTTATTCTTATATGTTTTAGGATATTTTTGATATTATCTTTTATATATTTGAAAACACATTTTAATGTTTAGATTATTCTGACTATATAATGAATTATAATAAATATGTAATTACCCCTTTGTTACAATTATAGAAAAGTCTTATTTTGGGGGTAATTTACAAAGTTTTCTTTTAATATGAAGTATTTCTTTTAAATTTGTAAAGGGATGTTATATATCTATTGATATATTGATTGTATCTAACTTTAAAAATGTTATTATATTATATATGGAAATAATATATACTTCATACTGTGTTTTACTAGCTTTTTTATAATATATATTTTTATGGTTTTCTTTATACATGTCTAATGCATTTATTGAACTAACGTAAAGCAATTTGTGTTATATTGTCTCTTGGTTATAAGAAACAGACAACACTGAATTTTGAACATTTTTAATGACTCATTATGTTTCATTGTTAATTGTATGTGTGTGCTTGTGTGTGTATGTACATGTGCACATGTGCAGGTGCTTGTTTGTGGAGAGGACAGACATATGGGGTTTGCCTTCCACAGTGTTTCTTCTTTTGAAACTGAGTTATTTCCCGGCACTTGGAGTTCATTGATTCAGTTAGGCTGGCTGGACCAGTGGGCCATTGAGCTTCAGGGTTTTCCTTGCCTCTGCCTCCTCAGTGCAGTTATTCCAGGAATGTATGGCTATACCCAGCTTTTTTGCCAAGCCCCATCATTTTCCATGTTCTATACCCCAGTGTACTGGCTAGTTTTGTGACAACTTGACACAACTGGAATTATCACAGAGAAAGGAGCTTCAGTTGAGGAAATGCCTCCATGAGATCCAACTGTAAGACATTTTCTCAATTAGTGATCAAGGGGGAAAGGCCTCTTGTGGGTTGGACCACTCTGGGATGGCAGTCTTGGTTCTATAAGAGAGCAGGCTGAGCAAGCCCGGGGAAGCAAGCCAGTAAAGAACATCTCTCCATGGTCTCTGCATCAGCTCCTGCTTCCTGACCTGCTTGAGTTCCAGTCCTGACTTCCTTTGGTGATGAACAGCAATGTGGAAGAGTAAGCTGAATAAACCCTTTCCTCCCCAACTTGCTTCTTGGTCATGATGTTTGTGCAGGAATAGAAACCCTGACTAAGACAAATTGGTACCAGCATAGTGGGGTATTCCTGTGACAATCTGACCATGTTTTGAGGAGGACTGTGGAAGGACTTTGGAACTTTGGGCTAGAAGATTCATTCGGTGTGTAGGAGCTTGGAAGATAATGTTGAGAACAATGCAGAAGATGGAGGCCTGGCTTGTGAAATTTCAGAGGGAAAATTAAAGACTCTTTTTAGGGCAGTTGCTATTTTGGATTGTGAAGATTCTGTGGTTCTGGTTACCTAGGGCTGAAGAATCAGCGGTGATTAACAAGATTCCAGAACTACTAAAGAGAAACCTTTGCATTACTGGGACTATTGACGCTGGTTAGCTGGAGCTAAGAAATTAGCAGTGATTAAGAAGAGACCAGCATCTTTGAAGTGACATCTTCTGGGAAGTGTTTTCTGAAAGCACAAAGAGGCTGTGTTCCAGAGATAGCTTAGGTTGTATTCCTGCTGCAGTGGGACTTGGTAATATGTAAGAGTCACACAGGTGGTACTGGTTTTGAAGGCATGAAGGGGTCACGCAGAACAGCTGAGGCTCGGCACTGTGAGAGGCCATGGAAGGCTATTGGTGAAGGTGCAGTCTCAGTTGCAATTGACGGCCCAGGACTGAAGGGGTCATGCAGTGTTTTGGAGATGCCAGTACCATGAGATGACCACCAAGAGCAGCGGCAGCAGTGGAGTACAGGCATCTGGAGCCTAGAGGATGACTCCTGTGCTACAAAGGGCATGGCTGGAGAAGTGACCTTGGAGGAGCCCAGAAGATCATGAGTTGGATCCCAGACATTGGATGGTTGGAGATTGATTTTTGCTTTTGATTGTGACTGTGCCCTGATATTTTCCCTCTTGAAGGAAGAAACTATTTTAGTGGACCCTACAGTTAAGAGACTTTTAATTGTAAAAAGACTTTGGATTTTAAGAGAGATGGATATTTTAAAGAGATTGAAATTTTAAGAATTTGGAAAGACTGTGGGGGCGTTTAAAGTTATTTAGACCTTGGGGATGAATAAGAATGTAAGGGTTGAGGCTTACTAGTGATGTGTTGTGTGTCAAGTTGATAAGGGGTCAATTGTATTGGCTAGTTTTGTGTCAATCTGACACAACTGGAGTTATCACAAGAAAGGAGCTTCAGTTGAGGAAATGTCTCCATGAGATCCAACTGTAAGGCATTTTCTCAGTTAGTGATCAAGATCGAGAGGGCCCTTTGTGGGTGGTGCCATCCCTGGGCTGGTAGTCCCAGATTCTATAAGGAAGCAAGCTGAGCAAGTCAGTGGAAGCAAGCCAGTAAGCAGCACCCCTCCATGGCCTCTGCATCAGCACCTGCCTCCAAGTTCCTCTCCTGTGTGAGTTCCAGTCCTGACTTCCTTTAGTGATGAACAGCAGTGTGTAAGTGTAAGCTGAATAAACCCTTACCTCTCCAACTTGCTTCTTGGTCATGATGTCTGTGCAGGAATAGAAACCCTGACTAAGACATCCAGCAACCATTGTATTTACCTATCCCTCTGGTCTGTGTTCTACCTTTTCCTTTCTTTGTCTCTTTGTTTCTTTCTTTGGTTCTGTCTTTGTTTTTTCTCTCTTTCACTTCTCTCTCTCTCTCTCTCTCTCTCTCTCTCTCTCTCTCTCTCTCTTTCTTTCCTCCCTCCCTCCCTCCCTCCCTCCCTCCCTCCCTCCCTCCCTCCCTCTCTCTCTCTCTTTCTTTCTTTCTTTCTTTCTTTCTTTCTTTCTTTCTTTCTTTCTTTTTTTCTTCACTTTACACCAAGATCACATCCCCCCTTCCCTCCTCCCAGTCCCACCCTTACAACTTCCTAACCCCCATTACTCCCTCCCCTTTTCCTAAGAGCTGGAGAAGTTTGCCATGTGTACCAACCCATCCTGGCACATTAAGTCACTGCAGGACTAAGCACATCCTCTCCCACTGAGGCCAGAGAAGGTAGTCCAGCTAGGAGAAAGGAATCCAGTGGTAGGCAACAGAGTCAGAGACAGCTTCTGCTCCAATTGTTAGGGGATCCACATGAAGATCCAGCTGCACATCTGCTACAAAAGAATAGGGAGCCTAGGTCCAACCTATGCATGTTCTTTGGTTGGTTCAGTTTCTGTGAACCCCCATGGGCCTGGATGAGTTGACTCTATAGGTCTTCTTCTGGTGTCCTTGACCCCTCTATCTCACTCAAGCCTTCCTCTGACTCTTCCACAGGACTCCCTGAACTCTGCCTGATGATTGGCTGTGGGTTTCTGCATCAGTTTCCATCTGCTGCAGGATGAAGCCTTTTAGGAGTCAGTTAATCTAGGCTTCTATCTGCAGGCATAGCAGATTATTTTTAATAGTGTCAAGGGGTTGGTTCTATCCCGTGGGGTGGGTCTCCTATTGGGATGACCATTAGTAGGCTATTTCCTCAAACTCTGCTTCATCTTTATCTCTGTGTATCTTACAGGTAGGGCAAATTTTGGGTCAAAGATTTTATGGGTGGGTTGGTGTTTCCCTTGCTCCATTGAATGTCTCACCTTGCTACAGAAGGTAGCCACTTCTTTCTTCACGAATCTGCAAGAGCTAAGAGTCTTAGCTAGGGTTGCCCCTATAGACTCTCTAGAGTTCCCTCCCCACTTTCAGGTCTCCAGCTTGTCTCAGAGATGTCTCCTCACCCATTTCTATCCTCTCTCCCAGCCCTCTCCTGCCCACCCCTCTTCCCATAACTCATCCCATCCCTGTCCTCGCTTCTTACCCTCTCTCCCAACCATTTGTCTACCGCTATCTACCTCCTACATTTGTTTGATTTCTCCTTCCGTGTGAGATTCAAACTCAGGAATACTAGAGGGGGGTGTGTGCTAGCTGCACAAAGGTTTGAAAGTGCTCAACCAGTGAGCTAGACAAGGCATATCAAAATTAGCTGGTGTGTGTGTGTGTGTGCGTGTGTGTGTCTTTCATTTGTGAATCCAGAGCTCTTGGTCAGGCGATTATCTGGAGGCTAAAGCAGTTTAACTTTTCATTGTTACATAAGCATCCTCCAGTGGGCCCTTCTTGTTACTTAGTTTCTTTGGGTCTGTGGATTATAGGATGGATATCCTACCTCTATGGCTAATGTCCACTTATTAGTAAGTACATAACATGCATGTCATTTTGGGTCTGGGTTACATCACTCAGGATTATCTTTTATAGTTTTGTCCATTTGCCCACAATTTCATGATATTTTTTAATATATTAATAGTATTCCATTGTTTAATTGTACTGTATTTTCTCTATCTATTCTTTGATTGAGGGACATCTAGGTTTGTTCTCAGTTTGTAGCTATTATGAATAAAGCTGCTAGGAACATAGTTGAACTTGTGCCTTTTTGGTTTGGTAGAACTTCTTTTGGGTATATTCCTAGGAGTCTTATGGATGGGTATTGAGGTGGATCCATTCACAATGTTCTGAGAAACTACAAATTGATTTCCAAAGTAACTGTGAGAATTTGCACTCCCACCAACAATGCAGGAGTGTTCCCCTTGACCTATTCCAGCATGTGTGTCACTTGAGGGTTTGATATTAGCCATTCTGATAGGTATAAGAGGAAATCTCAGAGTCATTTTGATTTGCATTTCCTTGATGACTAAGAACATTTCTTTAAGTGTTTCTTGACCATTAGAGATTTCTCTGTTGAGAATTCTCCTTTTACATCTGTACTCCATGTTTTAATTGAATTATTTGTTGTTTGGTGTCTAATTTCTTGAGTTCTTTATATATTTCAGATATTAGTCCTCTGATGGATGTAAGATTGATGAACATCTTTTTCCCATTTTGTAGTCTACCTTTTTGTCCTATTAATAGTGTTCTTTGCCTTACAGAAGCTTTTCAGTTTCATGAGTTTGATAGTTTGTATATTCTTGGACCAGGGAGTGGCACCATTTGGAGGTGTGGCCTTGTTGGAATAGGAGTGTCACTGTGGGTGTGGGATTAAGACCCTCACCCTAGTTGCCTGGAAGTCAGTCTTCCACTAGCAGCCTTTGGATGAAGAGGTAGAACTCTCAGCTCTGCCTATGTCATGCCTGCCTGGATACTGCCATGCTCCCACCTTGATGATAATGGACTGAACCTCTGAACCTGTAAGCCAGCCCCAATTAAATATTGTTTTTATAAGACTTCCCTTGGTCATGGTGTCTGTTCACAGCAGTAAAACCCTAACTAAGACAATGAGATACCATTTACTAATTGTTGATCTTAGTGCATAGAGGCCATGAACAGTTTAGGCCTAGGCAAGTTAGTACTGATGCAAACAGATCTCTGAGTTCAAGTCCAGTCTGTGATAGAGCAAGTTCCAAAGCCAGATGTGGTGACACACACCTTTAATCCGGTCAATACCTTCTGTTGGAGGCCTATATAAGGACATTGGAAGAGAGAAGGATAATTCTTTTTTGCTTGCTTTCAATTACTTGCCAGCACATCTGTTGGAATCTACTTCTTCCAGTTTTCTGCTTATGCAGAAGACCAGGTGAAACAGCTAGTCTCATGGGACTGAGCAACTACTAGATTCTTGGACTATGCCCAGCTGTCAATTGTTGGGTTAGTTGGACTGAAGACTCGTAATTATAATAAATTTCCTTAAAATAGAGAGAAATTCCATAAGATCTGTGACTCTAGAGAATCCTGACTAATACAAGGGCTACTGATTTTCTTGAGTTAATTTTGTATCCAGTCACTTTGCTGAACATGTTTATTAGCTGTAGAGTTTCTCTGTTTATGGGGTCACTTATATATCATCTGCGAATAGTGATATTTTGACTTCTTCCTTTTGACTTTGTATCCCCTTGATCTCTGTTACTTGTCTTACTGCTCTCATTAGAACTTCAAGTATTACATTGAATAGATACAGATAGAGTGGGGAAGTTTGTCTTATTCCTGATTTTAGTGGAATTGCTTTCAGTTTCTCTTTGTTTAATTTGATGCTGGCTATTGGCTTGCTGCATATTGCCTTTATTATGTTTAGGTAAGCACTCTGATCTCTCCAAGACTTTTTATATGAAGGGATGTTGAATTTTGTTAAAAGCCTTTTAAACATCTAATGAGATGATCACGTGTTTTCTTTTCATTCAGTTTTTTTAATGTGGTGGATTACTTTGATGGATTTTTTAAACTTTAAATGAATTTTCTTTTTACACAAAGTTTGTCACATAATTGGATACTTCTCTACTTTGGATACAATCATTCTCACCCTCCACATAAAGGCTGCTTCTGAACTTCTCATGTGGTGACAGCTCTACAGTCCAGATGCTCACAGAGCAGTAGAGATACCTCAGTGATTTAAATTGAAAACAGGACACTGGTATATGGCTCTTGCAACCAGCATCAAGAATGTACAAATATCTTTATTCAGAAATACAAAATAAGAACTTCTGTAACTCTGTCTTTCTTCTCATTCACTTCAACATCATGTGTCCCTCCAACCTTCAACACAGCTACTCTATCTGAAAGTTTAGGAAGTTGCTTGTTCATCTTTTCCTTTTCATATTCACCAGTTGTGATGTCTACCTGCTCAATGATTTCTTGAATACATTTTTCAATGTGAGCTTTGTCACCTTTTCCTTTCAAAAGCATGGCATCATCTTTGGTGACAATGACCTCTCCAACTTTTCCTATGTCATGAGCTTGCACATCTTCAAGATTTAGATGCAACCCCTCTTCTCCAGAGACCACACCACCAGTAGTAACAGCCATAAATTTAAGCTGGTTCTTCCTATTGTCCCTAAACCTTGGAGCTTTGACTGCTATGACCTGAAGACCAACTTTTAGCCTGTTCAAAACCAGTGTGCTTACAACTTCTCCATCACCATCTTCAGCAATTATGACCAAGGGTGTCCTAGGAGCATTAGCAATTTCAGGTACAATGGACTGAACACTAGAAAATTTCTTTTCACTCAACAAGACATAGGCATTTTGGAATTCACATTTTTGACCTTTTGATGTATTAATAAAATATGGGGAAATATATCCTCTATTAAATTTCATGCCTTTAATAATTTCTAGCTTATCATTCAGGGATTTTCCATCTTTCACTGTGATGACACCCTTTCTCCCACCCTTTTTCATTACATCAGAAATGATGTTCCCAACATCTTTGTTTCCATTTGCAGAAATTATAGCAACCTGAGCAATTTCTTCAGGGGTTGTCAAAGGTTTAAGAATTGTCAAAGAATTGCTTCTTAAGTTCAGCAATTACAGCATCAACAGCCAACATCACACCTCTCTGAATTTCCACAGGATTAGCTCCTTTGCTGATCTTCTCAAATCACTCCTTGGCAATAGAGCTTGCCAGAACAGCAGCAGTAGAAGTGCCACCCCCAGCCTCTTCGTTTGTGTTGTTGGCAACTTCCTGAACAAGTTTAGCTCTGATATTTTTATATTGATCCTTTAAATCAATAGGCTTTGCAACAGTGACCCCATTTTTTGTTACTTTGGATTTCCCCAACTCTGTTCAATGACTACTATTATTCCCTTTGGCCCTGTTGTAACAGCTACAGCATCGGCTAAAAGTTCTACACCATGAGCATTAAGGCTTGAACATCCACACCAAATTTTTCGTCTTTGCCATAGGTCACAGTGAGATGAGGAGCCAGTACCCAGGACACTTGTCTCATCTGGTGAAGGACTATGGGTAGTCAAAGCATTTCTGCAAGCGGCAGCAGGAGAGCTAAGGTGAGGCAGGCTGTCTGCGGTGAGTAAGGGACCCAGCCACAGCTTGATGGATTTTTGTATGTTGAACCAACCCTGCATTCCTGGAATGAAGCCTACTTATTCATGGAAGATGATTTTTTTATTAGATTTTTTGTTTATTTACAGTTTAAATGCTATCCCGAAAGATCCCTGTACCCTCCTCCCGCCCTGCTCCCCTACCCACCCACTCCCACTTCTTGGCCCTGGCATTCCCCAGTACTGGGGCATATAAAGTTTGCAAGACCAAGGGGCCTCTCTTCTCAATGATGGCCAACTAGGCCATCTTCTGCTACATAGGCAGCTAGAGACACGAGCTCAGGGGGTATTGGTTAGTTCATATTGTTATTCCACCTATAGGGTTGCAGAACCCTTCAGCATCTTGGGACTTTCTCTAGTTCCTCCATTGAGGGCCCTGTGTTCCATCCGATAGCTGACTGTGAGCATTCACTTCTGTACTTGGCAGGCACTGGCATAGCCTCACAAGAGACAGCTATATCAGGGTTCTTTCAGCGAAACCTTGTTGGCATATGCAATAGTGTCTGATTTGGTCGCTGATTATGGGATGGATCCTGGGTGGGGTAGTCTCTGGATGGACAATCCTTTCATATTAGCTCCAAACTTTGTCTCTGTAACTCCTTTCATGGTATTTTGTTCCCTATTCTAAGGAGGAATGAAGTATCCACCCACTGATTTCCTGCTTCTTGATTTTCGTGTGTTTTGCAAATTGTATCTTGGGTGTTCTATGTTTCTGAGCTAATATCCACTTATCAGTGGATATTACTTAATGACTTGTTTTGTGATTGGGTTACCTCACTAAGGATGATATCCTCCAGATAAATCAATTTGTCCAAGAATTTCATAAATCCATTGTTTTTAATAGCTGAGTAGTACTCCATTGTGTAAATGTACCACATTTTCTGTATCCATTCCTCTGTTGAGGGGCATCGTTAGTAAGATTCTTATGTTTGCCTTTCGCCATCTGGTAATCTCTGGTGTTAGTTGTTATAGTTTTCTCTGGCTGGAGCTTGTTCCTCCTGTGATTTTGTTAGCCTCTGTCAGTAGTCCTGGGAGTCCAGCTCTCCCCTGAGTCTCAGTGCTCAGAGTACTTTCTGCAAGCAAGATCTTCTCTTGGCGGCAAGGTGCACAGAGGTCTGGCATTCAGACCTGCCTCCTGGCTGAAGATGAAGGCCCTAAACAGAGCCTGTCCCAGAAGATGAGTTTCCTCTGCAGTCTGCGCACTCACCTGCACAGAGTAGTCTCTGAGGGACCACAAGATGGCTCCCTCACCTGCTCTGGCATTCAGAGCCCTCTCAGGTGGCCACCTCTCCTCTGGCAGGGAAGGTGCTGGTATGTCTGGAGCCCGGAATGGGGTCTGTCGCAGAAGCTTTGTCACTTCTGCCTGTCCCCGAAGCTGTGTAGCTTCTGCAGTCCACTTGCTCACCCTCTGCAGTCCATGTGCTCATGTGCGCAGACTGGTCTCAGAGGGACCCTGGGCCAGATGATGTTTTTTTTATGTAGTCTTGGATTTAGTTTGCAAGTATTTTATTGAGTAATTTTGCATCAATGTTCATATGTGAAATTAGTCTGAAATTCTCCTTTTTTCTTAAGTCTTTGTGTGTTTTAGGTATCAGAATGAATGTGGCCTCATAGAGTGAGTTTGGCAATGTTTCTTCTGTTTTTATTTTGTGGAATATTTTGAGAAGCGTTATTATTAGCACTTCATTGAATTCTCCATCAAAACCATCTAGCCCTGTTTTGTTATTGTTGTTGGGAGACTTTTAATGACTTCTTGTATTTTCTTAGGGCCTTAGGCGTTATAGCTCTATTTAAGTAGTTTATCTGATCTTGATTTAATTTTGGAAAGTGGTGTCTGTTTAGAAAATCATCCATTTCATTTAGATTTTCCAATTTTGAGGAGTACAGGCTTTTGAAGTAAAACCCAATGATTCTTTGAATTTTCTCATTATCTGTTGTATGTCTCCATTTTCCTTTCTGATTTTGTTGATTTGGATACTATCTCTCTGACTTTTAGTTAGTTTGGCTAAGGGTTTGTCTGTCTTGTTGATTTTCTCAAATAACCAGCTCTTGGTTTCACTGATTGTTTGTATTGTTCTCTTTGTTGCTAATTTACTGCTTTCTGCTCAGAGTTTGATTATTTTCTGCCATCTACTCCTCTTGGATGTGTTTGATTCATTTTGTTATAGAGCTTCCAGGTGTGCTTTTAAATTGCTAGTATAAGATATCTCCAATTTGTTTATAAAGGCACTTAATGCTATGAACTTTGTTCTCAGTAATGCTTTCATTGTGTCCCATAGGTTTGGGTATGTTGTGCCTTCATTTTCATTGAATTTTTAAAAGTCTTTAATTTCTTTCTTTATTTCTTCCCTGACCCAGTGCTCATTGAGTAAAGAATTGTTTAGTTTCTATGAGTTAGTAGGCTCTCTACTGTTTCTATTGTTGTTGATGTCTAGTTTTAATTCATGATGATCCCATAAGATATGAGGGGTTATTTCAATTTTGTTGTCTGTATTGAGGTTTGCTTTGTGACCAACTTTGTGACCAATTTTGAAAAAGATTCTGTGAGGTGCTGAGAAGAAGGTATTTTCTCTGGTGTTTTGGGTGAAATGTTCTGTAGAGATCTGTTAGGTCTGTCCATTTGGTTCAGAACCTCTGTTAGTTTCATTATTTGTCTTGATGACCTGTCTACTCCACCCAGATTTTTATATGGGTACTAAGAGTCCTAACTCAGGTCTTCTTGCTGTTCTGCAAAGGCTGAACTATTTTTCCCAACCACGTGTGCTAATGAATTATTTAGTCTTTTACTCATTTTTTTTTTCAGAAAAATAATGAAAACACAGGTGATAGCAATTGTTTTGTTACCTCTAATAATTGTGTCTTATTAATTGAAGAACAGTGGCTTTTGTAATTGATAATTGGGAATTCAGTTTTTATATGACATAATGCAATATGTCTATATCTAATTATATGGAATACCACCTTGTTTATTACTTTAAAAAAGTATTTTTAATTATGTGTGTCTATGTGTGGATATGTACGGGAGAACAGAAATAGTGTATTCCCTAGAAGTGGAGTTATTATGGCCATTTGTATGCCACCCGACGTGGGCAAAGGGAATTGAACTCTTGTGTTTTTTATGGGAATGACTTAACTGCTGAGTCATTTCTCTGCTATGCCCATGAATTAACATTGGCATTACTTAAGGATCTTCCATTGCAATGACAACAGAGCTCACAGTTGTAACAGAGTAAAACACAAATAACAGAATAATTTGGGAAAATTCTTCATCATATTTATACTAGGAATAATTATTGCTGACAACTTATAATTAAAACCTGAAGGTTCATATGCTATTGATGAGATTTCTGTACATATTTCCTGCTGTATAATGCTTCTGAGCAGGTTTTAGGTATTTCCATGATGTCTAAAACTTCCCTTGCATCTATTTCAGTGAGTTCACATTCTACCCTATCCACATGCAGCCCCCAGTGTAACTCCCCTCCTCTGACCAGCGGAGCTTTATATGTCTCAAAAGACCTAAGATGACTTTTATGTCTCATTACATAAATATATCAAGATTCTAATCTATCTTCAATCATAGATAAGCCATAAAGATCACCATGACACAAATGCCTCTGTATGCATTCATCTTTTATAAAACGGCAAGTAAATTTTACATTTTGATACACCAAGAGAATGACATTAAAGAAGCTGTGTAATTTACATTCCCACCATCCACTTAGGAGTTTTCTCATTTCCTCAGTAGCACAAAGAATGATCACTCATTTTGATCTGTGACATTCTGGCAGGAGAAATATGATGTCATGCTTTAGGGCACAGTCTGAAGATGTTTGTGACCCAGGTTGTGACTCCTTGGGTGAGCAAACAGTGTGTAACTTTATTATATAGAACACATGGTCCTATTATTGTTTATTCTGAGATATTGTATACTATCTGTTGAGGTTTTTTAATACTAGAAGACTGTAATATTTTGTTGGTTGCTTCTGTACATAGATGTAGATATGAATTAAAATATATTGAGATAACCACAGTATATATTTTTGTGTCCTAACATCAAGCTACCTTACTCAGCTCCGAAGAGGTAATAAGGGTCTTTAATCCCCTTTTTATTTACTTTGGTTTCTATTATTCCCTTTATATGATCCAGCCCCCAATAGCAGGATAATTTTTTCCTTTAGTTTTGAATACATCCAGAATCCACTACATTTTCTGCACACAACACAGACTGAATGCATTCCTGCTGATTTGTCATTTGAATAGATAAGCACACCAATTATTTGAGGACATAGGTCATTTACTTCCTTCAGATAGGCCCGCAGATGACTGCGTATTCTATTTGGCATTCACAACAGACAGTTCTAGGAATACAAAGAAGTAATATCTTAGGCATCCTTTTGCAATTCTGCTAGAGAAGAAAGATTGTTTTCTCCCTACAAATATCTCTGACTTCATTTTTGGGAGCGCTTGAAAGGCCAGTTCTATTTGTTTTCAGGAAGGGTGCAATATTGGCAGAAAGAACAATTTTCTTTCCCTCTGTGCGTGAGAAAGAGCACACCTCACTCAGTATGATCTACTGAGGAAGTACTGATGAGCCTCTGGTCAACATTTTCAGGGGGACTTAGGGGAAGCTGTGTAACAGAGAGAAGAACTTGTCAGTTTTGTAGATGACATGGGCCTGCCAAACTGGAATCAAGTAAAGAGACACCAGAACCCCGAGAGGAGGCCAGCAAGTCTGACCTTTAAAAGGTACAGTGTAAAGCACTGCTTTTAAGGTCAAGTGGTTTTCTGCTTAACTCAAGGAGACACTGCTCAGCAGCATGCCAAGAAAAGGATTTTGCTTGTATTTGTCCACAAGAGCAACTGAGACTGTGATTGCTGCCACATAAGCCCAAATGTAGCTTCATTAGTTGCTGCTCTGGGTAAGTGATCCTCAGTTCTCCTGGGATTAAGATCATGTCTGGAATATTGGGCTCAGTTCCTGCTAAATAAAATCAAGAATTATAATCAATTGTGTCTATGGTTAAAAAAAAAAAACAGCTTACACAATTTTGAATACCCACAGTATCACATTTTCTAATTTTAATAGCAGTGGCTAAAGAACTTTGATTTCACAAAGGAAACTTTGAGAAGCTGATGTAACTGGGATCTACACAAGAGAATACTATGTAAGAATACAGCAACTCTTATTTAATTCTTAGTTTATCTCCAGGAGATACAGTAAGGCCAATGGGTGACAACTTTTGGCCACAAGCAGAATATCAGCAAAGATGTTATGCTCTACAGCTTTATAAGTCTAATGTCCTCAGCAGCCTTTCAGAAAGTATGTCTCTAAGAGTCAGAGGCTAAGGCTGAGGGTGAGTTAGTTTCATTACTCTGGCCTTCTAACCTTGGTTTCTATGCTCTTGTCACCATGCACTTGCTGGATGTGAAAATGGAAGTCCCCAGGGGTGAGGACTACACTCTAGTTCAGAACATGTCAATCAGAACCTCAGCTGAAAGTCACTCTGAAATATTCCTGAAGCTATTTTAGGATTGGGTGACTTATTGGCCCAGAGACTCTCATTAGAGCACCGTTTTTTCCCTTTGAGTTAGGTTGTCATATATTTCAGGATGGCCTCAAAGTTGCTGTGTAGTTGAAGATGACCTTGAACCACTCAATAATTTGCTATTGGGATTGTTATTGAGAGGGATTAGAGGCAGAAACCTCCATGCCTGGTTTATGCAGTGGTAGTAATGGAACCCAGGGCTTCATGCATGTTAAATGATCATTTCACCCACTGAGCTTATACATCTTTAGTTCTATGATTTAAAGAGCACATTTCTGAGTCAATGTTATGTAGATTCTGTTCAAATGAGAAAACCCTCTTCCTGATACTAAGTACTAGCACTTCTTACACAAGTTTGTGAAATGTGCTTATGTATGTCTCTTTCCTTTCTATGAGACCATGACAACTAGAAAAATGATCCAGGTGAATTTGATAATAGCCAGTGTTCTTAAAGAGCATGATTAAAATTGAAACTTAACTAACTCTTGAAATAAGGGAATCTGCTCATTCCCCTTGTATTTTCCTATTGCATGAAAACATTAATTCAAGAAACAAGCTGAATTTGAATCCAACAGACAGTAGAATATACTTGTTTTTTTTTTTTTCCTTCTCTTCTTTCTTAGCAGTTGTGAAAGAGATATCTGGCATTCCTTCCCGAGTACACAAGACAGGAACTGATTTGAGCATGTTCTGCTAGGGCAGTCAGATTATTGTGAACCAGACATGTTTCTGTAAATTTACTCTGCCTCCTGGAAACGTGAATGACAGATCAAGTGAGTCACTTCCCAGTGACAGAAGCATTGGGTGGGTGAAGTGATTCAACCAGGCCCAGGGATAGATATTTTTACATTGCAACTTGACTAGACCATAGGAACCTTGAGTTTCTGGTCCAACATTATTCTCAATATATCTTAGTGTGATTTTTATGAAATTAACATTTAAATGGGTAGACGGAGTAGGGCAGATTGCCTTCCTTTATGTGGGTGGGTTTCATCCAGCCAACTAAAAACCTGAATAGAGCTAAAAAGGCTGATGAAATGAGAACTTATGATTGCTTGAGCTTGGTCATAGATTTTGGACACTGGACACTGAATTTATATGGGAAGTTGTCATCAGCATGATTACACCTATTATTGTCAACTTGGGATTTGGGGATCCTGAGTTTCCCATTTTCAGCGTGAACCAATTATTTCCTTACCTCCCCTTTCTCCTCTTTACATAGTCCCAGTATTGGCACAAGACACCCTAAGACTAAGTTCCTATGCATAAAGGAGATTATTTGCCTTAAATGCACAAAGGGCATGGAATAAGAGACGGATGATAGAGGATGAGGGAGGAAGGAAAGGGAACAAGGGAGAAGGGAAATTTATTCCAGGGTGAGGTGGGAATGAGGACAAAGGACAACCTAATGGGTAGAGAGTAGGCAGCCATGGTCCACAGGCAAAAGGCAGTTCATAAAGGTACAAGGGAAACCCTGCATTAAGATAAGGTGTTTAATCTTGACTATATAAGTTAATTAGGATAGCCAAAGGGAGATTAAATCTTTCAACTTAACAACAATGGCATTTTCCTCCTGGATCCAGTAAACAATAAAATTGGTTCCTGATTCTGCTATCCTCTCTACTTCAACCCGATGTGTCTATAAATTCTCCCTACCTGATCGATCCCTTCATGTTTCCCCATATTTCAGTCTTTGTTCTTATATCTCCAAACCGATCATACTGTTCTAGCTTCTCTAGTACCTGTTCATGTTTTCTTTTCCTTAAAGAAATAAACTCTTGAAAGTACAAAACTATCAATTCTAAATGGCCACAATATAATATAAATATGAAAAATCAAGGTATTATGGTTTGTATCTAATGTGTTCCACAGGACTATGTGGTTGAACACTAGTTTGTAGTATGTGGCACTGTTTTGGATGTTATAGACTCTTTCAGAAGTATGGACTTGTTGGTTAATTATGGTCATTACTGATGAGTCTTGAATATGATGCTCACAGTTCTGTTTCTGGCCTGAACTCTCTGCTTCCTGATCTTCAGGTTCTCTCTGCTCTGTACTAAGCTACCCCTCTGTGCCTTCTACGCCATAATAAATTCTATTCCCTGAAGCTGTTAGACAAAATAAATCCCTCTTTCTTAAGTTGCTGACAAGCGATGGATCTAATACACATATTTGGATAGTTAGGTGATCTACCATCTTAGTCTATTTTGTGTTTCTTTAACAGATTACCTGAGTTTGGGTACTTTTACTGATCAGAAATGTGTGGGTTCACAATTCTGGAAGCTGGAATGTTTAAGATAAAAGTCTCAATACATGGCAAGAGTTTTTGATATTACCTGGCAGAAGAAGGAAAGGCAAGAGGGTACAAACTTACTTCTGACTCCTTTTTTTTTTTTTTTTTTTTTTTTTTTTAATAATGATGTTACTGTATCTATATATAGAGGGCAGAAAATTTATAAACACTTCCAATTAGATCTCACTGCTCAAAATTGCCATGTTGGGGGAAAAGATTCCATCTTTCCAATTCTGAGCAGTATACTTGAAGTGCAGTGCTTGGGTAGGATTCTAATTTTTTTCCTGTTTCACTTTTATCTTTCTTACATTGCAACTGTCAATTCTTTCAATGGTTCGCACATCTTTATAGCACTTTCTAGGCTCTTTGGGGCTTTGAGAACAACCTTCTCATCAATAATTTCTGACTTAAAGATGATAGACATCTCTGGGATGTCACTCTCATCTATGAACTTCCAAATAGGTCTAAACAGTCAGTGTGCTATTTTTTCCTTTGCCACGGTCCAGCATGGCTCCCTTTAAATGCGTACAGCTTGCATTTGGCCCTAATAAGACATTTTAAATGCTTATCTATACTATTTATACCCCCTATGCTTTTCTTTCTAGAGTTGGGTGGTTCAAATTCTCCCCAGCTTCTCTTTTGCCTCTTTTGGTAGGAAGCAAATAGTTCTCAGCACAGTAGGATATCTTGGGTGCTTAAAGAATGATGATTTCCAATTCCTTACTCAGAATTTAGGTTTCATTGTTTGGGGTGGCATTAAAGGATTAAGTAAGGACTCATTAACTTATCATTGGGACTCATTAACTTATCTGTTGATAGATCACTTAAGACATACCCAATAGTTTTTAATATGAGTTAATTGGTCTTTGGAATCTTTTTTGTCTCACTAATCTGCAGGTAAATAGGATGTAAAGATAATCTACAGTTATGGTAGAGGTACTGCATTTATTTAAATTTAAATCAAATTTAGACCCTCCTTCCTACTATATCTGCTTAATCTACCACAATCAACTTTTAGTTTTTAAAGGGAATAGCTCATTTCTTATCAGACATTTAGGCATAAATTCAAATACAAAGGTACAGAACAGATTCTGAAAAGTTTTGCTAATTCTAAATCAAGGCTCTGCTTTTTTCTAGATATCTGTTATATTACCAGGGCATTTGTACCCCAAGCCTTATTGATTTGTGTCCTGGTTTGCCAAGAAGTGGACAGCTCTTGCCCAGCATGAAGAATGACTTTACTTGAGTTAAAGGAACAACAATGTGATTAATCATGCTTTTATGGTCCAAGTTTCTCCCCTCAGCATCACAATGATAGATCTAATGGAGGGACAACCTCAGAGATCAGACTGATTATGAGTTTTTTTCACTCTTCTTACAGAAAAGCTCTGGTTTGCTGGAAGTAAGTTTGTGGGAGGAGATTCGTGGATAAGTATTTGTGAATGTGATGTTTCTTTTATGCACTTTTAAACTCTAGTTACTCAAAAATATCCAATAGCAACTCTACTTCGATTTTATGTTTTATTAAAACAGTGACAATTAAAGAGAGAACATTACTCTAATTATATAATTGAATAAAATAGCGAACAGATGCACTCTGGCTGCTGTGGACAGCCATACTCATTTACAATGGTGAGCACAGCAAAGCCATCTGGACCTTTTTTGTATTCTTTCCTCTAAATTAGTTTCTGTTTTTGAGATGTCAGTCCAAGAGTTTCCATACCACTGAGGCTACTGCTTCCAATGTGACCATGACAGAGTGGAGACATGTTCACAGTATGACGGTCATGTCTTCCTCAGAGATGCTTTATACCTATAAAGAAGGAGCCCAAATCATGCCTGTGCCTGTCCCCTGTTGCTAGATCACAAATCTGAACATCATACTGACCTGATAGAGAGATATTCTTAAATGTACAGCATTCAACAGGAGGGCTCACCATTAATTTTCAAACTTGTTTTTGATGTTCAAAAGCAAGGATGGCACAGAGATGCATGGAAAAAACGAACTGGCCTGATATTCCTCACCTTGATAATTGCTCCCAGGTTGAACATGATACCAAGTATGTAATAACAGGAGCATGTTGTACCTTTATTTTCTGAGAAAGCACCAGGTGCCTAATAATTGATCTGATAGGTGATAGCTTATTTTTTTCTAAGCATGGAAGAAAAGAAAGGTTTTTTTTTTTTTTTTCTTTTCTGAATAAGACATGTCCCTAAGTTGCTTGGTTTTTGTTCTGTAGCTTAGATTGTTGTTGTTGTTTGAGAGATCACATTTCTGTGTGCTATACAAATTCTTTTGCAAAGTTGACTACATTTTATTAGAAGTATCTATTCAGCTATTATTATGTGGGATTTTGTTATTTTCAAGAGGACTGGCATCAATGACAGTACTTCACATGCACGGTCTAATGGGACTAGAATAAACTGTATTTTGTTTCTGATTTTGGCCTCAAAACTTATACAATCCAATTTCTCTTTCAGGTTTAGATCAGAATATTGAATTTATTAGCCTCTGGTGTGCTCAGCCCCACCCCACCACAACCCAGTCTGTATGCGTGCACATGCTCCTCTCTGTGTGTCATACACACACACTCTCTCTCTCTCTCTCTCTCTCTCTCTAGAGAAAGAGAGAGAGAGAGAGAGAGAGAGCCTAGAAGGATCTAGATAAGACCTTTTATCCCATCCTTCTTAAAAACTAGTATTATTTAGAATACTCAGAAGAGAATACCCAGTAGCTCAATAAGCTACTCCATAAAAAGTGAAAGTAAATTTTAGAAATTCTGCTCTATGCATTTAGTAAAATGTGAGCTGTCTCCTCCTAATCTAAGGAATAGACATGCATAACAAGAGACCAAAGTGAAGTGAAAATAGAAATGAAGAGAGAACTGGCTGAAACAAATGACTTTAAGACAAGAAAAAGTAGTCTCTTGAAATGTTGACAAAGGACAAAATGAAAATATATCATAAAAGATAATAGGTAAGAGGATCAGAAAGTAAATATCTAGTTGTAGTCATCTGTATAAGACTTGTTCGAGTTTGGGCTCATCTGTTGTCATAATGGATAACATAGGGGCCTATGGCGCTCCATCTCTCCCAGAGGATATTGACAACTGACGCTCCTTGGGACTTGGGGTGAAAACACATTTTCTTCTGTGTGTTGCCATAGCTATATTGTCCTTGCTTAGTCAGGTAAGTCTCACCCATGCTTGGACAAGTAACTAATGAACTTCAGTGAGCTACATTGAAAAGAAGGCGTGAAAGTAAGAGGGATCTTGTTAAAATGAAGTGTGCCAGTGGGACATGAGAGAGAGGTGATAATTAAAAACATTCATTTTATTAGTATATAAACTGTAAATTAATAAAATCCCAACTCCAGTAAAATAGTTGTTTTAAAAATAGTTGTTCTTATTTTCCCACCAAAGAAGATAAAATAAATAGTCCTAGAAGTAAAATTAACTCTATATGGCCATATAATTGTATGAATAGGAAAAGAAGGGTTTTTTTTTTTTGTTTGTTTGTAAATTTAAAAGAATTACCATGGCCTATGGAAAATATAAAGTTATAGTTAATTTTCAAATTGAAATTTTTTTCATATAATATATTCTAGCCTCAGTTTCCCCCTTCTCACTTCCTCTCAGATTCTCCCCAAACCTCCACCCATTCATCTACATATCTTTTTTCTCTCTTTTTAGAAAACAAACCAATAAAAACAAAACAACATAAAATAAAACAAACAAAAAAAACCCACAAAAATAAAACAAAGGAAAAACAGAAGAAATACAAATAGTTAATTCCTACTGCTGTGTTTGGAAAAATCTCTTAATATCTCTGTCTCTGTTTTGAAATTAATAGAGTAGGAATACTATTAAATTCCTGCTAGATCTGTTACAGGTTTCAAAAACTCAATATTTGTAGAACATTTTGAATAGTAACTGAAGCTGTATCTGTGTAAGGGTTTTTGCATCATGAATGAGAATATGTCTGTGTGTCTGTGTGTCTGTGTGTGTGTGGGGGGGTGTATGTGTGTGTGGTGTATATAAACATAATTTTAAATATTTTTATTTACATGTTCATATTTACACACATATGTGCATACCTTATGTATACATTTCGTTGACATGAGAATCAACATCAGTAAACCCGCATAACCGTGCTCTGTTGACTTGTACTCTGTGCTGTTAATGCCAGTCTTACCTCTGGCAACTCCATCCTTCCTTACTATTCTGCTTTTTGTTCTGTTTGGCTCCATCCTTGTTGCATACCCTTAACTTTTCACACGCTGGTTGGGAGCAATGGTCTGGTGTTCCAGACTGTATTACTGAGATTCAGTCACCCACTGCTAGTCTTTCCCTTGATTAGCATCTTCCTGGTGCCTTTATGTCACTTCTGAGTTGTTACCTCTGTCTGTCTGTCTGTAGCTTGTCATATGACCAGCTTTTTTTTGCAATGCTGTATGAATACAGGAGCTAGATTCCTAGTTTGATCCCACCTTCTTTGTGGAGCTCAGCTTATACTGATGAGGACTTTGCAGATAGCATGTATGGCTGTCTCAATGAGAAATGTCCCCATAAGTTCATATATTTTAGTACTTTGTCCCTCATTCCTGGTACTGTTTGGGGGAGCTATGGAGTTTTAGGAAATATATAGCCTTGCTGGAGGAAGTAAATCACTAGAGGTCGACTTTGGGAGTATCTAGACTTGCCCCACTTCCTGCTCTCTCTGTCTCCCTCTGTCTCTGTCTTCTCCCCTCCCCCTTCTGCTTTTTGTGTGTAGATGAAATATGATCTGTTTCCTGCTCCTGATGCCATTCCTTTCCCCACAACTAGGGACTCTAGCTCCCTGAAATCATAATCCAAAAGAACTCCCCCTTTCCTTAAGTTTCTCTTATCAAAATATGTTTATCACAGCAATTGAAAAGTAACTAATATACTATATATTAGGCTCATGACCCATTAGAATCCACTAGGAAAGTTCACATGTAGACTGATCAGGGGGAACCATGATAAGCTTTCTAAGTAATAATATCACTCTTTCTTAACTGTGTCACCTGTGCTTACAAACATATAAGGAAGTACCCCATATCTAAAAGAATGCTCTGGATTCAAGAATGGGCTTATAAGACTCACCTATGCGATAAATATGTTTGTTTAAGTGACATGTTTTTTAACCCATAGGATGATCACTGTGAATTACAGCCCAGTCAAAACACTGAATATAGAGAAAATTCATTTAGGTAATGCTTTATTGTTTTCAGTTCAAAAATTGGCTGACATTAAAATCTAAAAGAAAACCATTATCTACGTGAGGACTTTCAAATGGCAGGCATACCTTTTACTTGATTAACAGTGATGCCCAATTTTAGACTTATCCTATTTCAAAAAGTAATTTGGCTATATTTGTCTCCTTCAGAAAACATGGTAGATACTCAGGCTGAGGTCTGGATAACAGGAAGTCTAGAAGCACCATGAGGGATAGCATGGAGCATGGTATGATTTACCCTTTACACACCCAGCAGTGCTATCATTATAGAGATCTTCAGGCCAGGGAAGTTTGGTAGAAATGCTTTTGAGACATAGAGAGCTTTAGAAATTCATGTCTCTAATACTAAACATTCCTGACAGTAGTTAAGTAATAATGAACTCTGTGAGTGTTGACCTTAATCACAGAATAATTCTGTAGCAACCAAGCTCCTGTGGTATAGGAAAAGGATGGTCTTTGAAGGAAGGCATGACAAAAGTGAAAGGTTGACCTCTCTGCTCAATGACCCAGTGAAGTCACTTAATTTGGCATGCCCAGAGACTTTTCAATTCTATAAGACTGTTGGGGGTATAGTATAAAGGTGCTTGGACCAACAGATCTCCAGAGAAACCAGGAATATTAAACATACAGGATTGTTTTTCCAACTGGAAAAATTAAAAACAAGCAAGCAAACAAACAAACAACAACAACAACAAAACCTGTTCTTCCATCTAGAAAGCTGAGACTTGTGGTGATCTGCATTATCTGTCAAGCTAGGCCATAACAAAGACTGGAGGTGGCTAGTAATCTAAATGACCCTTATAGCCAGAGGATCCTGAAGTTCATACATCCAGGAACAGAGGTGGCTAATAGTCCAGCTGACCTCTACAGTATCTGTAATCCAAGGTCAGGCTAGACCTTTATGCCCTTAAGCCTTAAGTATAGGTAGCCTCTCTACAGAAGCCTTCTTCTTGAAAGAAGTGACATGTACTCTGAGTTGAGTTTTAATGTAATTACACTCCTTTGGCAGTGAGGATTGTATCACACCAGAAAACTTTTTCTTCCAAGTAATACTGGGTTTAAATACATTGGGAATAAACTACTTCGTATTAGACTCCTTGAAATCTGATCCAGGTTGACTAAGTCAATCAGCATCAGATTTCTTTTTTATCTTTTTGTGTGGTTGATTCTCTTTCCTGTATGATATGTGCTGAGACCCCTCACAAGATCATATACTCCACATGCTTTTAGGAAGATTCACTGTTCATGTGTTGGCATGTGTCAAATGTGTGTCTAGGCTGGGTAGACACTTGAAGAAATGCCAGTCTCTTCTACCTACAGGGTGCAAATGACTCCTCATGAACATGTCATTGCCTAAAGCTCAGGACGCTAATGGATCATTTAACTGGTCACTGGTAATGGCATTGAATGGGAACTTAGTGCCAAGCTGAAACCAGGATGGGAGCTCTCTTCATGTTCACACACATAGCGCCTTAAGGTGACCTTGAAGAATAATTCTCTGACTCCAACTCCCATTTTTGAAGGCTTGTTTTTCAGGAAGTTTCTTTTGACTGCTCTTGCAAGCAATAATCGCACTTCCCTTAGAAATGGTAGATCCTGGGGGTACTTTATGTAGCCCGTGGGAGCCTTTTGCTCTGCTTTAACGTTGTTGTGGATGACTCAGCTATGCTACTTATTGGAAAGCTGCTGAGAGTTTCTGGACTTGTATTCTTCCTCTCTGGCTCCTAATGGAAGGATCTGAGAAAGAAGAGAGAGAATGGATGCTAGGTCTACCTGGTACTTGGACACTGGGAGAGCTCTACCCTTCCCTGGAGGAATTCTTAGGCACAAAGAAGGCTGATTTGCCTTTCCAGCTTGCCTGGCCCTATCCCCAACAAAGTGTTCTTTTTTTTAAAACACTAAATGATTACCGACTTCCCATTATCAGGGGAAAAATCCAATGCTATGAAAATATGTTTTTTTTTTTCATTTGTGGTGGATTTTTTTCCATGTCAACCTTTGTAAAAAATCAACGAGTCATTATTACTGTAATAAATCAGTGTTGTGCTCTTCCTATTCCTTACTGGGTGAAAGTTTTAGAATTTCTTCTTCTTTTTCTCTGTTATTGAATGATCAAAACAATAGAAGCTATTGTATTAGAAGGCGGGGTCTTACCTGTGGGGGAATCAGAGCGTGGTTGAGCACACACAGTCTGGTTAAGGACTGTTTGAAAACTAGGTTGGGACAACGTGGAGCATAGCCTGAACAGTCTGTGCAGCACGGAGGCTTCTGTAGTCCTTGTGAAATGTCACACACTGTGCCTCATGCATAGTACAGACTGTGGAGGACACAGAGGAACATTATGAAAGAAGAGTCTGGGGCTATGACTAGTACTAAGGCCCCTGAAGTTATTTAGTGCTGTGTTACACAGTTTGGTCTTTGTTGTGAAGGCGAGAGGGACTCATAGGATTGTAATATTTTAATGTTGTGATATAGTCATGCCTAGCAGCACAAAAGGAGCCACAGGCCATGCTTCCTCTCCCACCCTGCTCTTGTGCCGTATGTATTAGTTACTTCAAGTCTTTCTATCTTAGTCTACCTTATGCAGTTGGCTTCGTCCCCATGGATCTATTTTAGAAAAGTCATTGAAGCTTTGCTTACTTTTCTTAACTAAAACTAAGCATATTAGGGACATCTTCTGAGAGGAAGTGGTGCGCAACACCCTAAAATCATAGAGAATATTTGTGAGTGCTGTTTGGTTAGTGAGTGCTTCACTGGCTCATCTGGAGATACACTGCCTTTGCTACAAGGGGCCACTCAAGATTCTTGAGCAGAGGAGTGGTATGAGGGGCAACAGATGAAGTAGTTTAGTCCCAAAGAACAATCTTGTCTTCTTCTTTTAAAAAAATCTTTTTATGTGTCTATTACACAACTATATACTTTTAAATTTTTTTATTTATTTCCATTTCAAATGTTATCCCCCTTCCCAGTTACCCATTCACAAGCTCCCTGTCCTCTCTCCCTCCTGTTGCCTCTTTGAGGGTACTTGCCCACTCCCACCTCAAAAACCTACTGTTCCCCTATCCTGGGTCATTGAGCCTCCATGGGACCAAGACACTCCCCTCCCAGTGATGCCAGATAAGGCAAACCTCTGCTACATATCCAGCTGGAGACATGGGTACCCCCTGTGTACGCTTTGGTTGGTGAGTCCTTGGGATCTCTGGGAGGACTGGTTGATTGATAATGTTATTCTTCCTATGAGGTTGCAAACCCTTAAGAATAAGTGTATTACGATAGAGCAATTTCAGACAATGATTAATTTGATACCAACCTAGAAGATGCAAAAATAAATGTTGGCAGAGCTCCAAGGGAAGACAGGACTCTTTGGGCTAAAAACCTAGAGAGACTGGTCTGTAGGAGCCAAAGCCCAAAAGGGCCATAGAACAGAAGGAATTGGGAGGATTAGGAAAACAAAAGAAAAATTTGCAAAGAACATGACATCATTGGCATGCATGGCTGTAGGCATATGCACCCTAATGCATATTATGGAAATGCCAGTTAGAAATTTGGAATTCAGACGCTGACATGGAAAGACATTTTTTTTTCTCATTGCTTTTTAATATTAATATTTAATATGCTTTCCAAAGGTGGAACAAGAAAGGGCAAGGGTGTTTGTTGGCAGGTAATCCACTTTCAGAAGAGGAAAAGGTGAAAATAAGACAAAGAGAAGAAAGAGACAGAAAGATAAGGATAAGCACATATAAAAACAGTATGAGGACCAGGAAAAAAAAGGGGGTGGGGAGAATAGAAGGGGGACAGTGCAAGGTCCTATTTAGTCCTTTATAGCTGGGCTCAGTGAGGTTGGAAACCAGCAGCAAAGAGAATCCTTATCCAAACAGGGATGAAAATTGTGGCTTTATGTCTGGAGGTGAAAACACGTGGGCTCAATAAGAACCTCCAGCCAAGCCATAGAGCATGGAAGACTTTTAGTTGGACTTGTGAGCTAGTTCAGTGGAGTGTGAAGTATGCTTTGTGGGGAAAGATAAAAACGAAGTATTAAATTTCCCTGCAATACTTGAAATATTTTCTTTTGAGATTTATTTTTAAAGCCACAGGAAATAAATATCCCTCTCTTAGCCACCCTGTTCAGGCATCCTGTGAGCATCCTATATCTATGAAGTATCAAGTGCTCCGGTGACAGTTTAAAAGGAAAGAAAAGAAGATCCAAATCTTCCATGCATTTATCACAGGGTTTCAGAAATGGTGGATGAGGCCATGTATGGAACTCACAATAGTTAATACCTACTAGCCCTTAAAAGTTGAACCCCTCTTATACATCCTCTGAATTAGACTTTGAACTCTATCAGCTTTCAGGAGGCAGAGGCAGAGAGGCAGAGAGAGAGGCAGTGAGGCAGCAGCAGCGGCACCGGCAGTGGCACCGGCACCGGCACCGGCACCGGCACCGGCACCGGCACCGGCACTGGCACAGGCAGATTGAATATGAGGCCATCCCAGATAGCTGGAATCAAGTTTATAAGCTGACATAGAAAGAAAAGTCTAAGTCGTTACATTTTGTTACTCAGATAGGGAAACCTTGATCAAAACAAAACAAGGTTATTACTCATCTTTGAAGCCTTTGTGTAAAGGCTACTCAATAATTACACTTTCAAGGCAATTTCTTCAAAGTGGGCTAAGGGGTGGGGGTTAAGTCAGACATTATAAGGACTTGGATTAGAATATAAGTTCTTTTATAAGTGATTTCTAGGAAGTAGTTCTGGCCTTGCCCAGAGGCTGCCAGCTCCATTTCCAATGCTATTGACCAAATCGACCTTGAAGGAGAGCTGCTAGTAATACCCACTGGCAGTTAGTGAAGGCAGCTTTCCAGCCTCAGTAAGAAAAAGCATAATAATCATTCCAGCTTTGCTACCCAGGCAGGCTATTCATCTCTACCTACTGCAGTTTTCTGATCTATAAAGTAAATAGTATGTGACCATTCTAAGAGGCTCCTGATGCCACTTTCACAGGAGAATATAGACAACCAAGCCTGGAATAGTGCTCAATATACATTTGCTTCCCTCTCCATCCTTCACATTTGCCCAATAAAAAGATCCAGAGTCCCCTGGTTTCCTTTCTCACTAGAATTGGCAGTTATCTAACTAGGAAAATGAGGCTATAATGTTCTTTCCAGATAGACAATATTTCAGACCACTTTTTAAAATTATTATTATTGGATAGTTTCATTATTTACATCTCAATTGTTTTCCCTTTTCCAGGTCTCCCCTTCAGAAGCCCCTTATCCCATTCCTCATCTATGAGGGTGTTCCCCCATTCATCCACCTACTCCTGCCTTCCCACTTTGACATTCCTCTTCACTGGGGCATCAAACACCCTCAGGCCCAAGGGTCACTCCTCCCACTAATGTCCAACAAGGCCATCCTCTGCCACATATGTGGCTGGAGCCATGGGTCCCTCCATGTGTACTCTTCAGTTGGTGGTCCAGTTTCCGGGAGCCTCAGGGAGTCTGGCCAGTTGACACTGTTGCTCCCCCCATGGGGCTGCAAAACCCCTCAGCTCCTTCAGTCCCTTCTCCAACTCCTCCATCAGGACTCCTGTGCTCAGTCCCATGGTTGGCTTTGAGCATCTGCCTCTGTATTTGTCAAGCTCTGCAGATCAGCCACTTTCTTATGCCACTCATCAAAACCTCATTTGTGAATTTGACCTTCGCTCCCAGATTGGTTTAGAGCAAAAGGCATGGTTATGTGTTGGTGCATAACTAACCTTCTCCCATCTTTTGTGTCTTTATATGAAGATCTATTCCTAGACTTGTAGGTCAGAAGTTCAGGAAGCCCTTATCTGTTTGTTTGACTTGAACCTATATTACATCAGCTGGGATGACTAGGGCACAAGGTACACTTTCAAATCAGCTCCTCTCCCTTGGTCCTGCCTAATATCTCTCTATCCATCTGACATTGTTAGGTTGACTCTGTCTCAAGTCTTCCAGTGTAGCCAATTGAGAGTTGTAAAGTTGTTGATGTAGATGCTGGCTTCATCTCCTCTGACAGTTTCAAGAGGGATTATTCTAAGAGGCCAGGGTAGGAGTTAGAGGGCTTTACACAGGGAGGCTTCTGAAGCCATACACTATCATTTTGATTCGTGCCCTGGAGAGCATGTACTCTTTGCATAATACATAGGGAAATGTGAATGATCACTTTTGTCCACAAATATGTGATCCTCAATGTTAGAGGTCTCAGTCAGCCATCAATGAAGTGAATGCATGTAAGGACTGGCCTATGAGCATGAAGTCATTGAAGCCAGGAGCTCCGCAGTGGAAATAAATGGTGGGACCGGTAAGGTAAATAAATGGTGGGACAGCATTTTTCTTAGATTTCTTCAGAGTCTAGCAACAAATTGGGGTTTGCAATGGAAATTAATTTACATGAATCAATGAAAACCAGAGGAAAGGTACCAGGATTGATAGTATTGAGAGGGAGAAGGGCAGGGAGGATTATATATTGGAAAGTAGGTGAGAAATGGCCATACACAGTAATGGCCTCCAGGCATAGAAAAGTAATCTTCACGTTATGGCCATGCCTCCAATTATTCACTGTTCATGCTAGGAAATATTTATCAGCTCTCAACTTGTAAATGGAGATAAATCTTATGAGTTCTCTAGTGTCAGGTTATCACATACTCCACACTTGATTGGATTTCTAGTAGACTGTCTGCCTCCCAGCTCCCCAAAGCTCTCTCTGATTGCTTCTCTACAGCTGATCCAATCTCAGTGTCCATTTCTCACAGCCTGGCTTTACAGGATCAACTGACTGGATGATAAGACTCAGAGCAGAATTTCTTTTATTATATTTCCTCTGGATAGGAATACACATACACACACACACACACCTCCCTCATAAATATAGTTTCATTTTTATAGTTTCATTAGTACAAGCCTAAATATCTAGAAGTATCTAGGAAGCACTTATTAAACCTTCAAACATGTACACATTCAATGTAGCCACATCCTAGGACGTATTTCTCTAGCCACTTTAAAAGGTCACTTATCAGTGATTACTTGGTCTACTTCAAATGCAGATAGCTCTGTTGATGCTTGGACTTTCTCATAAATGAGTATTTTTCAAAGTGGGTTTTCCAAAGTTTCTCTCCACAATATTACATGTACTTTGCATACTTTTGGGAGTCCTGTCACTCTATTGGCATGTTAAATACTCTGAGTAGATCTGAATAAAGGGAAACATGCCTGACTAAACATCTAAATTTATTAGACTACAGGGTATTGTTTTATTTTATTTTTTCAAATGTGACAGTACTAAAATATTTTCCAGGAAAGTGGTGATATTTGGAAAACATTTTGTGGAGTGATGCTGTAAATCTCAGCGTTTATCGTTTCTTTGATTTTGTGCTTTTAACACACTGCTTACCTCCTATTACCTTTGACTCAAGGCTGATGACTTTCTAGCCTCTGAGAAGATAGAAATTTTAAGAGTCCACAGAAAGATAACTTTTTGGCTAATTTGGTATTGTTCGGGCTAGAGGAGATATGATGGCAAAAATCACACATTTCTCTTTTTAAATTGAAAAAAGGGGGTGTGGATAAGTAGCTGTTCCCTGAACACACTAATATCAGAAGTGTGACTAAGACCCAGGGGCCTGAACCTCAGGGAAAGAAATCCCCCCTTACCCCTCCCCCACTTCATCAGCAAGTGCTTTCCTAGAGAGTCTGCATTTGGGCTTTGCTGGCTGAATTGAAAGGAGGCAGTCCCAAAAGCTCATAGGAAGAGTCATAATTTCCACAGGATGCAATTAGGGATTTTGAGTTCAATGTGCACCCTGGAAATGGAACAGACTGACAGCCAGAGACCATGCTTTTGGCAGAGGCTGAATGGCGCCTCTGAAATCCTGGAACAACACAGCATCATAGCTGCTCAGCCTCTCACCTGGACATCAACGCTTCTGGGTCTTATAAGCTAGAGAAATTAAAGAGGGGGCAACTTGACTCTCAAAGAACAACCTTCCCAGGAGGGATTATTTGTGGGAACACCAGTGTTAAATGGTGGTGTGGAGAGCACTCCAGCATAGCCCTTTGGAAAGGCATTCATCAATCAAGGAATGTGGGACTCCAGAGGGGGAGCTGTGTTCCAGGAAGCGGTCATTCTCCACCCTTGAGGCTAAGCTGACTTTACCTCTGACAGTGCCCAGTATGTGTTAGCTCAATTGAACAGAGTTGTTAATTTTATGCTCCTTAGTGAGGCTGAGTACAGAGATAGAAGTGAGGAAGTAGAATTAATTTGAAGCCTCCTGATAGTTAGTAGATATATCTCTTTCTTTCCAAATCCTTGAGCTCTAGTGAAAAGATAAAGGCCAAGGAGAATGCTATGGAAAAATATGCACAAAGAATTTTAAAGTTGGTGAGAGGAACAGTGGGAAAGCATGATGTTTCACATAGTACTCTTTGTCTTTGTAATACTTGATAGTGCATATTCTAAGCAAGAATGCTATTGTAGAGAAATCCCTGCCACTTTTGTTTGTTGAATTTGAGGGCAAATTTGGAGGTTCCAGCAGAGGAACGGAACACAGCTATTGGTACATCTTTGATTAAAGACTGGTCATTTTCCATCCTGGGAAGGTGATTCTCTTTAATCAAGGGCACAGCTTTGAGAGAGATGCATATGGAGTGGTGATAGAGAAACATGCAGCCATCTAGCCACTCAGATCAGCAGAATCAACCATACTTAGCAATGTAGTGACAAATGTTTTGGCTCCATCTCCCTCAGGTCCCTATTATTTTGAGACATACTATTCCTAGGTTGCCCCAGCTGCCCAGCCTAGTTAGCCTTGAATTCGCTATAAAGCTTAGGTTGCCTCCAAATGTACAATTCTGCCTCACTCAATTTTGTAGCTGAGATTTTGAGGGGTGCTTGCCACCATAGCCAGACAAATAACCCACTGTTTGCTGTGTGTGGTGATGTGATTTAGACCCAGGGCCTGGGCAAGATCAAGTGCTCTACTACTGAGCCACAGTCTCACCATATCTAACTTTGAAAAAATATTTTTTACTTCTTGTACTGGATAGACATAATTGTCAACTTGATGGGACTGGAATCAGTTAGAAGATGTGCGTCTGGGTGTGGCTGGGAAGACAGTTCAACAAGGAGCTACTAAGTGAGCAGAAGATTCTCTTTCCAAGTGCATGGTGCCTTCTCGTGGGTCTGAAGACAGTCCTCTCCTTTGGCTGCTTCACTCATGCCAGCCAGAGGGTCCTGTATTTTGCTATTTCTATTGTTGTCTTCCATCATCAGACTCCAGCTTCTACCTTTTAAGTTAGAGGGAAAGTCAGGACTCTTCCAGCTAGATTAGTACTGCTGAGATATTTAGCTTCATGGGCTGAGATTTTCATTCTCTCTAGTGTATGTATGTATGTATATACGTGTTATATTATATTGTGTTATATAATATGCTGTGTTATATAATACAAATACGTACAATTCATTCTGCTCCACTGCAGAACCCTACGTAATGCACCCACATTATGCACTGGGATTTCAAAGGTTTTCCTTCACGCTGAATCACAGTTCTATCCTGTCTATCACAGTTCTATCCTGTCTATCACAGTTCTATCCTGTCTATCACAGTTCTATCCTGTCTATCACAGTTCTATCCTGCTCATCGATATCTCATACGGTTTTTTCTGTCCTGAGAAACTGAGGACAATAAGAAAATTGTGCCTAAGAAATGTCCTATGTCCCACTGACCGATATAGAAAAGACATAATGGATACCTATAAATGGATACTCCTCATTTGCAAGTATCCCTCAAGCCATATGAAAGCTAGTCACTCTGGCTCTTCAGCAGACTTAGTCCAGATTCTCACCCTTTGGAAAAGACCTTAAGGAATTACCTTATGGAGTTTGATATGTCTGTGGAATTATCCTGAGAATTATCTTTTGTGTACAACAAATGTTTTCTGACTCTGAGAATCTGAGAATGCAAAACAGTGCAAATTCTGTAGACCTATTACAGTCTCCCTTTCTGCATTTGAACACACACACACACACACACACACACACACACACACACACACACACACACACACACTCACACACTTCTCCTGGAGATACAGAGAAAACCTCCTCAGGAGATAGGGATTCTAGGGTGAGAGAGAGAAAAAAAAGTACTACTATAGAAGGAGGCGAGGTGGTACAGTGCAGATTCTATCATGCAGTCCATTTCATGTGGAGGACAAAGAAGACTAATGTGGTCTGTGGAGCCTGCCTTTGAGGAAACTTTAGTCCCTTACAGATGGAAAAGACCAAAGCACAGCTTTGGTCAAGTGCAAGGTCCCAGGGAGTGGAAACTCCATGTGGGTTAAGAGAAGGGAAGCAGATCATCTGATGGTTTAAGGTGTCACTGAAGCCTCTATACATTGTTTTATTCCAGGAAGCAATTCACAGACAGAATTCTTGTGATCCCTAGCTTTCTATACTGAAAGGACCTCAAATAATCTGGCAAAGAGTTTCAATATACATTCTGAGAAATTCTTTTTTTTTTAATGTATTTTCTTTAATTACATTTCCAATGCTATCCCAAAAGTCCCCCCCTACTCCCCTACCCACCCATTCCCATTTTTTGGCCCTGGCGTTCCCCTGTACTGGGGCATATAAAGTTTGCCTGACCAGTGGGCCTCTCTTTCCAGTGTCTGGGAAATTCTTAAGGTGCTTCAGTAAACAGAATGAAGAAGGCAGATCTGACCATGGGGAGGAGAGCTATGTATTGATAGGATGAGTGGGGGAGAACCAAGAAATTCCTGATGTCCAAGTATCATGCCTTTAGCTCTTGGGCTAGACCAGAATGTCCCCCATAGATAAAGATAATGATTTGTACTTTCCACTGATGGATAACCTGTTCTGCATATGCCTCAATCCCCTACTGCTGCACTTTCTGGGCTGATTATTGAATCCAGACTCTTATGGGACTGGATGCTCTTCACTGCAATTCAGAGTCCTGGTTTTCCCAACTATACAACCATCTTTTAATGCACTAAGAGTAAAATGAACACCATAACACAACACAAAAAGGCACATAACTGGTTATATCTTCCAAAACATCATTCCCAGCACTTTTCTACCCCTGGCTGTTGAAGCACCAATGACATGGTCTGGTCTTGAAGTATAGCTTGGCAATGTTTCAGTTATCTTCTGACCTTTCTACCTAATGTGGAAAACTCAGTCAGTACCAGCTTCAGGATCGTGTGTGACCTTGTGTGTCTGACCTTGTTCAAGATACTGTATACAAAAGGATTTTTTTTTTCAGACAGATTAATACTCTCCTGTGGCCCTGGTAAAATTCTGAATGATTTGAAATTCTGACCGTTTCATTTGGGATTGGGCTTTACAAATGAGGTAACCAGAGGCAAAGTCTTGTGAGAGCCCCAGTGAGGAGGGGCTTCCCATTTCTCCGTTGCTGGACAGATTGAGGTGGTAGAAGGATTTCCTTAGGTAGAACTGAAGCATGGTGCCAGTTGGGCATCTGTTATCTGAGTACCAAAGAATGATTTTCAGAAAGATGGACAGGTGGATGAATCAAGCAAGAGAAGGTGATGGTATTTTTAATCAGTTCTAGGGAAGGAAGGAAAGTAGGTCAGATGAGTTTGCCAGCACCTGACATAATTCTGATCAATGGCAGAGTTTTAAGGGAAGAGAGAAAACACACTATTGGACATCTAGCTTAAGCCTGACACCCAGAGTTCTGGCAGTCATTTCTATATGGGAAAATTTTAATTAGTATTTTTATTAATCCTTTGAGAATTTAATATATGCACACAATGTTATTTTGATCATGTCCATTTCTTGCCTAAACCCTCCAAGTTCTGTCTCTATGTCCTCTGAAATTTTAGTGCTTCTACCACCAATAACTCATCAATTCCTATTTGTACTGGCTATATATTCATGGCGTTGGGACCATTAAATTGAGTGTGATTAATCCCCACTCCCCCAGTAACTACATTCTTACAGAAACCAGTCTTCCTCTTCAAGAAACTATCAACTGCCAAGAGCTCTTCAGCTAAGAATGGAAGCTCCTGAGCCCCTTCCCACTGGATTCTGGGATGTTGACGAGCTTGATCTTGTGCGTGTCTTGTGCAGGCTATCACAGCTGCTATGAGCTCATGAATGCTGTGGTTCTGTCATGTCCAGAAGACCTTGTTTTGGTCTCATTATCCCTGAACTCTGGCTCTTCAATACCTTTCTTCCATGTCTTCTTAGATGGTCTCTAAGCCTGGATTACATCAAGGGTTTTATATAGATGTCCTATTTGTGGCCAAGCACTTGGAGAACATTTTCTAGTTCAAAGAAAGGACACATTTCTATAGCCTATTCATATATACTTTTATCTACTTATGCATCTATCTAGCTGTCTATCTCTCTGTTTACCACCTATGTATTGTGTCATACCATTATGTACACATAAGCATTTCTAATTTATAGATGAAGAACAATGCCAATACGTTTTGAATGCCTTATATAGGATTATAGATCTAATATATATATATACATATACATATATATATATATGTGTGTATATATATATATATACATACATATATATATATATATATATATATATATATATATATATATAAGAGCCAGGACTAGCAGCTATATTATTTAAGACAAAATCACCAACGCTTTCTATCATATGACTAAGTTGCGAGCTTTTGGAAGAGAAGGCTGTGACATATTCTGCTGTATATATGCAAATCCTAATAACCGAGCCTAGGATATTATGATAATCATTATATCTTAATAATTGTGCAGCCTTTATTATAGCATTATAATCTATAATAATAATGCTTACAATCATAAAAGTTTATGTGCTGGGCACTCTGTGAAAGAGCTGTACATATATTATCATAATTAAAAGTCATTACCACCCTCTGAGAAATACTCTTAACTCCCTCCTTTTAGAAAAGAGTGCACAGAGGACTAGAAAGGGTAAGGACCTTGTTCAATGTCACATGCATAGTTAGCACAGGGGCTCACAAAATGCTAGATGAATGACTGAAGATATATCATATTTCTCACAGAAGTACAGACTTAGACACCATGGAGTTCATCCCTGGTGAGTAGCTACCCAGCCTTGGTTATTATTCTTCGATGCTACAGAACCAACTTTCTGAGTGTATGCATTCCATCCATCTCTGGACTGATGCTATTTAAAAGATCTGTCAGATTTCATGTTTAAATGACAACAAGTTTCACTCTTGGATTTCAGTTCAGTATTTGCTTCTTTCAGGGAATAGGCTTGACTCCAGATCTTGTTTACATCCTTGAAAAATGTGTACATTGTTTTTTACTGGGATATGGTGGCACTTAAGTGATTACAGGCAAAAGTGCATGCAGGGCCCAGGAAAAGTTGTTCACAAAAGAGCCTGGGTGCCCTTCTTTACCATGCTGCCTCCTACTCTGCCCCACAGGTTTCCCTACAGGTGTGAGCTTCAAAGGCAAAGGTGAGGTCAGGAGGAAGCAACTAACACATGTTGAGTTACTACTTAACCAAAAGCTATTGCCTAATGTCTTACCCTCTATTTACCAACAGGATCTTGTATATAGATGTTAATACTGTGTAAAGCCCTGAGACCCCAAGACATCAGGCAACTTTGTATGATCAGTAGGCAGCTGAGTCAGTATTTAGTCAGATCTTTCTGGTCCTAAGTTAGTGTTCTTTGGAGCACATACATAGCTTCACAGGCAATACTAGTGCTAGGCATGTAGCTTATCTGATAGAAGCTGTGACCACTATATAGGGAATCTGAGGCTAGCCCCAGGTTCATGAAACTGTCTCTAAAACTAAGCAAATAATTTTTCTTCTGTAAAATAAATTTCTCCTGTATACTTATATCACAGTGGTAAGAGTGTCTCATTTCTCGATGCTTTGACTTTAGGCTTTGTTGATGCCTTTGTTGAGGGGTTGTAATAGGTAATATTTCTGTCCAGGGAAATGTCTCTGCCCTTCATGGTGAACCGTAGCTGCTTTGCGGATGTCTTCTCAATCCCCAACATCAGTCGCTAAGCCAATAGGATTGCTAGGATCAGTAAATATCACTTCTTCATGCAAACGGAGAAGGAAATATTTACAATTCTCTTCATAAAATATTTACCAGGTTCTTATGTAATTTGTTGATAACAAACAGCTTTCATCTAACTTTGAGGTGATGAGCAATCCTGTTAGACAGATGGGACTAGTAAAAACCTCCTGAGAAGGAAAATGCTTTCTGAGGAACAGCACTTGGGAGAGCAATTCCAAGCAGAGCACTGGACCCGAGATGATAGCTGGATCCGAAGTTTCAAGGTTGATTTAATTTCTTTGAGGGCTTTGTTTTGCTTCTTTCTTTTTTGATGCAGAATTTCTCTGACACTCCCCATCTTGAGTCTCTTTTGTAAAACCTACATCTGACATAAATCTTGTTCTCCAATTATTTAAGACAGAATTGGGATTAAATACTGTCTTTGTTCAGTTTACTCTTTCTCACATGCCCAACCCATGGGTGCATGGCATTTTATTGCAAAATAATTCCCAGAAGCCGGGTTTGTCTTTACTTCCCAAAATGAGACAGTTGATCTCCAGTTCAGATTTTATAAGTAGTTGGTATTGACGTCTTTGCTCTGCAGTGAACCATATGCTAAATTTTTAATTAGAAGTATTTTACAAAGATAATTCTCCTGCAGTGATACCTTCTGCCTGTCTGTAACTGAATGCACATTGCTCTCCGGTAGCAGGCCAGTTATGTAAGCTACTTATGGGCTCTTGCTCCAGTGTGTTCTGCCTAGAACATCAGATCAATCTTCACCAGAGCCTGTGTGGTTGCTCTCATTACCCACTACATTTATTTTCCCAAGACTTTCTACTTTCACCCAGATTGCTTGAAAGGAGAGTGAGAACCACAGTGAAGGTGGGCTTTGATGTCAGGTGCCCCCTGAGACCAGTGGATGGCCTTCACTGAGTTAACACTTTAGACTAGCTTCTTCTTCTCTAAATGCTCTCTGCACGGGATTTGAAACACAGATCTTTTGCAAGCAGATCTATTATTATTGTTGTTCTCTGGTCTCTAACGACTTCATTTTGGTCTTACTGTTTTTGTTTTTGTTTTTTATCCAGAGGTGGTTTTTGCCCTGAAAACAGATATTTGAGTAGGATGTACTAGAGAAACAAATCAGAGATGTTCAATCCCCTTTATGACTATTAGGCTGTATGCTAATAATTTTAGGTAAGAATAGGAATATAATGGTAAGTTGTGATGGTTTGAATAAAAACAGCTCTAGTAGGTCCATAGGGAAAGGCACTGTTAGGAGATATGGCCTTGTTGGAGAAGGTGTGACTTTCCGGGAACAGGTGTGTCACTAGAGGATAGGGTTTGACATTTCAGACTCTCAAGCCAGTACTCTTCCTGCTGCTTACAGATCAAGAAGTATAACTCTCAGCTTCTTCTCCAGGACCATGTCTATCTCCATACCACCAAACTTCCCACCATGATGATAATAGACTAAACCTCCGAACTGTAATCTAGCCCAAATTAAATGTTTCCCTTTATATAAGTTGCCATGGTCATGGTGTCTCTTTACAACAATAGAAACCCTAAGACAAGAAGTCTTTATTGCAAGTACTCTGAATTTTTTTTTTCATCAAATAAGGTAAGCTGTTGGGACTGACTGAATCATTTGGTTCCTCAATTAAAAATTACCAGGTTTGATGCTCATGTCTGATATCTTGAATAGGACTTCTTTCTTTGGAACCAGCTAGCCAAACTGTCATGTAGCAGAATATTTGTTTTGGCCACTTTGTAACTACCTGGAGGAAACTCTGTTTCAGTTCTGAGGTTCATTACACTCATGGCAACAGCTGAAGTGATGACTTCTGATGCAGAAGGCTTTGTGCCAGTCACAGCTGCTTTGGACAGCTTACATCACTTCTTGAAGAAATCACTTTGATCTCAGCAAAGCTCAGTGAACACTAGGTACCCTTTCCTACAGTTGCTTAGGATGGCTCCAGCCTTCTTACAGCAATTCTCACTCAGGTCTGGGTGCCACACCCACCTCAGTGAAGTCTGAGTGGCAGGCCCAAAAGCTTGGATGCAGTCCTGTGGCAAAAAGTTTCACAGAAACTTAGTCTCCTAGAGCCTTTGAATCCCGTAGCATGAATGCTCCAAACTTGTCCCTATGTCAGTTGATGAATGGATCTGTGTGCTTTCATTCAATATTGCTTTATTATAAGTGCCTCCAAGGAATGATTTGACATATAGCTAAATTATATTAGCTTCCACAAGTGTTCCAATATCCTAGGAAATCGTTGAGCCAAACTTGGGCTTTGAATTTTGTAAGAATGCTACTCATTCAGATGAAAAGCCTCCAGTGTTGACAGCGAGACAGTGAAAGAAATCAGGCATTATAATTTACTGGAAAAGAGCTGGAAATTTCAGGGCTAGTTCTACAAAGTAAACTTAGAATAACAGCTGAGTCACTCCCATATACAGGAATTTACAATGGCCTAGGAAGAAGGAAGGTTGTGGGCTAAGAAGAAACTAGAGTAAATACTTAGAATAACAGCTGAGTCACTCCCATATACAGGAATTTACAATGGCCTAGGGAGAAGGTGGATTACACAATAGACTAGAATTGGAACTATAGCAAGGGCATAAAGCCCTTGCCCCTGGATTCTAAGAATAAGCTGACCTTAGGTGGGGCTGCTTTTTATCCCAGTTGTAAACACTGCCTGGACCCTGATAACTTTTATGTATGCATTTCTCTGTTTTCGTGTAAAGTGTCATTTTGCATTGGGTAACCTCAATATACCTTGGATGACCTTAATGTATCACTTAACTTCCTTGTTTTCTTGTGTAATATAAGACTGATTCTAGCTTTGAGACATTACATTAAGGTCAATACTCCATTGTGTTCACGTCTGTTTGTCACCCCACTGACTCCTTGCCCACGTGGGTACCAGGACCCTGATTATCCCGTGAGTTGAGGGGCTGACTGAGTCCAGTCCACGGCATCTGGGGTAGGGTGAACACTTCTCTGTTGGCTCAGCACAAAGCTTGTAATTGACAGAAGGGCATTTGAAGCTTGTGACAGGTTCACATTGATCATCTTTCATTGTGCATATGTGAGGATTGGATTGATGGAACTTGTCTCTACTTATAAACCATACCATGCCTCTCTCCAGGCTACATAAACAGACTATTTAATCTCCTTTAAATTAATCTTGGAGATTGCTCTCCTAAGTACTGACCTAGGTGTTATTATATTAGGTTTTTTTTCCATTTTTATTAGGTATTTAGCTTATTTACATTTCCAATGCTATACCAAAAGTCCCCCATACCCACCCCCCCACTCCCCTACCCACTCACTCCCCCTTTTTGGCCCTGGCATTCCCCTGTACTGGGGCATATAAAGTTTGCAAGTCCAATGGGCCTCTCTTTGCAGTGATGGCCAACTAGGCCATCTTTTGATACATATGCAGCTAGAGACAAGAGCTCCGGGGTACTGCTTAGTTCATATTGTTGTTCCACCTATAGGGTTGCAGTTCCATTTAATTCCTTGGGTGCTTTCTCAAGTTCCTCCATTGGGGGCCCTGTGGTCCATTCAATAGCTGACTGTGAGCATCCACTTCTGTGTTTGCTAGGCCCTGGCATAGTCTCACAAGAGACAGCTATATCTGGATCCTTTCAGCAAAATCTTGCTAGTGTATGCAATGGTGTCAGCGTTTGGAAGCTGATCATGGGATGGATCTCTGGATATGGCAATCACTAGATGGTCCATCCTTTCGTCACACTTCCAAATTTTGTCTCTGTAACTCCTTCCAAGGGTGTTTTGTTTCCTATTCTAAGAAGGGACAAAGTGTCCACACTTTGGTCTTCGTTCTCTTGAGTTTAATGTTTTTAGCAAATTATATCTTATATCTTGGGTATCCTAAGTTTCTGGGCTAATATCCACTTATCAGTGAGTACATATTGTGAGAGTTCCTTTGTGATTGGGTTACCTCACTCAGGATGATACCCTCCAGGTTCATTCATTTGGCTAGGAACTTCATAAATTCATTCTTTTTAATAGCTGAGTAGTACTCCATTATGTAAATGTACCACATTTTCTGTATCCATTCCTCTATTGAGAGGCATCTGGATTCTTTTCAGCTTCTGGCTATTATAAATAAGGCTGCTATGAAGATAGTGGAGCATGTATCCTTCTTAGCAGTTGGGGCATCTTCTGGATATATGCCCAGAAGAGATATTGCTGGATCTTCCGGTAGTACTATGTCCAATTTTCTGAGGAACCGCCAGACTGATTTCCAGAGTGGTTTTACAAGCTTGCAATCCCACCAACAATGGAGGAGTGTTTCCCTTTCTCCACATCCTTGCCAGCATCTGCTGTCACCTGAATTTTTCATCTTAGCCATTCTGACTGGTGTGAGGTGGAATCTCAGGGTTGTTTTGATTTGCATTTCCCTGATGATTAAGGATGTTGAACATTTTTTCAGGTGCTTCTCTGCCATTCGGTATTCCTTGGGTGAGAATTCTTTGTTCAGTTCTGAGCCCCATTTTTTAATGGGGTTATTTGATTTTATGGAGTCTACCTTCTTGAGTTCTTTATATATATTGGATATTAGTCCCCTATCCGATTTGGGATAGGTAAAGATACTTTCCCAATCTTTTGGTGGTCTTTTTGTCTTATTGACAGTGTCTTTTGCCTTGCAGAAGCTTTGCAATTTTATGAGGTCCCATTTATCGATTCTCGATCTTACAGCACAAGCCATTGCTGTTCTATTCAGGAATTTTTCCCCTGTACCCATATCTTCGAGGCTTTTCCCTACTTTCTCCTCTATAAGTTTCAGTGTCTCTCGTTTTATGTGGAAATCCTTAATCCACTTAGATTTGACCTTAGTACAAGGAGATAGTACTGGATCAATTCGAAATATTCTACATGATAACAGCCAGTTGTGGGAGCACCATTTGTTGAAAATGCTGTCTTTTTTCCACTGGATGGTTTTAGCTCCCTTGTCAAAGATCAAGTGACCATAGGTGTGTGGGTTGATCTCTGGGTCTTCGATTCTGTTCCAATGGTCTACTTGTCTGTCACTATACCAGTATCATGCAGTTTTTATCACAATTGCTCTGTAGTACATCTTTAGGTCGGGCATGGTGATTCCACCAGAGGTTCTCTTATCCTTGAGAAGAGTTTTTGCTATCCTAGGTTTTTTGTTATTCCAGATGAATCTGCCGATTGCCCTTTCTAATTCGTTGAAGAATTGAGTTGGAATTTTGATGGGGATTGCATTGAATCTGTAGATTGCTTTTGGCAAGATAGCCATTTTTACTATATTGATCCTGCCAATCCATGAGCATGGGAGATCTTTCCATCTTCTGAGATCTTCTTTAATTTCTTTCTTCAGAGACTTGAAGTTCTTGTCATAAAGATCTTTCACTTCCTTAGTTAGAGTCACGCCTAGGTATTTTATATTATTTGTGGCTATTGAGAAGGGTGTTGTTTCCCTAATTTCTTTCACAGCCTGTTTGTCCTTTGTGTAGAGAAAGGCCATTGACTTGTTTGAGTTAATTTTATATCCAGCTACTTCACTGAAGCTGTTTATCAGGCTTAGGAGTTCTCTGGTGGAATTTTTAGGGTCACGTATATATACTATCATATCATCTGCAAAAAGTGATATTTTGACTTCCTCTTTTCCAATTTGTATCCCCTTGATCTCCTTTTGTTGTCTACTTGCTCTGGCTAGGACTTCACATACAATGTTGAATAGGTAGGGAGAGAGTGGACAGCCTTGTCTAGTCCCTGATTTTAGTGGGATTGCTTCAAGCTTCTCACCATTTACTTTGATGCTGGCTACTGGTTTGCCATAGATTGCTTTTATCATGTTTAGGTATGGGCCTTGAATTCCTGATCTTTCCAAGACTTTAATCATGAATGGGTGTTGGATTTTGTCAAATGCTTTCTCAGCATCTAACGAGATGATCATGTGGTTTTTGTCTTTGAGTTTGTTTATATACTGGATTACATTGATGGATTTCCTTATATTGAGCCATCCCTGCATCCCTGGGATGAAACCTACTTGGTCAGGATGGATGATTGTTTTGATGTGTTCTTGGATTCGGTTAGCAAGAACTTTATTGAGGATTTTTGCATCAATATTCATAAGGGATATTGGTCTGAAGTTCTCTATCTTTGTGGGGTCTTTTTGTGGTTTAGGTATCAGAGTAATTGTGGCTTCAAAGAATGAGTTGGGTAGAGTACCTTCTGTTTCTATTTTGTGGAATAGTTTTTGAAGAACTGGGATTAGATCTTCTTTGAAGGTCTGATAGAACTCTACACTAAACCCGTCTGGTCCTGGGCTTTTTTTGGTTGGGAGACTATTAATGACTGCTTCTATTTCTGTGGGTGATATTGGGCTGTTTAGATCATTGACCTGATCTTGATTCAACTTTGGTACCTGGTATCTGTCTAGAAACTTGTCCATTTCATCCAGGTTCTCCAGTTTTGTTGAGTATAGCCTTTTATAGAAGGATCTGATGGTGTTTTGGATTTCTTCAGGATCTGTTGTTATGTCTCCCTTTTCATTTCTGATTTTGTTAATTAGAATGCTTTCCCTGTGCCCTCTAATGAGTCTGGCTAAGGGTTTGTCTATCTTGTTGATTTTCTCAAAGAACCAGCTCCTCAATTGGTTGATTCTCTGAATAGTTCTTCTTGTTTCCACTTGGTTGGTTTCGCCCCTGAGTTTGATTATTTCCTGCCTTCTACTCCTCTTGGGTGAATTTGCTTCCTTTTGTTCTAGAGCTTTTAGTTGTGTTGTCAAGCTGCTAATGTATGCGCTCTCTAGTTTCTTTTTGGAGGCACTCAGAGCTATGAGTTTTCCTCTTAGAAGTGCTTTCATTGTGTCCCATAAGTTTGGGTATAAAGTGGCTTATTTTCATTGAACTCTAAGAAGTCCTTAATTTTTTTCTTTATTCCTTCCTTGACTCATTGAGAAGAGTGTTGTTCAGTTTCCACGTGAATGTTGGCTTTCTATTATTTATTTTGTTATTGAAGATCAGCCTTAGTGCATGGTGATCTGATAGGATGCATGGGACAATTTCAATATTTTTGAATCTTTTGAGGCCTGTTTTGTGACCAATTATGTGGTCAATTTTAGAGAAGGTACCATGAGGTGCTGAGAAGAAGGTATATCCTTTTGTTTTAGGATAAAATGTTTTGTAGATATCTGTCAGATCCATTTGTTTCATCACTTCTGTTAGTTTCACTGTGTCCCTGTTTAGTTTCTGTTTCCATGATCTGTCCATTGGTGAAAGTGGTGTGTTGAAGTCTCCCACTATTATTGTGTGAGGTGCAATGTGTGCTTTGAGCTTTACTAAAGTTTCTTTAATGAATGTGGCTGCCCTTGTATTTGGAGCATAGATATTCAGAATTGAGAGTTCCTCTTGGAGGATTTTACCTTTGATTTTGAATGAAGTGCCCCTCCTTGTCTTTTTTGATGACTTTGGGTTGGAAGTCAATCTTATCAGATATTAGGATGGCTACTCCAGCTTGTTTCTTCATACCATTTGCTTGGAAAATTGTTTTCCAGCCTTTCATTCTGAGGTAGTGTCTATCTTTTTCTCTGAGATGAGTTTCCTGTAAGCAGCAAAATGTTGGGTCTTGTTTGTGTAGCCAGTTTGTTAGTCTATGTCTTTTTATTGGGGAGTTGAGACCATTGATATTAAGAGAAATTAAGGAAAAGTAATTGTTGTTTCCTGTTATTTTTGTTGTTAAAGTTGGCATTCTGTTCTTGTGGCTGTCTTCTTTTAGGTTTGTTAGGGATTACCTTCTTGTTTTTTCTAGGGTGTTCTTGTATTGGTTTTTTTTTTCTGTTATTATCCTTTGAAGGGCTGGATTCCTGGAGAGTTAATGGGTGAATTTTGTTTTGTCGTGGAATACTTTGGTTTCTCCATCTATGGTAATTGAGAGTTTGGCTGGGTATAGTAGCCTGGCTTGGAATTTGTGTTCTCTTAGTGTCTGTATAACTTCTGTCCAGGCTCTTCTGGCTTTCATAGTCTCTGGTGAAAAATCTGGTGTAATTCTGATAGGCTTGCCTTTATATGTTACTTGACCTTTTTCCCTTACTGCTTTTAGTATTCTATCATTATTTAGTGCATTTGTTGTTCTGATTATTATGTGTCGGGAGGAATTTCTTTTCTGGTCCAGTCTATTTGGAGTTCTGTAGGCTTCTTGTATGTTCATGGGCATCTCTTTCTTTAGATTTGGGAAGTTTTCTTCAATAATTTTGTTGAAGATGTTTGCTGGTCCTTTGAGTTGAAAATCTTCATTCTCATCTACTCCTATTATCCGTAGGTTTGGTCTTCTCATTGTGTCCTGGATTTCCTGGATGTTTTGAGTTAGGATCTTTTTGCATTTTCCATTTTCTTTGATTGTTGTGCTGATGTTCTCTATGGAATCTTCTGTACCTGAGATTCTCTCTTCCATCTCTTGTATTCTGTTGCTGATGCTGGCATCTATGGTTCCAGATTTCTTTCCTAGGGTTTCTATCTCCAGGGTTGCCTCACATTGGGTTTTCTACTTCCCTTTTTAGGTCTAGTATGGTTTTGTTCATTTCCGTCATCTGTTTGGATGTGTTTTCCTGTTTTTCTATAAGGACTCCTACCTGTTTCGTTGTGTTTTCCTGTTTTTCTTTAAGGACTTGTAACTCTTTAGCAGTGTTCTCCTGTATTTCTTTAAGTGAGTTATTAAATTCCTTCTTTATGTCCTTTATTATCATCATGAGATATGCTTTTAAATCCAAGTCTACCTTTTCAGGTGTGTTAGGATGCCCTGGACTGGGCGAAGTGGGAGTGCTGGGTTCTGATGATGGTGAGTGGACCTGGTTTCTGTTAGTAGGATTCTTACGTTTACCTTTTGACATCTGGCAATCTCTGGAGTTAGTTGTTATAGTTGTCTTTGTTTAGAGATTGTTCCTCTGGTGATTTTGTTACCCCCTATCAGCAGACGTGGGAGACTAGCTCTCTCCTCTGAGTTTCAGTGGTCAGAGCATTCTCTGCAGGCAAGCTCTCCTCTTTCAGGGAAGGTGCACAGTTATCTTGTGTTTGGACCTCCTCCTGGCTGAAGATGAAGGCCGAAAAACAGGATCTTTCCCAGAAGATGTGTTGCTTTGGCCAGGAAGGTGGCCAGTTGTCTGGAGCCGAAGATGGTGCCGCCTCAGAAGCTCTGTGGCTCTCGCCTGTCCCAGAAACTGCTGGCCTCTGTATTCCACACCCTCACCCGTACAGCCTACCCTCCGCGGAGTCCTGGAGCCAAGGAGGCTCCCGTCAGGGCCTGAGGCAGAAACCTCTCAGGCCGGGCGGACCCATGTTCTCTCACCAGGAAGGTGGCCAGTTGTTTGGAGCCGAAGATGGCGCCGCCTCAGAAGCTCTGTGGCTCTCGCCTGACCCAGAAACTGCTGGCCTCTGTATTCCACACCCTCACCCGTGCAGCCTGCCCTCCACGGAGTCCCGGAGCCAAGGAGGCTCCCGCCGGGGCCTGAGGCAGAAACCTCTCAGGCCAGGTGGACCCCTGTGCTCTCACCAGGAAGGTGGCTGGTTGTCTGAAGCCGAAGATGGTGCCCCAATGCTCACTTTTATGTTAATTTTTTTGCCAGGTGAGAAATCTGGCACCAGGGATCCTCTGTTAGGTAAGGATTCATGGACAATACCTCAACTAAATGTCTGTCACACTGTGAAAGAGGGAAGGTTCTGGGAGAACCATAGCTGGATTCTAACATAAATTGTATATATGTGTGTGTGTGTGTGTGTGTAGGAAAGATGCAGGGAAGGAAAATTTATGCTTGCGGAGGTGTAATTAGTAATAAGCAGGTACACAGGGGTTAGAGTGAAGAAGGTCATCATATTTGCAATGGAGAAAGAAAAATAGTGTCTGCAATACACAGAAGTGATGTGCCCTGAGAGTCAGGTCAGGTCTCTGTAACCCACTGGTCTGGCAGAAGTGAATATATACTCAAAGCTTGAATATACTTCCTTTCTCTGGCTATTGGAAGAATGGATCCTACCCAATAAGTTAGAATTTCCCCTGGAATCTTTCACTGGGAGAGGAAATGGCTGAAACTATGGCAAAAATGAAGAGGGAAAATTTATCAGAGAGGAACTTTTCTCCTGGAGAAGGATTTATAATTTGTCATGTGAGTCTGTAGTAGGGACCTCTGAACTGACACAGTGACAGACAAGGGGCTTTGAGCTTCTTGACTAGACTGATTTAGTTAGGCATAGCTCTTGCTTTTATTTTAAACTCCACTGGACCCCAAAGTACATCAACCTGAGGGGCAGGGTCACTGGATCATCTTTCCCTAACTCCTACATGGTTACATTGAATAAATCTGCTTTTCTCCTTTTCTTATTAAGGTTGGGGTGGGTGAATCTAGCTTGTTGGGGTACAGACCTGTTTACTAGATTCTGAGGCCATGGCTGTGTGATTCCATTAGAAACAACAGAAGTAGATAAAACAACTCAAAGATAGAATTTGAGTCAGTGTTTACTCAGGGCAGACAGCATAAAACAGTGAAGGAAGAGGAAGATAGAATTGTGTGCAGATGAGGATCAGATTTTGGGATGTTCCTAGGTACAACTGGCTACATAATTCATAATGGCTGGTATGAAATGCAAGAGAACACCACCTTCCACAGATCTAACAGTAGAGTGAGGGTAAGTAGAAACATATGCTGTACAGAGTTCTTGAAGGGACAAGTCAGTGGTGGCAAAGACTCGGGGGACACTCTGAACCCTGAAGCATGGCAACGTGAAAACATTTACTGGTTATATTCATTTTATTCTAGGTTTAGTGAAAATTTGTTATTTCACTTAATTCAGCCCCTACTAAATTTAAGTGAAATGACAGTTCTCTTCATTATCTCCTACCTCCCGTAGCTGTGCCCTTCCACATGGCTGGTGAAACTAAGAGCAAGAGAACAAGACATTTCATTATTTTCCAGTCATGTAAATTTTACTTGTCATTTGAGAAGGTTGACAATAAAAAAAAAATCATAAAATTAGTGAATTTGCATGTCAAACCTCTAAATATTTGTAGAATGCTAACGGACTATATTCTGATGTTAATATGACCTTTGAAATATCTTATCTGGCATTTCAAGAGCTCCATACTGCATGGCTTATTTGAAATAGTGTGTGGGAGGAAAATCGCAGAAAGTCATTTTGTGTTTGGAAAAGAAAGAAAAGCACACTAATTGTACAGAACAGGAAAGGCCCTTTGAAAGATGTCCTTCACTTGTCTTTGTTTGAGGCTAATTATGTACTTTTAAAGGTACGTCCCACAGGAATGGTTTTTGATTCATGAGTTATTTTTGTATAGATATATTGCCCCTTCAGATATTTGCCATATTGCTAAGGAAATAGTTATCAATGGAAGCATTTCTTTGCATGCCAAGGCTTTTTTAACTCTTAGTAACAATATAACAATAAGACAGACTTGAAAAGACAAAAACAAAAAAAAAAACCCTCATTCTTACATAAATTCTTACATAAATTTTCATCTCACACTTCTCCTTTTTATTTAAGATCCTTTCAAAAATGATATTCTCATATGGTTGTATATAATGTCTGGCAAAAGACCGGTCAAAGTGTGAAGTCTCAGCATGCAACAGTGTCCCTTTCCTTTGTGAATCATATGTCTTCTTTGTGAGAAGAGTAAATGATTACAGCACTAGTTTTATTTCAGAAAGCAAAGATGTTTTCCTATAAAAGTAGACATGCACTATCCAATACTTTGAAAAATGTTTCCTGTTTTACTGCCTCCTCTTTTTCACCCTACTATGGGACCCCTGGTTGCACATCACCCAAACATCCATGAGAAGTTCAGGTTAAGGTTTCCTATAGTATTATTGAAATACCCTAGTTCTCCACTCCTTTTCCTGAGGTCATAGGACCTTGGTCTTATTTGAGTAGATAGGGTGAAGCTTCACTTCTCAGAAGATGGGTAGGATACCATTGCACTGGGAATCACACAGTATATCATTGATATAAGAGGGCTGTTAGGGTTAATGTCTCCTGTCGCCTGCTACAGAGAAAACAATTTCCTAAAGCCAAAAGAACAAGAAATATCTCTTTTCCTAATGAAAAAGAAGAGGTAAAAGGTAATTTCTGAAAGTCACTTCCTGTGAGATAATGGAGAGATATGTTCAGGGCCACCCCAATCTCCACATGTGTCAGGTTCGGTGGCAGAAATGCTTTGTGGCTTATATTTCATTAGGAATGTTTCCCTCTTTGTTTTCAGATTTCATTGATATGGTTATTTATGTCCAAGATGAAAGTGGATTATCAGCCAGAATGTAAAGTGGAGATGGAAGTCAAAACAGTAAAGCTAGATGATTGGACCTATTTATATTTTCTAAAATAGTCTGATTACAAAAACTGTTGAATATGAAATTATGTGATTGCTGTGATGAATCAGGCACTTTGTTTTATTTTTTTCCTTTAAATAAATTTAAATGCAATCTCTTGAACAGCCAGGGTGTGTGCCCAGTTTACCTTGTCTGTGGACACTGAGTTTTAATCACAACAAAGACTTCTATTTGTGTAGCTTCAATTTCCTTTCATATTGTCTTATGGTTCCAACAAGTATTATTTCATAGTTCCTAAAATCTAAAGCAAATGAGCAAAGTCTAGAAAATTAACTAATTTTAATGGAAAAAACAAACAGTATTCAAGTTTGCTTTTACTTGGTATAGAAAAGCATTTATTTCACTTATCCTTCCAGGTTAGTCTTTCCTTGAGGGAAGCCAGGCGAAGAATCAAATAGGAACTGAAGCAAAAATCATTGTGAAAGCTCTTTTTTCCTGTCTGTAAATGAGGTTGGTTACATAGCAGTTTAGAAATCATCAGCCTAGGGACAGTACCACCCATAGTGGACTAGGCTCTTGTATATTGGCAATCATGGCAATGCCTTATAGATATTTCCACAGGCTAATCTATTGGGGCATTTTCTTTTTTAAGTTTGAGGTTTCTCCTTCCTAGATGACTATAGATGGTATCACATTGACAGTGAAAACTAGCCATGGCATGAAAATAAGACCTTTATTATGGAAATGCAAGAGGTTTAAATTATTTGGTATCCTAGGCTACACAATATGAGAAAGATCCTCAGCTGAGTCACAACCCCAACATTCCTAAAGTTTTAGTTGTATCCAACTAACTCTACAGTTATTGTGTGCTTAATAATTTTACAATAGTCTTGGCTATAACAGGGACTCTTATCTATAGGCTACAAAAATCATAATGATCGTGTACTTCATAAATCACTTAATGTTTAAAGGAAATTATGGTCAGCATTTTTAATGGTGAGAAAACCAGAAGCCTATTAGATTAACTTAAAAATGAAGAGATGTTTCATCATGAATACTGAGAGATTGCTCCAACAGCATGAATATGATGCATCTAATACTTGAATAATCTCTTTAAGTCTCTGTGCTACTCTTGCCCTATGCTAGTTTTTCCCTTTGGCCTAGTTTAAGTAGAAAATATAATTCTTAGCTTGGTAGGATAACATATACTTGTAAGCTTACACTTTTGAGGCTGAGAAAAGAGGGCTGTGTTTGGAGGACAGCCTGAATTATATAGCAAGACTCTGATGTAAAACAAATAGAAGGCAATACTTACTAGCTCTTGACTCCTGTATGGGTCTTAAAGCTAGAATTTCAGAAAAATCATAGTGTCTGTTTTTTGGTAGATCTAGCCAAGGAAAATCCAATAAGGATACTGATTGGCCTGGAGTCATATGACACTTCATATGAGGCCTATGTGTTGCTTGGATAGTGCAAGTGTAAGCATCTAGGCCTAACTAGACTATGTAGAATAGATTTCTCATAGGAAAGAAGGAGAAAAATTCCTGAACAGTGGTAAAGAATATAACAGGTGTGTTTCCAATTTAAAAAAAAGATCACTGAATCTGCTCCTGCCTTCCTAAAATTTGGGAATATCAACTCATGGACACATGTGCACACAATGCATCCTTTCACTAATTCTCTTTTTTCTCATATAAGAAACACACTATGGTGGTTAACTTTATATCATCTTGACTGGGCTGAGAGATGCCCAGATGGCTAGGAAGACATTATTTCTGTGTATGCCTGTGTGGGTGTTTCAAGAAAAGCTTAGTCTTGAAGTTGATGAACTATGGTAAATCTACAGTCTTTTCTAGTGTGAATGTGTCTCATCTCATAGATTGAAGACTTGTATAGAACAGCAACAGTTGAGCCAGGATGGTTTGATTTTCTGTGCTTGAACTCAGATATCTTGTCTTTTCTCTGATGTAAATGCTTCTGGCCCTTGGGCCTTCAGATGGTCCCAAGAATTGAGCCATCAATGCATCTGATTCTTAGGCTATGGCTAAAGGACAGCAGTGGTTTTCCTGGCTCTTTAGTGTATAGAATGCAGAGCATAATATTCTAAGCTGCTACAGCCATGTGAGCTAATTCCATATATATTTCTATATCCATCTTAAGCACATTATTTCTGTTTTCTTTAGGCCAAAAAGTTTTGTAAACATCAGTTGTTTTTAACATGTTTATATATATATATATAAGCTTCACAAATGAGCTTCACAAGATCATTTGGAAGATAGATTCTGTTCATTTTATGAACTACACTGCCCAACATATGTCATTGGAAAATGAAATCCAAATGTCTCCTGTTTTCATTCATGTCACATACAAAAATGCTAAGCAGAATAGGAATGTGAATAGAGACCTGGTACCACCTTAGAAATGCATTAGCATGAATCCTGTAATTCAGCCATTCCACAGAGCCTCCCATCTGCTTCTCATTTCAGCTTCTGGTGCCAACCTTTTCTGCAGCCTTATTAGGAAACATTTGGCGTGTGTTTTATAGCAGTTGTATTTAATGTACTTTCTAATCAGACATAAAAATAATGATGTCAGTTCAGCAAGAAATATTTTCGCAGTGAATCCATTTTGGTTCTTGGTGATTGTCCCCTTAATTTCCTATTATGTGATATAAATAATCTGTAAATTAATTCTAGAAGTTTGTCAAGGGGAAAAAGTCACTGTATTTTGATGCCCTTAGGATTTGAAGGCCCAAATGCAGCAACACTGTGCAATAGGCAGAGGGCAGTGTGCAAGAGTAGCAGATTTTAGGTGTCTTTAGTAGGGTAGGCTGTATCTTCAAGTTCCTTAGTAATAACCTTTTCCTGATGCAGATTGGTAGCTCAGAGATGCTGGTAGCTGAACTTTTGTTCCCAGTTTTAGATGACAAGAGTAAAGTCTCAGCAGGGTGCAAGATTTTTCTAAAAGGACCCTGATATAGCTGTCTCTTATGAGACTATGCCGGGGCCTAGCAAACACAGAAATGAATGCTCACAGTCAGCTATTGGATGGATCACAGGGCCCCCAATGGAGGAGCTAGAGAAAGTACCCAAGGAGCTAAAGGGATCTGCAACCCTGTAGGTGGAACAACATTATGAACTAACCAGTACCCGGGAGCTCTTGACTCTAGCTGCATATGTATCAAAAGATGGCCTAGCCAGCCATCACTGGAAAGAGAGGCCCATTAGACTTGCAAATTTTATATGCCCCAGTACAGGGGAACGCCAGGGCCAAAAGGTGGGAGTGGGTGGGTAGGGGAGTGGGAGGGAGGGTATGGGGGACTTTTGGGATAGCATTGGAAATGTAAATGAGGAAAATACCTAATAAAAAAATGAAAAAAAAGTTTGTTCCAGGTTATACACACAACAGCTGAAGGAAGAAGAAAGACAGCCAAGCCAGTGTTCTTTCTCTGTCAGTGTCTTGTTACTACACACAGAAGAGTAAAATTTATCTTTGCAGGGACCTATGTAAGGGCAAAGGAACAATAGAAAATGGGGATTCAGCAAAGAGGTAGTCTCTGACCTTGCCAGACTGGCTGTTTTTTTCGAGCTGGCTAGGGTACAAGAGTATCCAGCTTGGGGCTCCCCTTAAGTAAGGCTTCCTTCATTGACTGCATCACCCATTTCCAGGATTTGGGTGTTAGTTGTTGCCTTTTGTTCTTCAGAGGTGTGAGTCTTAGATCAGAGACACACGTCAGGATTGGAGACTTGGCTGAACCTGAGCTCTGGCACCGCCGAGAATCAACACATCCTCTCCTTTATATTTATTTTTGTCTGAGGACTTATCATCATCACTTGCCTTTACTGTCCTTTCTTAGATGATGATGCTGAGAAACATAGATATCATGTGTCTCTCACACTGTTGAAGACAGCCACCCATGTTTCCTCAATGGGGAGCTCTGGTGATTCTTACTGTAGAAGTCAGTCAAATCATAGTTGAGTACCAAACCTTACTTCTTTCAGCATTTTTACTACTGTCAGCTGTATCCTCGGAGAATCATCTCAGGATGAACAATTTCTACCTTCTATTTCATCCTCTCTAGAAAAGTGTATGGTTTCTGGATGCCATTCCCTGATGGGAAATGATGTACCATGTTTGTCCCTAGCTCTGTGAGTGACTTCCAAACTGTGGACTATCAAAGAAATATAAATGAAAGACTATTTGTTGCCCCTGCCTTCTGGACATAGCCTAGCAGTTTATCTAAGCTTATTTATGTCAGTTGTTTTCTTACCAATACCATTGCTTTATCTTCCCTGTCTTTAGACTACAAGAAATTTGCAAGGGAACATGGTTTTGTTTGCTTTCTTTATTGTACCACTCAGTAAGCCTTATATACAAGTGACATAAAGTGACATTCTTACTGCTGTGGCTCTCTTGCTTGGCAGATTCTACAATTTTTTTGACAACTTTTTTTTTGTTTTATTTTCTTCATTTTCTTTTTTATTAGATATTTTCTTTATTTACATTTCAAATGCTATCCCGAAAGTCCCCTATACCCTCCCCCGCCCTTCTCTCCTACCCACCCACTCCCACTTCTTGGCCCTGGCATTCCCCTGTACTGGGGCACATAAAGTTTACAAGACCAAAGGGCCTCTCTTCACAATGATGGCCAACTAGGCCATCTTGTAGGCAGCTAGAGACATGAGCTCTGGGGGTACTGGTTAGTTCATATTGTTGTTCCACCTATAGGGTTGTAGACCCCTTTAGCTCCTTGGGTGCTTATTCTAGCTTCTCCATTGGGGGCCCTGTGTTCTATCTTACAGATGACTGTGAGCATCCACTTCTGTATTTGTCAGGCACTGGCATAGCCTCATACGAGACAGCTATACCAGGGTCCCTTCAGCAAAATCTTGCTGGCATATGCAATAGTGTCTGCGTTTGGTGACTGATTATGGTATGGACCCCCGGGTGGGGTAGTCTCTGGATTGTCCATCCTTTCATCTTAGCTCCAAACTTTGTCTCTGTAACTCCTTTCATGGGTATTTTGTTCCCTATTCTAAGGAGGAATGAAGTATCCACCCATTGGTCTTCCCTCTTCTTGATTTTCTTGTGTTTTGCAAATTGTATCCACTTAGCAGTGAGTGCATATCTAATGACTTCTTTTGTGATTGGGTTACATCACTAAGGATGATACCTTCCAGATACTTCCATTTGTCCAAGAATTTCATAAATCCATTGTTTTTAATAGCTGAGTAGTACTCCATTGTGTAAATGTACCACATTTTCTGTATCCATTCCTCTGTTGAGGGACATCTGGGTTATTTCCAGCTTCTTGGTATTACAAATAAGGCTGTTATGAACATAGTTGAGCATGTGTCCTTCTTACTGGTTGGAACATCTTCTGTATATATGCCCAGGAGAGGTAGTACTACCGGTAGTACTATGTCCAATTTTCTGGGGAACCTCCAGACTGATTTCCAAAGTGGTTGTACAAGCTTGCAATCCCACCAACAATGGAGGAGTTTTCCTCTTTCTCCACATCCTCGCCAGCATCTGCTGTCACCTCAATTTTTGATCTTAGCCATTCTGACTGGTGTGAGGTGGAATCTCAGGGTTGTTTTGATTTGCATTTCCCTGATGATTAAGGATGTTGAACATTTTTTCAGGTGCTTTTCAGCTATTCGGTATTCCTCAGTTGAGAATTCTTTATTTAGCTCTGTACCCCATTTTTAATGGGGTTATTTGAATTTCTGGAGTTCAGCTTCTTGAGCTCTTTGTATATATTGGATATTAGTCCCCTATCAGATTTAGGATTGGTAAAAATCCTTTCCCAATCTGTTGTTGGCCTTTTTGTCTTATTGACAATGTCTTTTGCCTTACAGAAGCTTTGCAATTTTATGAGGTCCCATTTGTCAATTCTTGATCTTACAGCACAAGCCAGTGCTGTTCAGTTTAGGAATTTTCCCCTGTGCCCATATCTTCAAGGCTTTCCCCCACTTTCTCCTCTATAAATTTCAGTGTCTCTGGTTTTATGTGGAGTTATTTGATCCACTTAGACTTGAGTTTTGTACAAGGAGATAAGAATGGATCAATTTGCATTCTTCTACATGATAACCACCATTTGTGCCAGCACCATTTGTTGAAAATGCAGTCTTTTTTCCACTGGATGGTTTTTGCTCCCTTGTCAAAGATCAAGTGACCATAGGTGTGTGGATTCATTTCTGGGTCTTCAATTCTATTCCATTGATCTACCTGTCTGTCACTGTACCAGTGCCATGCAGTTTTTAATCACAATTGCTATGTAGTACAGCTTAATGTCAGGCATGGTGATTTCACCAGAGACACCTTCAATTCTATCTTCTGCAGGTGGCTTTGTTTATTTTCTGAATATTACGCCCACAAACTTGCTTCCTGCCCCATCTCTACGGCCCCTCCCTTGCTTCACATGGACACCTGGTACCTCTTTGCTTTTCCACCTTATTTTATTTGAATCATTATAATCAATCACATAGTTAAGTCTTTGGCACAGTAAAACAAGCTCTTGGTTGATGCAGAAATTAGCACCTTTTATATTTTCTGAGAAAATGATGCTCATTTTGCTATTTGTGTGCCTATTTCCAGATACAGATCCCAAACTTCATTTCCTAGTGTCTTCTGCTTTTGAGTTTTATTTCCTGGTAGAAAGGATCAGATATTTTATTTCTCTGATTGATCTACAGTTTCTTTTCTTGAGGATCTTGGAACCAGCATAGACCCAGAGTTTTGTGGTTACCCATTGAGGATGCTCAGAAGTCTGGATGACGTGACCACTTTCCCTCAGCATTACTTCTTTGCCCCAAGCCATAGCTCACTGTTACCTCAGCTTTAGTAAGTTGGAATGATTGACTCACCAATAACCTTTCATTTGATGCTTCTACCTCTCTCATTCTTGAAAATAGTCTACAGTGCATTATTATGGGATTTCAGTTTCTAAACTTAGCTTCTTATTGGAGGGGTAGAAACACCACTCTTAGCACATCTTTGTTAGGTCTGTCTTAGTGCCCTCTGCACCTCAAAAAAAAAAAAAGTAAAGCTAGCTCATGATTGCACCTGCCTCTAGCTTTCTTAGCAAGTTGCTTCTCCTGAGATTCTCACCTTGGTTATAGGTCCCATCATTCAGTTAGCTATTGATAGAGACAGGAAGCTCTTAGTTCAGGGTATATTAGTCTATTGATAGGCATGTTGATTCCATTTCCTTGCTGTTATAAATACAGTGGCAATTAAATGTTTTTCTTTTAATTATTTCTCCTGCACAGGGGGCTATTTTTTATCCACTTTACATTTTTTCCTTATGAGAAATAAGTCCTTCTTAGCTGTAGCAATTATTAATAGTCCTTAACTGATTCATCTCATGTATTAATCTCATGTATTAAGACTGATTCATCTCATGTATTAAGAATCTTTTTCTTTTTCTAGAAAGATTTTAGGCTCTTCTCCAGCAGATGAAGTTCACTTCATGCTGCAGATAGGAAAATGTCTTGCTTTTTTGACTATAGATTAGGCAATCAAAAATCTCTAAATAACCTTAGCTGTCCTTCTTCTATCTTCATGTTTCTGGGTCTGTCTAAGAGGACCCAAGACACCAGAGCTGGCCTCTTTGTTTTTAGAAGAAAAATGGCTTCCCAGAAAGGATAAGCACTAAGTCCCCCATTGATGGATCAGATTACTTAGTGAGGGGCCCTGTCCTTTCATGCCCTGGCCAAAGAAATGTTAGAAGGGTTCATTTCCACTACTATGGGTATTGCTTCAGGTGCCATAGTGTGGCTCCAAGTGTGGGAGAAGGAGGTAGTCAGGACTCAGTCCACTGAGGTGCCTGTAATTGTCACCAGACTTCTATGTATCCTATCAGAATTTTCCAGTATTGTCCCTTTTGTTGAAATCGAATACATTTCTGTTTTGTTTTTCTGAGACTCTGCAGAGGCTCTTTTGTTATATATCACTTGGAATTACACAGCGTAGGCAGTAAGCACAACTTTAAGTAGAACATCCACAAATCAAACATACTAGTGCCCTATATTTCTTTTTTCAAGTTAAAATATTTTAGAGACTCTTGATAAATGTAGGTGGCTATATCAACTGATTATGGATTTCTGAAAATAGACATTGGGAACATATATTTCTCCAGACCACCTCCAGTGATTCAAAGTAATGCTATATTGAGAAGCACTGAGTCAGGACTAAACTTTAATTTCCAGGGATCTAGAAAACCATAGGGAAGTTGTGCACTGGGTGTTGCATACTGTTATTATTTGTTGAATGTGAAAAACAACAGTTTGACCAAGTTATCTTATGGTCTCAAAGCAGAAATGTCACCCCTCCAGGATTCCCAGGATCCTCTACACTATCTGTTTATCTTTGCCTATGAATGTTCCAGCTTCTTTTCATTTCTTTGGTATAAATATATGGAAAGATGTTTGACAAGAAAAACTTCCTAAGTTAAACTAGCTTCCCTTTGAAAAGAAATGAGTCATTTTTCTGCCTCATATTCCAAAGGAAACCAATTGCCTTTAAACTCTATTCTGTACATGTGAGTAAAATATATTAAATGTAACATGTGAAATGTGTGGAAATGATATATACTTCTTGAGCAAACACAATATATTGGGCTGAGGGAAATAAAAGGTCCAGGCTGGTGGAAATATGCAGGTAAATGAATAGGCCAGGGAGGCAGTCCATTTGGTAATACACTTGCCTTAGAAATACCACAAGAACCTAAGTTTGATTCCTGAAATTCACAGAAAAAATCTAGGCATGTTGGTATCACTTTATTGAAAAAAATTGTCATACAATATATTCTGATCATGTTTTCCCCCTTTCCAAATTCCTCCTCCGTCTTACTCCCTCCTTTACCATACCTTTCTTTCTGACTTTGAAAAACAAACACCAAACATACAGACACACACAGACACACACAGACACACAGACACAGACACAGACACAGACACACACACACACACACAGACACACACACACACATACACACACACACACACAGAGAGAGAGAGAGAGAGAGAGAGAGAGAGAGAGAGAGAGAGAGAGAGAGAGAGAGAGAGAGAGTGCATAAGCTAGGGAAGCAAAGAGGAGGATCTGTGGTTCTCATTGACCAGCCTGGTCAGTTTTAGGCCAGTGATAGACATTTCTCAAAAACATGGTAGATGGCATCTGAAGGATGACATTTGGGGCTGTTTTCTGGCCTCCATATGCACCACACACATACACATGTGCAAATATTCTCACAGACTCACAATACTAATATACTTTGAGAGTTATGGGAACTACTGGACAATCAGATTAGCTGGTGATGAACGTAAGGAGGAAAATGAAACAGGGAGTTGATTAAATGACTGGCAAGTAGGGGTGATGTGTGGGCCCTCTACTTTAAATGAAACCAGACTGATCTTTGAGCATGTAGAGGTAGGGCAAGGGCTGTCCAGATCTGATAATCAGTACCACTACTATTATCCCGATTTTAGAAAATAAGGAAAGCCAGGCCTGAAAGCTTCATTGTCAGTGATGGAAATGGTTTATTTTTTCATTTTCATCATTTATAACTTTAAAGTGCATCTTCTACTCTTTTGTCTTTAAAATTAGACACCCTAGCAAGTGCTAAGCTTTATTTACTACTTTTATAAATACAGCCATCTCTCTCTCTCTCTCTGATGAATCATAAATCAGTGAGGTATTAAGTGTTCAAGGTTAGTTATAGAAAGCCCAATGCAGTGGCAAATGTAAATACAATTTTCCTTCTTTGCTTATTAATTACTAGATAACAAGTCCAGGCAATCCTCAGAGCCAGAGCAGATGCAGGATGTCTTAAAATAGACTATTTCCTTTTGTTAAATCATAGACTGTAATGAAGGAGGAGCCATCCTTAGAGGCTGACCATCAGACAGTAGGGTGTTTTTCATTGTCTGTAAGTGAGTCCTTGAAATGAGGCAATGGCACCAGTGTCAAGTAAGCTGAGGTCTAAGAGAGGATCTCTCACTGGCCATTCAAAAGCAGAAATGAAACCATCATAAAACTCTGTCGTATTATTTATTTTTCTCTTTGGTATAACTAAACATGATAGAAATAGCCATAAGAAGGAAGGGTTATTGTTGGCTTACAGAATGTATAGTCCATCATGGCAGACAATAGGAAGCAGTTGGTTACACTGAGCCTATGGCTAGGAAACAGAGATGAATGCTGGTGCTAAGATCCTCTCTCTCTCTCTCTCTATCTCTCTCTCTCTCTCTGTGTGTGTGTGTGCTCTCTCTCTTTGTGTGTGTGTGTGCGTGTGTGTATGTGCGTGTGTGTGTGTGTGTGTGTGTGTGTGTGAGAGAGAGAGAGAGAGAGAGAGAGAGAGAGAGAGAGAGAGAGAGAGAGAGACTGTACATTTGTCTGTGGGCATGTTATCACCTGGGCATGGGCCTTGGTGGCCAGAGATCAGCACTGAGTACCCTCCTCTATTGCTCACAATTATTTTGGAGACAGGATCTCTTACGGAGCTTACAACTCATAGTCTCTGCTTTTCTGCCTGACCAGCAAGCCTTCAGGATTCTTCAGTCTCAGTGTCTGTAGAACCGAGGCTACAAGTCCATGCCACAGGGCTTCACATTTACATGGTTTCCTGGGATTCAAACTCAGATTCCCATGCTCATGCAGCATTCACTTTATTCACTGAGTCTTGTCTGCATCCTTCCTTTGTATTCCTTCTGTGTCCCCAAGCCGACAGATGGTGCCTAACCATATTTAGGGACTTTCTATCTCAATTAGCCCAATCTATAAAGTATTCACAGACTCAACTAGAGCTTTGCTTCTGAAGTGATTCTTAATCCCACCCAGTCGACAGTGAAGACTAACCATCACACCTGCAGCAGCTCTTCCTTTGGCGGATCAAGCTTGTCTTGCAGTGTATTTAGAACCTTGATAGAATGTATGATGAATGCTCTTACTGTGCTGTGTAAGCTCAGGAACACAGTCAGTGAATCTCCTTCCATGGGAAGGGCACATGTGCCTTTCCAGAGAAGGCACGTCAAGAACAGTGTTAAGAAACAAAGTGGTGCCTCAACCCCAAGGAGTGACTAATGAGGCACCAGTTCTGGCTGCTAGGAGTCAGGGAGATGAGTAATATGTGCAGGGTAGAAAAGGTGAAGCATAATGAGGGAGGTCAAAGAGATTTGTCACCAGTTGGGGACGTAGGTCCAAAGCTCATTTTTATTGGCAGTCACGGAGCAGCCCACAGGAATGTGCAGGTTAGCTAGGCTTAAGTGTATATAGTGCAAAGGCCTTTTTTCCTTTATTCACTGAGAAGAGAACGAGCTTTCTTCCCTCAAGGCCATGCCCAGTTGACAGCTTTAGATAGGATATAGAATAGAAAATGCTGAAACTATGCAGTATGGATGAGTTAAATCAGAATAGACATTGTTGGAAGGTTGAGGCAGAATGGGACAAGATGACATTTCCCGAGGACAGCAGAATGGAGACTGAAAGGACAGTGTTTAAAAAATGATTGTCCTTTGATTGAGGTAAAAATAGGTCAAGAAAGCTTGAAAACTCAAGTCCAGCTTGAAGTCTTATGGAAAGAGGTTGACAATCAGATAGAGAAAATATCTTAGCTGGGAAGCAGAAGAGGAGTGCTAGCTTTATTCTATGAATGTAACTGGCTTTTCTATTCAAGCCACCGAAATTCTGGTTGTAGAAGACAGCATAATCGATGTATTCTCCACAGGAATAGAGGACAGTAATGTGGGTGTGACTAAAGAATGTCAAGATACTGTTGGAGGAGAGAACTTGGAACAGAGTTTAAAAGGGTCCTCTTTGAAGGACCCTTCCTGGTCCAAAGAGAGAGGAGATGACATTTCATTGCCTCCTGAATGACAGGACAGGATCAGTGAGGAGACATTGACATTCAGGTATGTCCATTACTGTTGATGGCGCTATCCCAGTACAGGGAACTCCTGAGCAAGTGATGGCTGTTCATTTATTGAAAGGTATAGCTTATGTTATCTCCTTAGCACATGATTCTATCTAGCTTCTAAGTACACAGGAACATTAGATATTTGTAGGTAAGAAAGTTGGTTGAATTGAACACAATTCACTTCTTGCTCACACTTAACACAAAATAAGGAAAGCAAAATCCATAATACAAAAAAATTCTCATACATGCTCCCCCCTCCTGACACACACCCTGGAGATATACTTCCAACACACATAGTTGTTGACTTAGGAAGTTTATAAAATGAACTCTACTTTGTTAATTACCCCTGTTGTAGCACCATGGTCAGAGCTTGGGGGTTAGCTAGATAGTGTTCAAAGTTTTCTCCTGAAAAATTGCATGATCTGTGTGAATCACTCAGCCTTCCTGTTTTCTCCTTCTGTTTTAGGTAAAATGCCTTATAGTCATCAATGCCTTAAAAGTCAGGGAGAATGGTGCCTCTGGAGGCAGACAGTGAACATTGTCACCCATTGGGTGCCTATCAGATATTACGGTGTGCTGAAACTGGGAACTACAACACCAGATAACTTCATCATGGTGTCTCTCAAAGTAGTTGGGCTGGCCAGATTTATGTCAACTTGACATGAGCTAGAGTTCTGAAAGGAGGAAACCTCACTTGAGAAAATGCCTCCATACATCTGGCTGTAAGGCATTTTCTTAATTAATAATTGATGAAGAAGGGCCCATCCCATTTTGGGTGGTACTATCTCTGGGCTAGTGGCCCTGAGTTCTATGAGAAAACAGACTGATCAAGCCATTTGGAGTAAGCAGGTAAGCAGCATCTCTCTATGGCTTCTATATCAGCTCCTGCCTCCAGGTTCCTGCCCTGCCTGAGTTCTTGTCCTTATTTTCTTGGAAGTATAAACTAAATAAACCCTGTCCTCCCCATGTTACTTTGATCATGGTATTTTCTCACATCATTAATAACCATAACAAACACAAGTTGGTATCATGATAATGGGTATTGCAGTGACAGACATGACCATGTTGTTTGGAGAGGATTGTGGAAGGATTTTGTAACTTTGGCTAGAAATCCATTGAGTGTTGAGAGCACAGCAAGCTGTTCTGTAAGAACTTAGTAGATGTTGATAGCAATGCAGATTGTGGAGGCTAGAGCAGTGAAATTTCAAAGGGAAGCCAAAACACACCAGATATTTTGTTTGAACAATCTGTGGTGTCTGGTAAGCTGGAGATAAAGAATAAGCTCTGATTAACAAGAGCCCAGCATCATTGAAGTGACGTTCTCTGGGAAGTATTTCCTCAGGGTCAGTACATAGACTCTGTTATAGAAGTTGACAAGACTGTACCCAAACCCCGAGGAGAATCCCAGAAGATTGTGAATGAGTCCCAGATTATTGGACATTGAGGTACACAGTTGAAGGTCTGTTTGGCTTTGTTCAGATTGTAACTAAGTCCTGGTTTTTCCTTATTGAAGAGAGAAAGTACCCAATGTATATTTTATTTCATTGGAGCCCATAGTTGAGAGCCTTTGAATTTGAAAAGACTTTAAGCTTTTAAAGAAACTAAAGTTAAGTGTTGGGATTTTTAAAGACTACAGGACTTTTGAAAATTGAAGTATCTATCTATCTATCTATCTATCTATCTATCTATCTATCTATCTATTTAAGGTTTAAAATGTCTTTTCTTTTTTTTATTAGATATTTTCTTTATTTACATTTCAAATGTTATTCCCTTTCCTAGTTTTTCCTCTGAAAATCCCCTATCCCCTCCCCCCTTCTCCTGCTCCCCAACCCGCCCACTTCCATTCCTGGTCCTGGCATTCCCCTATACTGGGGCATAGAGCCTTCATAGGACCAAGGGCCTCTCCTCCCCATTGATAGCCAACTAAGCCATCCTCTGCTACATATATTGCTAGAGTCACACGTTTCACCATGTGTTTTCTTTGATTGGTGGTATAGTTCCAAGGAGCTGTGGGGGTACTGGTTAGTTCATATTGATGTTCCACCTATGGGGATTCAGTCCTCTTCAGCTCCCTGGGTATTTCTCTGGCTCATTCATTGGGGACCTTGTACTCCATTCAATGGATGACTGTGAGCATCCACCTCTGTATTTGCTGGGCACTGGCAGAGGCTCGCATGAGACAGCTATATCAGGCTCCTGTTAGAAGGCTCTTGTTGGTAAATGCCTAGTGTCTGGGTTTGGTGGTTGTTTATGGGGTGGATCCTCGGGTGGGGCAGTCTCTGGATAGTCCTTCCTTCCATATTAGCTCCAAACTTTGTCTCTGTAACTCCTTCCATGTGTATTTTCCCCCCATTCTAAGGAGGAACAAAGTATCCATACTTTGGTCTTTCTTCTTCTTGAGTTTCAAGTGTTTTGCAAATTGTATTTTGGGTATTCTAAGTTTCTGGGATAATATTCACTTATCAGTGAGTGCATATCATGTGTGTTCTTTTGTGATTGGGTTACCTCACTCAGGATGATATCCTCAAGATCCATCCATTTGCCTAAGAATTTCATAAAGTCATTGTTTTAAATAACTGAGTAGTACTCCATTGTGTAAATGTACCACATTTTCTGTATTCATTCCTCTGTTGAGAGACATTGGGGTTCATTCCAACTTCTGGCTATTATAAATAAGGCTGCTATGAACATAGTGGAGCATGTGCCCTTATTACAAGTTGGAACATCTTCTGGGTATATGCCCAGGAGAGGTATTGCTGGATCCTACAGTAGTACTATGTCCAGTTTTGAAAATTGAAATATTTATATTGTGATGTTGATATTAACATGTGATCCTGGGGAAGAACAAGAATGGGGAGCTTATGGTTTAATGGTGATGTGTTCATGTGTCAAGTTGGCAAAGGAGTCAATTATCCTTGGTAGTTTTCTGTAAAATTGACACAAGCTGGAGTTGTGTAAAAGGAGGAAACTTCAATTGAGAAAAAGCCTCCATAATATTCAACTGTAAGCCACTTTTTAAATTAAAGGTTGATGGGGGAGGGCATAGCCCATGTGGGTGGTTGCTATCCTTGGACTGGTGGTCCTGGGTGCTATAAAGTATCAGTGTAAGCCATGTAAGCCGTATCCTTCTCTTTCCTCTGCCCTATTTAAGTCTCTGTCCTGACTTCTTTCAATGATGAACAGTAATGTGGAAGAATAAGCAAAACTAACCCTTTACTCCCCAAGTTGCTCTGGTCATGGTGTTTCATCACAGCAATAGCAATCCTAACTACAGCAGTAGTAAACTTCAAAATTGATCCACCATTCCTAAATGGAGATCTGAGGTCTAGGAGGATAGAGTAAAACTAATGAGTTAGTGTAGTGGGTACACAGATACCTGGCCCTATTTCTTGTGTTTCCTGATTCTGTGATGTTTTCACTATGCCATGGGTATGGTTTGAATATGAACTGTGTCTATTATGTTCTTGTGCTTGAATACTTAGTCCCAGGTTGCTGCTAGTGTTTTTGGATACTATGGATTCCTTTAAGAAGTAAGGCCTGAGGGCATCATCCTGAGTGAAGTAACCCAATCACAAAGGAACTCGCACAATATGTACTCACTGATAAGTGGATAATAGCCCAGAAACTTAGGATACCCAAGATATAAGATACAACTTGCCAAACGCATGAAATTCAAGAAGAACGAAGACCAAAGTGTGGACACTTTACCCTTTCTTAGAAATGGGAACAAAACACCCATAGAAGGAGTTACAGAGACAAAATTTGGAGCTGTGACGAAAGGATGGACCATCTAGTGACTACCATATGCAGGGATCCATCCCATAATCAGCTTCCAAATGCTGACACCATTGCATACACTAGCAAGATTTCGCTGAAAGGACCCAGTTATAGCTCTCTCTTGTGAGACTATGCCAGGGCCTAGCAAACACAGAAGTGGATGATCACAGTCAGCTATTGGATGGGTCACACAGCCCCTAATGGAGGAGCTAGAGAAATTACCCAAGGATCTAAAGGGAACTGCAACCCTATAGGTGGAACAACAATATGAACTAACCAGTACCCGGGAGCTCTTGTCTTTAGCTGCATATGTATCAAAAGATGGCCTAGTCGGCCATCACTGCAAAGAGAGGCCCATTGGACTTGCAAACTTTATATGCCCCAGTACAGGGGAACTCCAGGGCCAAAAAGGGGGAGTGGATGGGTAGGGGATTGGGGGGGGGGTGGGTATGGGGACCTTTGGGATAGCATTGAAAATGTAAATGAGGAAAATACCTAATTAAAAAAAAAAGAAGTAAGGCCTGGCTGGAGAATATAAACACTGAGAATGACTTTATGAATTATTGCATAAGCCTTGTCCTGTCAAAAGTTTCTTTCTGTTTCCTGCCCACCACCATGGTGTGGCCAGCTCTATGCTCCCACACCAAAGCAGAAGCCCCAGTCTCCCCGCCTCTATGATGTAAAATTTTGCACTGAAAATAAATCCTGCCCCTTCTCATTGATTAAGATAGCATGTTTAATTAAGGCAATGAGAAAGTAACTAAAAACCATGATAATGATAGCTTGACCTAAGTTTGCACTAACCGTTATGAAGCACCCACTTTGTGCTTCAATTTCTCTTTTCTTTCTACAGTAAAAGTATTTATCTGTGGATCCTAAATGAGCTTTTTTTTTTCTTTTCTAAATGAGCTTTTTAACAAGTATTTTCATGTCCATGTTTGCCTCATAGATTAGGCTCATTTTTAAAAAGATTTATTTATTTATTTTATATACAGTATATAAGTACACTGTAGCTGTTGTCAGACACACCAGAAGAGGCCATCAGATTTCATTACAGATGGTTGTGAGCCACCATGTGGTTGCTGGGAATTGAACTTAGGATCTCTGGAAGAACAGTCAGTGCTCTTAACCACTGAGCCATCTCTCCAGCCCCCATAGACTAGGTTTATAGCCTCAGAATACCTGATACCTCAGAAGCACTCTATATAAATGCGTGCTACTATTATTACCAGAGGAAAATACAGTGAAAAGCAGTTAGTGATAATGATGTTCTGACTAGTGCCCATTGTTCTAGAGTGATTTTTTAAAAAAAAATATTGTTACATTTGGGTTTCAAATACATCTCAGTATATAATAATGATAAACAATAACATAAATAAACAGTAACATAAATAAATAATATTAAATAAATAAAATTGTCACCTGAGCTGTAATGGTGAAAATATCCATTGATCAGTAAACCAGAAGACACAGAACCATCAGAAGATCCTATGTGTATTTAGATGTAAACTCTTTATGAATTAATTCATCTTTCAGATGAATGTTGATGTAGTTTGTTTCTGAAGTGTCCTCTGCAGGCTCATGTAACCTAATACCGACTTTTTAGATGGTGGTAGGAATTTGAAAGGTCATAGAACCTTTAGGAGATGGAGCCTTGATAGAGGAAGTGGCCCCAAGACGTGGCCTTGAGGTTGGATAGTCGTACAATTTCTTGTTCACTTTTCACCTCCTGACTATTGATGTTTTGTGGTCACCACCTTTTACTCCTGCAACCATGGATTTTTCACCATAAGCAGGAACCAAGGATTTATAAGCCAAAATAAATCCTTCCAGGACTTATCAGAAGTTTTTTTTTTCTTTCGAATACTTGTGTTTTGATTTAGTAAAACCATGGTAGACGATAAGTAATCTGTACCAGAAATGATAGAAGATCGTGTGTCCTCAAGAATTTCATGGTTTAAACGGAGCATCCCTTTAGAAATAGATTGAGAGACGATGCAGATCAGTTTTGTAGAGTGGTAAGTGAATGGAGAAGGAGGATGTAGAGGCCATTCAGAGTTGGAAGCTCACAGAGGGTTTTCTTTTGAAGGGGGGGGGGGGAATTTAGCTCATCTTGAGGAAAAGAACATAATGAGAACAGGCTAGAATTTGGAGCCAGGTCTGTCACTGTTGTTTGCTTTGAATATATGGCCTAAGTTTGTTGAGATTCTGGTTTCTTATATACAATATGGAGATAATTTGTGACATAGATGTTCACTGTTCTATGAGTCACAAATGTCAGCCACTATTGTACTGATAGAGATGAGACAAAAATGCATTCAAGATAAACAGGAGCAGTGAGTGTGAGCACAACGCTGGAGGCTGGAAGGTTTGTAACAGGAGTCTCTACGTTGAGGTTTGGCATTTCAGAGTGGGTTCAAATTCACTGCCAACCCCCTATGCACGTATGCTCAGGGAGACATTTTTGACACTTTCATGGGGCCTTTTACTTCACTTATCAGCACAATGGACATTAGAAGATAATAGAAGTTAAATGAAATATGTCTGTATCTAGACTTACATCACAAAACATCTGACACTTTTTCATAATACCACTGTCTAGTGGAGGTTAAGCTGCAGTTAACACTCAAGTTACAAAGAAATGGTGTTTCTCCTTAAACTGTTGGACGGCATGACTTCATTTGGTGGTTAGATAGCTCCATGATGAAGAACCAACCAGTAGCTCCCCTATTGGAATTTAGGTGATAATTTCCAGAAGTCTGTATAATTCCCAAAGAGCAGTCCTCTTTTTTTTTTTGCTTTTTTTTTTTTTGGATATTTTATTTATTTACATTTCAAATGTTATCCCCTCCCCCCCCAAGAACCCCCCTATTGGGGTAGTGAAAAGCTGTATTAAAAATATTAGCAATGTAGCTCATTCCATCGTGAAGGGCAGGACAAAGAAACCTGGCCAGCCTGGCACTGGAGTCTCCCTGAATTATTGATAAGCGCTCTTCTGAGTTAGCACAAGGCTTGACCTCACTAGAATCCCGCCTCAGGCAGGAAACAGAGAGCAAGACTTACGAAATACATGATCTTCCCAAGCTCTCTGTTTCCTTTTGGAATCTTTCTTATATCTTTAGAATGATACCTAGAACTTTAATATATTAAAAATTATAATCAGTTACCATATTATTTTGTGTGTCTTTTTAATAAAAATAATAAATATAACTCTTTGTTTCTCTTAATAAGTATTAATAGTATTCTAATAATAGAATTTAATTAGATCCTAAAATAAATTATTAATGTTTTAAATTATTTTAATATACATTAATGATATTCATAAATATTTTAATAAAATGGTTCATTTGGAAGGAAACACATTAAAATAAGTATTATAGATTTATACATGAAGAGATTGAAGCTCAAAATTTTTTAGAGACACAAGTCATGGCTCTCGGCTGCGAATGATTGGATGCCAAAGCAAGTTTTCACTTACTCATCTTGGCCAAAGGGTGATCTGATGGGAAAGCAGTGCATGAGCAGTCCCGAAACCTGGATAATAGTTCCCAGCTCACTGGTTCTTAATCGTGTATCTTTGGAGAAAACAGAAAATCTCATCAAGAAATGCCAGAAGCTCTAAAACTTACTACCGTGAAGTTCATGTCAGAAAATGAATGAGTAAGCATTTCATAAGCAAAGAAATATTATGCAAATAAATGCAAATACAGTTATTGCTATTTACTAAATTATTCACCACATCTTATTTTATTTATACATTTACACCTTTCCATAGCCCTTGGCAGGGTTCCACTGCCTGTTAACCAAGGTGGTTGGATGAGTTTATGTTACTATTTACTCTCCAGTGAAACTTTTATACCTATGCACTAGCCACCGAGAATTAAGAGATCAGTAAAATATGTTCTCTACCTTCAGAGCCAAACCCTATAGGGACATAAAAAGTAATGAGTCCTCCCTGTCCCTCTCCCTCTCCCTCTCCCTCTCCCCCCTCTCCCTGTCCCTGTCCCTGTCCCTCTCCCTCTCCCTCTTCCTCTCCCTCTCTCATCTCTCTCTCTCTCTCTCATCTCTCCCTCTCTCTCATCTCTCTCCCTCCCTGTCCCTGTCCCTGTCCCTGTCCCTGTCCCTGTCCCTCTCCCTCTCCCTCTCCCTCTCCCTCTCCCTCTCATGTTTCTCTCTCTCATTTCTCTCATCTCTCTAATGGGGAACACACATCAGTAAACAAAGAGGGATTTCAGCAAGTAGGAAAGAAGTGGAGGGAAATCAGAGAATTTGACAGTAGATGAAACAACCATCGCAGGCTCCAAGAACCAATTTCTTAATGTGACAAATGTGGCTAAAATCATGTTCTAAGCAGGTTTAGGAATCTCTACAACTTTGGCATTTACTTGAAAAAGATGACAGCCAGAAGGCATTAGGTAGGATGTTTACCCTGGAAGAGTTAGGGGAGGGATTGAAGGAATTGAAGGGATGGCAACCCCATAAGAAGACCAACCGTGTTAACTAACCTAGAACCCAGGGTAGAGACTGAGCCACCAACTGAGGAGCATACATGGGCTCGTCCAGGCCCCTGGCACATATGTAGCAGAGGACTGCCTTGTCTGGCCTCAGTGGGAGAGGATGCACCTAGTCCTGTAAAGACTTGATAACCTAGTGAAGGGAGATGTAGAGCAGAGGTGAGGATGAGTTGAGTGGGTGGGAGGATGGGAGGCTGCGGGGTTGGGAGAGCACCCTCTCAGAGGCAAAGGAGAGGGGGCACGGTGAAGAACTCTTGGAGGGGGCCTGGGAAGTGGGGTAACACTTGGAATGTAAATAAATAAAACAATTTTAAAAAAGAAAATATCTCCCCATGCTAATACACTGAATAAAAAGTAGAACGTTGGCTAAAGCTTCTGCCACAAAATAGTGACTGAAAGTTGGACACTTAGGCATGTGGCAGTGGGTCTCAGGTGAAGGACCAGGCAGCCTTTCTGTTTCCTTGGTAGCCAATGGGATTTCATGTCACCCACATGCCACTGACTTGTTTATATTGCCAACTCTCTGTAGTTCCAGGAATTACATTCACTTTAGGAATAAAATGTGACTCATTAAGAAGAATGGATTTTTATATGCTTTCTACAGTTTAGACAAAACTCAAGATTCTCATTATATCACCTTGAAAGGAAGAAAGACAGAAAATCTCCCCATCTGTATTCACAGAGGATTGTTCTCTGGTAGGAAACAGGGACAAACTGTTCCAGAAGCTGAGTGTGAAAAGAACAATCATTTAATCTCAAAGGCCCCTAGAGACAGCAAGCCCATTCTTTAGCTTGGCTCTGGGAACCACATGGAAGCTCGGCCTCAGTTTGAGGGCAGTTACTGGATACCTACAGATAGGAAAAGTTTCAGTCTATGCCTCCTTAATTTCTTACCCTATTCTACATGTTCCTTAAATGTATTCCAAATTTGATTTTTTTTTATCAGTGCTAATATAAAATGTTTATTTTCACTGTCTACTACTGGGGTGCAAACTGCCCTATAAGTTTATGCCTTGAAGAAATAACTTGTGTGTGTGTATGTGTGTGTTCAAGTGCACATATGTGTGGGTTCATGTGAATGTCAGAAGATATGGGACAGTGTCAGTCCTCAAGTATCATGCTCCTTTGTAATTTTATTTATTTATTTATTCATTAATTATTTAATTTGTTTACATTCCAAATGTTGCCCCTTTTCCCAGTCCTCCCTTGAAGACAATGTGCCACTGGCTTGAAATCAACATAGGCGAGGCTGGCTGGCCAGAGAGCCCCCAGGGACCTGCCTGTTTCAAATTCACCATCCTGGTACCATGCCCAGCTTTTTGGTATGAGTACAAGGAAGTAAATTCGGGTCATTATGCTTGCGAGGCAAGTACTTCACTGACTGATCTATCTCCTGATCTCCAAAGCAACACACTTTAAACATCTTTCCTCTATAGACTTGATTTAGCTTGATGGTTCTTTTTTTCTTTTTCTTTCTTTCTTTCTTTCTTTCTTTCTTTCTTTCTTTCTTTCTTTCTTTCTTTCTCTTTTTTTCTTTTTTTTTTTTTTTTTTGAGTCATCATAAAGGTTTTGGGTTTTTTGTTGTTGTTATTGTTTTTTAGTTTTTTTACTTGGATAATTTATTTATTTACATTTCAAATGTTATCCCCTTTCCTGATTTCCCCTCCCCTGGAAGCCCCCTATCCTATCTGCCCCCTTCCTGCCTCCATGAGGGTGTACTCCTACCAACCCACCCACTCCTTGCCTCCCTGTCCTCACATTCCCCTACACTGGGGGCATCGAGCCTTCATGAGACCAAGGGCCTCTTCTCCCACTGATGCCCAACAAGACCATCCTATGCTACATTTATGGCTAGAGCATTGGGCTCCTCCATGTGTACTCTTTGTTTGGTGGTTTAGACCCTGGGAGCTCTGGGTGGTTGATATTGTTGGTCTTTCTATGGGGTTGGAAACCCCTTCAGCTCCTTCAGTCCTTTCTCCAACTCCTCCATTGGGAAACCCATTCATGCTCAATCCAATAGTTGGCTGAGAGCATCCACCTCTGTATTTGCCAGGCTCTGGCAGAGCCTCTCAGGAGACAGCTATGTCAGGCTCTTGTCAGCATGCACTTCTTGGCATCTACAATAGTGTCCAAAATTGGTGACTGTATATGGGATGGATCTCCAGGTGGGGCAGTCTCTGGATGGCCTTTCCTTCAGTCTCTGTTCCACACTTTGTCTCCACATTTGCTCCCATGAGTATTTTGTTACCCCTTCTAAGAAGGACCGAAGCACCCAAACTTTGATTTTCCTTCTTCTTGAGCTTCTTGTGGTCTGTGAATTGTATCTTGGGTATTCAGAGCTTTTGGGCTACTATCCACTTACCAGTGAGTGCATACCATGTGTGTTCTGGTTCTAACTTCGAGTTGTTTGTAAGCATGTAGCCAGGGAGTGACTAATGCTGAAGTCACATAAAGTCTGAGTGAGAGATACAAGATGGATGACTTCAGTGGCTGGCAAGTGATGCTGGCAAATGGTAACCAGGGCTGCCTACTGTTAGATCTTTATGTGTGCTCTTTTTGAGGCTTTCCCCATGTGGTAACTGAATTCTAAGCGTGGCTAAAACCTTAAGGCAGAACCTGAAAAATGCTGCAGAGTTATTTGCAGTGTTTCATCACCCCAATGAGAAGGCCTGGTAAAGTCTAATGGAAGGGATGTAAACACCACCATGGTTTCAGACATATCAAAGTATCAAATGCAAAAAACACGGAGGTAGAGTTGGTGGAGTGGATGGGTAAAGGGGCTGGGTGGTTGTGTGGGGCACCTTCTCAGAGTCAAACAGCATGGGATGGGGCAAAGAAATCTTGGAGGGGGAACCAGAAACTGTAAATAAATAAAACAATTTTAAAAAACCACTCAGCTATCTTGGTAAATGGAATGTGAAAGGATTTCTGGCCACTTTAAAAATGTTATGTAGTACTGAATATAACATTTTAATTTTTCCATTTACTTATTGCTAATACATAAAAATAGGAATGATAATCTTGCTTGACCTAGTAATTTTATTTGCTTTATTTGTTTATTTGCTCACGAAATCTCATAGTTACATGCGGATACTCTCTGGTTATCTATATAGACAATCCTGCCCTCTGTATGGCTGTCATTTTTCTTTTCTGAAACATCTTATCCACTTTATATTTCCTACTTACTGCTCCTCAGGCACGTAGGACCCCAACAGAAATACAGATACATGTAATGAGAATAGGTATTGATCTAAAAAATATTTATCAGTTTGTTGGGAGATAGGGTCTCAAACTCGTAGATTCTTTTGCCACAGACCTCAGAATGCAGGAGTTGCAGGATTTCGCCATCATATGTGGCTCATGTTGTCTATGTACTGTAGTTACTTAAACAGGACTTTGTGCCACCCCAGCCAATGTTTGATTCATACATATTTTGCATGACCAGGGATTGATCCCAGGCATTCACACATGTGAGGACAGCAATTTCCCAATGAATGTCATCCCCAGCCAGAACAGACACTATTTCCTCTCATAATCTAAGCAAATAACACACAGCTTCACTATTAGGATGAGAGCCCCACTTAAGTTTATGTATAGTGGTATACTTCATCAGATAAAAGGGTGTTTCATAATTCCTTGTTTATTAAAAGATCTTTTATGAATGGGTTTTGAGTTATATAAAATACTTTTTAACATGCATCACAATTACCATATAACGTTTTTTGTCTATTAATATATATTATTCTGATAGATTTTTGTATGCTAATCCAACATTGCATTTCTTCTTATAAAACGTTATGTGCAACACTTTAATATATTGGAGTAAATTTGCTTGTTTTGTTGAGAATATGTGTATGTATGTTCTTAAAGAATACGAATACAGATATTAAAGTTTTTATGCCTAGTTTGTAAGAGGTAATTCTTGTCAAGCAAGGAACCATTATATTTTCTCAGTAAAAACATAGATTAGCAGGTTCTTTTCCTAGTTAATAAAAGTAAAAATTTATTTCCTCAGTCATACCAAATACATTTAAAATGCTCAATACCCACAAGTAGCATGGAGCCACAGTGTTAGAAAATGTAGATTGTAGGAAGCTTTTGTCAATCCTGCATAAATTATTGTAGAACTCATATTTAGATGTGAAAATTGGCAAAGACAAAGGCCAACAAACCAGTAGAGAAGATAAGGAAATCTAGAAATAGACTGTTTATTAGTAGAAATTAACTATGGCAAATCACATTATTCATCAATGAGGCAAAAGGATATAGGGTTGGCATAACCAGATATCTGGCTAGGAGTATCTACTCCTGTCTTTATATGGGGATATCTACTCTGTGCCATATGAATAAAAACATACCACACAGAATTAAATAACCTCATAAAAACAGTTACTAATAAGCAATATAACTATAACATGTAGCCAGATGTATTTACTGACAATGGATATTTGAGAGATTCCAGTTCATTATTCCAAAAATTACGAGTAGCAGTAGGCAAAAAGGAAATAACCAAAATGATACAAAAATGTGCAAAAGATTTGAATGGAAAATTAATGGAAAATTTTGTCTAAATCAATAAACATATGAAAGATGCTTAAATGTATTAATAGCTAGATAAAAAAATTGAGTCACAGTTTGGAATTTCTGAGATCTTTACTATAGTTCTTTTTTTTATTACATATTTTCCTCAATTACATTTCCAATGCTATCGCAAAAGTCCCCCATACCCTCCTCCCCACTCCCCTACCCACCCATTCCCACCTTTTGGCCCGGGCATTCCCCTGTACTGGAGCATATAAAGTTTGTATGTCCAATGGGCCTCTCTTTCCAGTGATGGCCGACTAGGTCATCTTTTGATGCATATGCAGCTAGAGACAAGAGCTCTGGGGTACTGGTTAGATCATAATGTTGTTGCACCTACAGGGTTGCAGATCTCTTTAGCTCCTTGGATACTTTCTCTAGCTCCTCCATTGGGGGCCCTGTAATCCATCTAATAGCTGACTGTGAGGATACGCTTACATGTTTGCTAGGCCCCGGCATAGTCTCACATGAGACAGCTATATCAGGGTCCTTTCAGCAAACTCTTGCTAGTGTATGCAATGGTGTCATCGTTTGGAGGCTGATTATGGAATGGATCCCTGGATATGGCAGTCTCTAGATGGTCCATCCTTTTATCTCAGCTCCAAACTTTGTCTCTGTAACTCCTTCCATGGGTGATTGTTGCCAATTCTAAGAAGGGGCAAAGTGTCTACACTTTGGTCTTCATTCTTCTTCAGTTTCATGTGTTTTGCAAATTGTATCTTATATTTCGGGTATATTAAGTTTCTGGGCTAATATCCACTTACCAGTGAGTACATATCATTTGTGTTCTTTTGTGATTGTGTTACCTCACTCAGGATGATGCCCTCCAGGTCCAACCATTTGCCTAGGAATTTCATAAATTCATTCCTTTTAATAGCTGAGTAGTATTCCATTGTGTAAATGTACCGCATATTTTGTATCCATTCCTCTGTTGAGGGGCATCTGGGTTCTTTCCAGCTTCTGGCTATTATAAATAAGGCTGCTATGAACATAGTGGAGCAGGTGTCCTTCTTACCAGTTGGAACATCTTCTGGATATATGCCCAGAAGAGGTATTGCAGGACCCTCCTGTAGTACTATGTCCAATTTTCTGAGGAACCGTCAGACTGATTTCCAGAATGGTTGTACAAGCTTGCAATCCCACCAACAATGGAGGAGTGTTCCTCTTTCTCCACATCCTTGCCAGCATCTGCTGTCACCTGAATTTTTGATCTTAGCCATTCTGACTGGTGTGAGATGGAATCTCAGGGTTGTTTTGATTTGCATTTCTCTGATGATTAAGGATGCTGAACATTTTTTCAGGTGCTTCTCAGCTATTCGATATTCCTCAGGTGAGAATTCTTTGTTAAAGCAATCTACAGCAAACCAGTAGCCAACATCAAAGTAAATGGTGAGAAGCTGGAAGCAATCCCACTAAAATCAGGGATTAGACAAGGCTGCCCACTTTCTCCCTACCTATTCAACATTGTACTTGAAGTCCTAGCCGGAGCAATTCGACAGCAAAAGGAGATCAAGGGGATACAAATTGGAAAAGAAGAAGTCAAAATATCACTTTTTGCAGATGATATGATAGTATATATAAGTGACCCTAAGAATTCCACCAGAGAACTTCTAAACCTGATAAACAGCTTCGGTGAAGTAGCTGGATATAAAATTAACTCAAACAAGTCAATGGCCTTTCTCTACACAAAGGATAAACAGGCTGAGAAAGAAATTAGGGAAACAACACCCTTCTCAATAGTCACAAATAATATAAAATATCTTGGCGTAACTCTAACTAAGGAAGTGAAAGATCTGTATGATAAAAACTTCAAGTCTCTGAAGAAAGAAATTAAAGAAGATCTCAGAAGATGGAAAGATCTCCCATGCTCATGGATTGGCAGGACCAATATTGTAAAAATGGCTATCTTGCCAAAAGCAATCTACAGATTCAATGCAATCCCCATCAACATTCCAACTCAACTCTTCAACGAATTAGAAAGAGCAATCTGCAAATTCATCTGGAATAAAAAAAAACCTAGGATAGCAAAAACTCTTCTCAAGGATAAAAGAACCTCTGGTGGAATCACCATGCCTGACCTAAAGCTGTACTACAGAGCAATTGTGATTAAAAACTGCATGGTACTGGTATATTGACAGACAAGTAGACCAATGGAATAGAATTGAAGACCCAGAAATGAACCCACACACCTATAGTCACTTGATCTTTGACAAGGGAGCTAAAACCATCCAATGGAAGAAAGACAGCATTTTCAACAAATGGTGCAGGCACAACTGGCGGTTATCATGTAGAAGAATGCAAATTGATCCATTCCTATCTCCTAAGGTAAAATCTAAGTGGACCAAGGAACTTCACATAAAACCAGAGACACTGAAACTTATAGAGGAGAAAGTGGGGAAAAGCCTCTATGATATGGTCACAGGGGAAAAATTCCTGAATAGAACAGCAATGGCTTATGCTGTAAGATCGAGAATTGACAAATGGGAGCTCATGAAACTGCAAAGCTTCTGTAAGGCAAAAGACACTGTCAATAAGATCAAAAGGCTACCAACAGATTGGGAAAGGATCTTTACCTATCCTAAATAAGATAGGGAACTAATATCCAATATATATAAAGAACTCAAGAAGGTGGACTCCAGAAAATCAAATAACCCTATTAAAAATTGGGCTCAGAGATTTACTATAGTTCTTAAAATGCATATAATCTGCTGATTTAAACCTACTCACAAGGCTTCATGGTCATCAGAACAGCACCAGATGAAAGCTAGTACCATGGTATTTGGTTTAGCACAGCCCTTGGACTTGGTAAAGGGAGAAATGGCTGGTTAAAAGCAAGATGGAAGGAGTTACAAAGACAAAATTTGGAGCTGTGATGAAAGGATGGACCGTCTAGTGATTGCCATATCCAGGGATCCATCCCATAATCAGCTTCCAAACGCTGACATGATTGTATACACTAGCAAGATTTTGCTGAAAGGACCCAGATACAGCTGTCTCTTGTGAGACTATGCCGGGGCCTAGCAAACACAGAAGTGGATGCTCACACTCAGCTATTGGATGGATCACAGGGCCCCCAATGGGGGAGCTAGAGAAAGTACCCAAGGAGCTAAAGGGAGCTGCAAGCCTATAGGTGGAACAACAACATGAACTAACCAGTACCCTGGAGCTCGTGTCTCTAGCTGCATATGTAGCAGAAGATGGCCTAGTCTGCCATCACTGGAAAGAGAGTCCCATTGGACTTGCAAACGTTATATGCCCCAGTACAGGGGAATGCCAGGGCCAAAAAGGGGGAGTGGGTGGGTAGGGTCGTGGGGAGCGGTATGGGGGACTTTTGGGATAGCATTGGAAATGTAAATGAGGAAGATACTTACCAAAAATTTAAAAAAATAAGAATTTTTTTTTAAAAAAAAGCGAGAACCTGGATGAACCAAGCAATCACATAGTTTTTTAAATATGGGGGTTTTATTTTTAAGTTGTGTGTTTCTTGAAAAAAATAGTGCATATTTAAAAATTATGTCACTCGATCTTTCAATGTTAAGAAGGTGAGATGGATGAAACAATATTAGCGAAAATTAGTATATAGAATCCTCACTGCAAAATCTTGGCAATTATATTTACTGTGTACAGCTTTTGGCAAGGGAATTATATACATGTGTATACACATACTTCTGCCTATAAGTACTTGCCACTCTTTTGCCAAATTGAACAGAATTCTAGCATGCAGCTTTGTATTCCTTTCCAGGATAGCTTCTGATGCTGGTTTTAATCACCCTCCTCCCTGAAACGCCACACTAGCCCACTTTTCCACCCCCAGCCGATGTTCTGTTTACTCACTGTTGAAGTTGAGAACTGATGTGTATTTGTTGAATGATACATATCCTTGGTGAATTTTTTCTCTCCTTCTTTTCTAGCTCTATAGTGTCACTCTCACATGGTGTCTGGTGCAGGTCAACACTGAGCAAAATATTTAAAAAGAAAATCACTTGATTCTAATAAATCCACAAATAAAAACACCACACAGGTAGATAAGGTAGCCATTCAAACACTCCAGTGAACTCCAGCTAGAAAGATCAATCTGATGCAGTGAAACGTCACCCAGAGCTTTATACCTTCCCATTTTTATTAACTTAGCTACCATAAAGGGTAAATATTAAAGAACAAAACATAGGTGTCATCTCCACAGTATTCCAGAAGATTCTGCTCATTTGATAAAGGTACTGGAGTCAGTTCAGAAGGTTCTCCGTGGCCGTGGGCTGTGAGAGTTTCTGGGAGATCTAATCCCAGCAGGAAAATGGGTACCTGGTGAATATGAATATCTTGAGTTCATGTACCATATTTTGCATGCTGAAGTGACTCAGCTTTGAGAGCCTTCTTTGCCATAGTATTGTGTGCTGATTTTTATACTCTTGATATATGCTCAGAACCTATGTCTGACTTTTGAGCTTTCTTTTTTACCTTCTTCCAGTTTTGAACTTGAATACCCATGCAATCAGTTGCTTGGTTCATGCAGGATCTTGGTTTAAACCAAATATTTCTACCTTTCTCAAGACCCAGGGCTACACTAAGCCAAATACTGTGGTATTTAGCTTTCATCTGTAACTGTTCTGATGATCACAAGGCCTGTATGATTACATGTGAGTGGGTTTAGATTAGCAGTGTATATGTATTTTAAGAACTATAATGGAGATCTAAGAAATTCCAAAGATCTTTAAATATTCTAAAAGGGATGGCCATTGAATGATGGTACTTAGGTGTCATGTCAAAGTTTCAAGAGCTGCTTTGAGGCCTTTGAAGTCATCTCACTTCCCGGCCAGGGATGAACATTCTGGCTGGGTATGGCAGCTATGGGGAGTAGCTGGCAGTTTCCAGATGTTTCCTGTTCAGCATCTCCTTCATCTCTAGCTCTGGACCTGCAACTATCTGGTTAAGAACAGAGCAAAACCACGCTACAAGAGCCTAGCCATTTCTACACTTCCTTCTCCAGTAGACAATTTTTACTCTATTAGCCTACTGATTGTGTTCTTTGGCAATGCTTACCTCACCTTCTTTTCTCTGAAATTGACTTTCACTATTTCTTTGCACTCTTAATTTCAATATGAATCCACCCTCTTTTACAATAAAAGATGTTCATAATTTGAGTGTTTGCAGTAGATGTCAGTGCTAGAAGACAAGTTTGAAGAGGTACTGTATTTTCATTTGCTCTCAGGTTGACAGGCAAAAAATGGTGTATGGGGTGTCTGCTGGGGAATGGATTAGTGTAGTCAGGATCTGAAGCCAGTTACTATTTTGACATTACTCTAGGGGGTGCTCTGTTTGAGAGTCAAATTTAGAAAGGTAGTGTGAGGCATGTATTAAGTATCATGTATGGTGTTTGCCTATTCTTTTAATAAAGCTTTAGTACATGGGAAACAAGGTCACACTTAATATTCTCTATGAATTATTGGGATTCATCCTTTGAATATATACAAGAAAAAGGCACTTAACAAGCAATTATTTAGTATTTTGGTTTACTTTGTACATCTTCCTTTTAAATATAGAATCCAATGATGTAGGAAGTACGTTTCAGGCTGCTAGGTCAGCAGAGTTATTGCCCATCGCTGCTTCTGTGGCTTAATTTTCTCCCACAATCCTGACTCTGACTCTTGGTTCATCAAGCATGACTCTAGGAAAGGACTTCTCAAAGTTCAGTTTATTCTAGGCAGAGATGTTACTCGAGACTTCTTTACTTACTTATCCAAGGGATGACCAGATAGTTATGTAGAAGAAGACTTGAAATCAAAGCATTCAAACCAACCAAACAACAAAACATGTATCAAACACCAAGTGTACTTATTCACACATACTCAGTATACTCAAAAATTATTTATTGTGTCATATAACTCTGCTTTATTTAGATACCTGGTATGTCTACTGGACCCAGAAGATGTCCAGTTCCCAGTAGTTCTGAAAATCCTGCCTAAACTCTCCCCTCTGCTTTTCATTGAATAGGTCAACACCAGGTTTAAAGGCAACAAAACCATTCCCTAACCTATTCATTGCTGCTTACTATTTGTCAGGGTCAGTACTGTTTGCCCATGCTGCTAGAACCCTATGTCTAAGGATGCTCCACCCACTTCTGGGCTACTATGGCATTTGTCCTTAGCAGAATCTCAGTAACGTTACTCAAAGACATGGGTAGACCTGCATAGTTCTACCATGCTTAGCCATCTCCTGTCTGAGGCATCATGAGCATGTTCCATCTATTACATTGGGAAATGCGACCATGCTCACAGTGTTACTGAAAGGGTTAAGTCATCAGTCTTAGTACCACAACAGTTTTTGCTGAGTTTCAGTGGTGTGGACATCTTTCTACAGTTTATCCTCTTTTGTCTGTTTGAAGACAGGACCTTACTCATGGTATAGGCTATGACTATTGGCAGAATAACTCAGTGAGGAAATGTGCTTGGGGGCTGCTTATCTCTCTGAGTAAAAGAGGCAAAGAGCCTAGCATGGTATATGCTATAAGGTCACAGAGATAATGAGACATTAGGGTTAATTATGAACTCAGCATCTGGATATGATGAGTTGTGAGGAAGCAAGGGAGGGGTCAAACCATCTGCCAAGAGTCTGGAGAGTACAGTTAAAGGAACTGACAGAGAAAAAGGCCCTATAGGTAGACATGTAGGCTGGTGTGGCAATATCTGAACACCAGCAGCCTTTGTGAGAGCTCAAGGGTCTACCACAATATTATTAATCGATCTCAAGTCATTACAAGTAGTGAGGTTAAAATGATCCAGGTGGCAACATTTAAATGACATTCCTGTTTTTCTAGCCTTTCTCAGGGTGAGCTATCTGCAGTTAGGTAAGGTATGTAGTCTGAGACTTAAACATGATGCCAGTGGAGAGGCAGGGGCATTATTAAAAGTCAGACTGAGATACCAGCCTTAACAAAGGACTCTCACATGTTACCTAGGAACTACACCCCACCTTTGACTAGGTTAGCTCTCATGTAAAGTGGCTTGAACACCATTATGTAGGTTGAATTCATTATCTTTTCTCATATTTGTGTGGTATAGATTATCAAAAAGGAGGGGGGAGGGGAAGGAGAGAAGGGAAGGAGAGAGAGAGAGAAAGAGAGACAGAGACAGAGAGACATACAGAGATCATGATATGCCCAGGGACTGGACTATGGAATTCTTATATGGCTGGAAAATAAAGGACTCTAGAGAATATTAGCTGTCATCCTCCACCATTTAACAATAAATCCTTCATATACTTCATCCTTTGTAAGAATGAACAACAATGAGAGAAAACAGAAGTCATCAGTATTTTTTGCTTGAATTAATGTTTACTTGTTTACAAAAATAGTGCTCCCTGAGGATGGAGTTTATGCTACTTATATATAAGTGTACATTATGTACTTAAGTGTCTGCAGTGCCTAGTGCAGAATCCGGGAGAGACTGGATGCCATTAATTCCATCTTAACTAGATTGAACATATCAAGATATACATGGTAAGTCTAGGACAATCAGTAAATAAAAAAGTTCTCTGAAGTAAGTCCATTTATCCCACACATGCTTTTGGAGTGATTTTTCTCTAGGTTCAGATCTGTTTTGAGTGCTGATGAGCTGGCTGGTTTATTTATTTGTTTCTTTCTTTCACTCTTTTGTTTTGAGAAACATTTGTGATCTCATAAACAATTTAGTCTATAATTTAATAACAGCAAATAAGGAATAGGGAGAGAGAAATATGGGCTGGAGAATATCATCAACTCCTTCATTGGTCTTGATGTAACAAAAATCTGAGACCAAATAGAAGATAGACTTAAGACAAAGGGTAAAGGTAGGAAGTTGCATGATGTGCATAGAGCACCAGGGTGAGATTTTAGCATCATCATAAATAATGGATTGGTGAATTAAAGGTCACACCTGGAGCAAAATATTTAATGCCTGAATGAGCAGTTTGGACTTTTAGTTTTCTAGAAATACCACAGCAAATACCATAGACTGAGTAGTTTAAATTACCTTTTAAAGTAGTTCTAAAATCTCAAGTTCAAGATCAAAGTGTTGGCAAGGTATATTACTTCTGAGAACTGTCTTATGTGTTGGAATCTGTTTGCTATGTCTTCAGTGCATTTCCAATGCATGTTCAAATCCATGTGTGTGTATGTGTGTGTGTGTGTTTGTGAGTGTGTGTGTTTGTGTGTGTGTGTGTGTGTGTGTGTGTGTGCGTGTGTGTGTTTGTTCAAACTCCCTTCTCCACAGAGGATACTAGTCTCATTGCATTGGAGCCTTTTGTTATGGTTTCATAAGATGCTATTAGCAATTATAATTAGATTGTGAGATGGGATCTACCAATTAAAGTTATATCATCTCAAAAAAAATGATAACTAAAAAGTAGTCCATAAAGACCTGTCATGGAACCTTGAGAGAGCTGATATCCTAATATTGCTGTAAGTCTGAGCCCGTCTATGCTTGGTGTGAGCAGTGGGAGACCTTGTTAAATTAATGTTCTCAGTGTTATTACAGATCTGAGTGCTGAGTATTGATGGGCACCATCACTGCACAAACAGAGCAATTTCCCTCTTTGACTTATTGCTAATCATTACAAACTTTGACTATGTAATGCAGTCACAGTTCAAAATGCTTTTGAAAATCTGTGATCTTGTTCTATAGCAGACCGTCAACTTTTAATGGATATTTCCCCAGAAGTGTTAGCTAACAGGAGTTTTCATGCTGGATTTCAGCAGGGCAGCATCGTGACAAACAGGAAATGAGAAAAATACACACAGGATAACTTGGTGTCTTATGAGAGCATGACAAGGACTGCTTTCATTTAACTCTGCTATTATCCAATGATGAATGGTGACCATATTCTGTCAGCAGCATTTAAAATTGCAATTAATTGGGCAATTCTTTGAATGAATGACTGACTTTTATTGGATTTGTTTCCTTTTTAATTATTTTTGGCATGGAGACTGGCTTTTCATTCCAGTTGAAAGAAAAACCATATTGCTAAGTGGTACAAATAAAATGATCATACATTGTGTTCATTAAAATAAATGTACTTGCTGCAAACTTGTTTTAGGTGCAGTGGTTGATGATGTGGAAGTGGCTGACAAGTAGCACTCTTTCCAGAAATTTCCTCATTTAGTTTAACGTATAAGTTTTGAAATTATTATGCCACCAGTAACTTGCTTCAACCAGGTCCCAATGATCTTTGACAATGACCCCAATGTGTTTCAGGCTATAATTACTTCCTTCTTGCTATTTTAATATCTACTTTCTGCATGTAACTATAAGATGACATTATCTTCATTTAAAGGCCAATCACTAATCTTATAAATCTCAGAATAAAGTTGGGGATTAAAATGTACTCACCAGAGGTTGTTAAACATGGGTGGTAGGACTGGTGTGAATATGCTCAGAGTATGCTATAGTCATACGTAAAATGTCATAATGAAGTCCGTTGTTTTAATTAATATATGTAACAATAATTAAAACATAACAGCTATCACTAACATTAGTTCATACAATCTAAGCTGCATGATTACTTTTGTCAATTTATCATTGCATTGTTTATTTATAGTGTAGGTTTAAAGAGCAGGTAGAAATACATTTAGGAGATTTTTCCTTTTGCTTTTGATGCTGTTTTTTATCCCAATTTTCCAACTTTCCATTGATGAAAAGACGTTTCCATTTCTACAGATCTTCATGTTTAGGATTCTTGTGGCTGAAAAAAAACATGAATAATGGAGAAACGCAGTTACCATGGTGTTTAAATAAAAATGTGGAAAGTTAGACGGAACCCAGGATGCAGTTGGGTGCATGTAGATGTGTTTGACTGAGTGACATAATAAGAATTAAGTCTTCATGATGATCAGAAGGAAAGCATCATCAGCATGTTCCTTGATTAACAGTTTACTTGATTTTTCTTTTTTTTGTTCTTTTATATTTTTATTTTTTATTAAGGATTTCATATACACATATATAAGTAGAATTTTATACAGAAATGTAATTTGATTGCATCAATTCCCACACTCCATCCATTCCCTCTCTCTCTACCACTAGTCCCTACTAATTCTACTTGTTCACTCCTGTTTTTCTTTTCTTTTCTCTCCCATCCTCCTCTTCCTCTTCTGCCACTGCTGCTGCTACTACTGCTTGTCTTCCTCCTCTTCCTCCTCCTCCTCCTCCTCCTCCTCCTCCTTCTCCTCCTTCTCCTCCTCCTCCTCCTCCTCCTCCTCCTCTTCCTCTTCTGCCACTGCTGCTGCTACTACTACTTGTCCTCTTCCTCCTCCTCCTCCTCCTCCTTCTCCTCTTCTTCTCCTTTTGCTCCTTCTCTTTCTCCCCACGCAGAGTACAATCAGTTTTTTTATTAATTTTTTTATTAGGTATTTTCCTCATTTACATTTCCAATGCTATCCCAAAAGTCCCCCATACCCTCCCCCCCCACTCCCCTACCCACGCATTCCCACTTTTTGGCCCTGGCATTCCACTGTACTGAGGCATATAAAGTCTGCAAGACCTATGGGTCTCTCTTCCCAATGATGGCCTACTAGGCCATCTGATAAATACACAGCTAGAGACACGAGCTCAGGGGGGGGGGTGGGTACTGGTTAGTTCATATTGTTGTTCCACCTATAGGATGGCAGACCCCTTTAGCTCCTTGGGTACTTTCTCTAGCTCCTCCATTGGGGGCCCTGTGATCCATCCAATAGCTGACTGTAAGCATCCACTTCTGTGTTTGCTAGGCCTTGGCATAGCCTCACAAGAGGCAGCTATATCTGGGTCCCTTAAGCAAAATCTTGCTAGTATATGCAATGGTGTCAGCGTTTGTAGGCTGATTATGGGATGGATCCCGGGTATAGCAGTCTCTAGATGGTCCATCCTTTAGTCTCAGCTCCAAACTTTGTCTCTGTAACTCCTTCCATGGGTATTTTGTTCCCAATTCTAAGAAGGGGCACAGTGTCCACACTTTGGTCTTCGTTCTTCCTGAGTTTCATGCGTTTTGCAAATTGCATCTTGTATCTTGGTTATTCAAAGTTTCTGGGCTAATATCCACTTATAAGTGAGTACATATCAGTGAAACTTATAAAGGAGAACGTGGGGAAAAGCCTCTAAGATATGGGCACAGGGGGAAAATTCCTGAATAGAACAGCAATGGCTTGTGCTGTAAAATCAAGAATCGACAAATGGGACCTCATAAAATTGCAAAGCTTCTCTAAGGTAAAAGACACCATCAATAAGACAAAAAGGCCACCAACATATTGGGAAAGGATCTTTACCTATCCTAAATCAGATAGGGGACTAATATTCAATATATATAAAGAACTCAAGACGGTGGACTCCAGAAAATCAAATAACCCCATTAAAATGGGGCTCAGAGCTAAACAAAGAATTCTCACCTGAGGAATACCGAAGGGCTGAGAAGCACCTGAAAAAATGTTCAGCATCATTAATCATCAGGGAAATGCAAATCAAAGCAACCCTGAGATTCCACCTCACACCAGTCAGAATGGCTAAGATCAAAAATTCAGGTGACAGCAGATGCTGGCGTGGATGTGGAGAAAGAGGAACACTCCTTCATTATTGGTGGGATTGCAAGCTTGTACAACCACTCTGGAAATCAGTCTGGCGGTTGCCCAGAAAATTGGACATAGTACTGCTGGAGAATCCTGCAATACCTCTCCTGGGCATATATCCAGAAGGTGTTCTAACTGGTAAGAAGGACACATGCTCCACTATGTTCATAGCAGCTTTATTTATAATATCCAGAAGCTGGAAAGAACACAGATGCCCCTCAACAGAGGAATGGATACATAAAAAAAAATGTGGCACATTTACTCAATGTAGTACTACTCAGCTATTAAAAAGAATGAATATATGAAATTCCTAGGCAAATGGATGGACCTTGATTTTTCTAAATTCTGGTCTTTTTTTTTATTCCTGACATTCTTAATGCCCTAATAAATGACTTAGCTATTTTATATGTCCCCTGTGGACTTGGACTGACTAATGTTTTCACATACTTTGTATCTTATTGATGCATTGAATCATAAGGTAAAAACAATTATTTTTCCAGTAGACTCCTAAGAGAGCCTCATCAATGTAGGTGCCAACAATTCCTCTTTGATGTGATTCTCTTCCCTAACCTGGTTATACATAGCATGTGTACATATCTCTGGTTCTGCTATGGCCTCAACTTCTCCGGTTGTAGATTTCAAACACATCTGCAAGACTCCTTATCCCTTTCGGTCATCATCCTAGCATTCATAATCTCACTACTACTCTGGGCTTGTTGCCTGGTCTAGGGTATCTTCCACACACAAACCCCACAGTTTTATCAGAATAGGTATCATTGCTCTCTCCTGAACAACTCAACCCAAGTTGTTTCTCAAGTAATTACTCTGGGACCCTGGCTCCAGCTGTCTTGTGTAATCTCCCACCCATGCAGCTTTGAGGGACTCCATTGTGTCCTCTGGGCCCACACTGTGTGTCAGGGAAGGGAGAGAGTTTGGAGGATCAGAAGTCAGGCATGGTGATTTCTAGAATGATTGCATACTTGTTTTCTATTGCTGCTGTAACAAACACCTCAAATGTTGTGCTTAAAATAAAGTGAATGTGTCATCTGATGGTTCTAAAAATCCAAAGTCCTGAATCTGAGGTGTCAGCAAGAGAGATTGTAAGCCATGCTGTCTGACTGCTCGGTCTCAGTCTCCAAACTCTGACTCCTCCGCTGTCACCCTTGATTTTCTGTTTTCAGTGACCTTGAAATTTGTCAACGCTTCTTTGTCAGTGAAGAAGAACCATTGCTTTCTTGCCCTTTCCCCCTAGTTTGTTGCTCCTCTCTACATTTTAATTTCCAATCTGTTACTTTAAAACAATACCAAAAGTATTTACTCTGCCATACAAAACAGAGAAGACAAAAAATGACACAGATATTCAATGTTTAATTTAACAGACACAAAACATTTTGTTAAATAGTTATGAGCTTTCTAAATACACTTTCTTAATTTATGTCTTTAACTCATTAGGAGCTAGAAACAAATAATTTGTGGATCAGTGTTTCTCCACTGTGTCTTATGACACTATTTTATATCTTTAGACATAAAGGGTCTTCTCTCATGTTTCATGCCTTTATACCTTTTCACCCATCTTGATTGTAATCTATAATCACTTTGATAATGTCAGAGTTTTCAGAAAGGCTCCAATTCTTCTGTCTCCTCGGTACATCACTGTCTATCTTTCTTTAACCCAATTCCATTTCTTTCACATGTTGTAGCATTCCCACCAGTGAGCAAAGTAACCAGAGGGGCTTCATGCCTCTCTTCTCCCCTGTCCCAAACTATAGGAAAATCTCAGTATTTCTTAGAAAGTAAGTTGGCAAACCATTAATGATATGTACCTATGGACATGAATAGAGTACAGAAAGATGTTTGATATACTTAAACAAATCAAAATGAGGCTATTTAGTTATTTCTCTTGTAACGAAACCACTGGAAGAGTTTGTAGTAAAAAAAAAAAAATAGTGCGATGAAGGGCCTTACATATCTTCTATCCCATCCAAAGTGCTGGTCCTAAATGTAAGCTGACTGTGTGTTTGCTGATCTTACTTGTAGGTAGATGGATACTGAAAGACTAACTTATTGATGCTTCTTTAACTAGCTCTCTACCTGGCTTCAGATCTTTCCTAGCACAGTTCAGCAGGCTGAGGAATTGGCTTATCTGTCTTCCCTTCACCATTAATAAATACATCAATGGGTTGAACCCAACACTAGGGTTGATGCATTCCAACCACTCAACCTTCCAACGGACACAGTTTACTAGTATTTCTCACTAAGCATTCTTTGCAACTTCTACCTTAGTATGAGTTAATTGCAATTAATTTTCAAGTGTGATTTCATTAGGCAATGCCAAATAAACTTCTAGATCCATTGCTGTTTTTGCTTTGCCTGCTCTATTCCATCTTTACCACATTAAAATACTGGTTTGTGTGCACAATATATCTTTTAAAAAGTCTTGATCCTTATTGCTTCCACAATTCTATTTCTATAACAGCAGATTACCTGACAAAGATTTTTGTTTTCTTCTTCTATAAAAACTTTAAGGATATCTTGATTTTTCCCCTTGTCTAATTTCATCCATTTTAAAGAGCCCTATATTACTTTGAAGTGCACTAATATAATTGCCTCTCTTCACATTTACTTCTCTGGCAAAATAATTATATTTCCATGTGGCTGCCTTTCCTCCTCCACCAAAACAATTTTTTCTTCTGTCTTCCAAAGAGCCACCTACATGTCTACATCTACCCAATCATGGGTAGGATAGTGTTCTAAGATTTTCATGTATCACTTCCATTAACCTTGAAGGGAACATGTGCATAAAAGCAGTTTGTAGAAAGTAATTTATAGTTTGGATATTTCTGCATTGATCCCATTTCTTTATCTTGGTCTGTGTTTCTTGAATACAAGAAAAGGAAGACTATGATGGCAGTTACATTGGTCTAGAAGACCTGGAGGTTTGATAATAAAGATAAGTATGAGATAGAAAAGATGTGCCAATTAGCTTCTATAGAATGGTATGTGAGTTATTCATCCTGGTTGCATGGATTAAAATCTCAGACACCTATTATGGTCATAGAGGGATATTTTTCATTTAAGGAAGCCTCACAGAGACCGAAAATTGGAAAGGGCATGTTCTACGGGTCTTCTGTGGAATGTCCCCCTCCCCAAAGATCATACTTATTAAAGGTTGTGTCACTAGTTCATGGCATCACTGGAAAATGATGTGAACTTTAGTTCTTGAGGAACTAATTGAGGGAACATGACCTTGAAGTTGTGTTAGAGCCCTGTGTTCCCACCCCACCTTTGCTTCGTGATAATCATGAGGTAAGTAGTTCCCTCCACTGCTTCTTCAGTAATGGACTGCTTTACTGCAGGCTCAGAGTAGCCTGGCCAAATGACTGTGTATAGTACCCCTGAAACTCTAAGCCTGAATAAATTATTTGTTTTTCAAGGTGATTTATTTTGAAAGTTTTATTTTTTAATGTCTCAGCAACAAGAAGTCATATAATCAATGCTGAAATGTACAGATATTACATGGGTGTACTTTCTAGGTGATTTAGACACCTTTAGTACCAGTTTGCAAAATTGCCTGGGATTCTCCAACTGAAGTTTAACAAACCATTCTGGTGGGATCTCAGAAGACAAGAGTGTGGATAGAAGTATGGACAGTAAATACATGGTATGCCTGTGAACTTTCAAAGAGGCATGAAGATTCTGTTCAACATCCCTACTACATTCTGGCAAAGAACCTGGTTACATACTGTCCGTGACATGACACTATGGAAAATTAATGTTAATGGTGATTCCTATATTGATGATATAGGAAATTGATGACATTCACACACTGACATAAATATTACTGGATGCTTTCAAGTAAACTTCTAGTAGGAGACCATTGATGGTTAAGTGGTAGCCAGATAATGACATGTAGAATGTGCTACAAAGCTTCTAGCTCCTAACTCAGTATTACTTTCACTGCCCAGTGATTTCCATATCTATCTATCTATCTATCTATCTATCTATCTATCTATCTATCTATCTATCTATCTATCTATCTATCTCCATAATGGATATTTATAGAAAGAGTCTGATGATTTGCTCTGAATGCAAGATTTGATCAAAATGCAAGTACCTGGTGGACCTGGACCATTGTAACAATGCATGTCTGATGGATCCTACCTGTAAAGCAGTGAAAAATCATGACTACGTATCCTCAGGTTTGAAAAAGAAAGTAATACTATATGTGTTTAGAATCTCAGTTCTTTAATGTTCTGTTCTGTTACAAAGAATGACAGATAAGTAGGAAAGTGATAAGGTAACAGGTACACAAAGTACTAAACTACCAGCATGAGACAGCTGCAAGTTGTGTTTTGACTTATCCATGCTAATTAACATTTAGGAAGTTAGTGAGAGTAACGCTATGCACACGAAGCATAACGGGTGAAGGGAGTGTTATTGGAGAAGAAGAGCACAGTGGGTCGGGGACAACAGGGTGCTTGGAGGTGGAACGTTAGGAGCAATTGCATCTGAACATGCTTTTTTTGTCTTCATTTTCTTGGTCTTGTATTTACATAGTATTTGCACACACACAGAGACACACACACACAGACACACACACACACACACATTCTATCTATCTAATCATTCAGCTCTATTTGAGCTTCTGTGCTATGTGACATTAACATTTGTAAATAGACTTGGAGAGTTAAAAAATGATATGCTTCTCATGAAATAGTCACGAAAAACACCCAAGTAGATGAGAAAATGAGCAAAACCAAACTCTGACTTTAAAAGTAGCTTTCTTTTTTAAAGTAGACTTTTCTCATAATATATCTGGATTATTTCTTCTACCTCTACTCATTCTGGTTCCTCTCACCCATTCAGACTCACTTCCTTTCCATCTTCATTAGAAAATGAACAAGATTCTAAGAGATAATAACAAAACAATATACAATAAGATAAAACAAAAATAAACACCACTGGATAGGACAAACAAACAAACAAAAGGAAACAGGCCCAAGAAGGACAAAAGCAGATATAGATGCAGAGATTCACTTGTTCCCACTATCAGAAATTCCAGAAATCATAAACAGGAACCTACATAATATATACAGAAAGGACCTGAAGCAGTTCAGGAGAGAGAGAGAGAGAGAGAGAGAGAGAGAGAGAGAGAGAGAGAGAGAGAGAGAGAGAGAGAAGAATATGAAAAAGCTAAAAAGAACAACCACTGACATCATGATGTCATAAGACAAGGACCCTCCATAGATGCCACTGAATTTGTTTTCTGATGGCCATCTACTGGTAGGCATACAACCTACCCTTAAGTTTGTTTCCTCTGTTAAACACACTTGGAGAAAACTAAATTTTCACTTGCAAGTGGTTATTAATTGTAGATAACTTTTGGGTTAGGGATGGGTTCATATGTCCATTTTTACTTTCAGCTCTAGGTACTTTCAGCTCTAGGATTCATCTGGTATAGACTGATTCAGGCTGTATGAATTTGTATGTGTGTCAGTTTTGTTGTGAGTAGAAGGCTTGTTTCAGTGATGTCCTCCATTCCCACTGGTCTTAACAATTATTCCACCTCCTTTTTCACAGGGTTCCCTGAGCCCTGGGAGGAGGGTTTTAGGGCTGAGTGTTCAAGGGTCTCTCAATCCTTGCTGTGAGTCTCATTATGACTTTTTGTATTTGTTCCCATCTGTTGTAGTAAGAAACTTCTCTAATGAGAGCTAAGAAAGATACTGATCTATGACAATAGCAAAATGCCATTATGAGTAATTTCATTGCTATATCCTTTCAGAAGAACAGTAGTATTTGATTTTTTTTTCTGGATCCCTGGGCATCTAGTCTCAGATTTTTGGTCACCCCATCAGCATTGGGAATGGACTACATCTTGTAGAGTGGGCATTAAATCAAACCAGATATTGGTTGGTTATTCCCACAAGCATTGTGTTACCATTGCCCAAGCTTATCTTGAGGGTCAGGCACTATTGTTGATCCAAGGGTTGCTATTTCTATTTCTCTTTGGGTAGCATGCAGAGTGTCTTTCTATACCAAAAACACTAGGTGTGAATGCTCTTGGGTAACATGTGCTTGGCAAGCATAGTTTGGAAGGTGTCATATTCTTTGTATAAAAGAAAATATCCTTAGGCACTGGAGAGAAGAATAGATAGCACTGTGATGAAGCTACAGTACAATTTTAGCAAGAGCTATCAGGCAGGGAAGGGAAACCAAATGACAAGAGAGCAATGGAATGTCAGCACAAATGCAATTCATTAACTATACTGTCAAACACCTTCATCTGTGGCTACAGTAATGACATTATTGATTAATAACATGCTTATATTATTTTTAAAAGAAGGTTCTCAGTTACACACATAGAATTACCTGTTTGTCATTTAAACCATAAATAGTTTCAATCAACAACTGAGTATATTTTAAGAGTAAAGAAATGTCTTAAGAATGACTGAAGTAAGTGAGCACTGTTGTTTCTGATTTTATTCTGCTACAAAACCTTGAATTGCTAAATAAAGCTAAGAATTCCTCATATTTTTGTGGATAGAAAGATTAATAATAAATAAACAGGAGTATAGAGAACAGTGTTTGCTATCTCAGGGAATATGGAGAAAGGAAGAACAGAGGAAGAGAAAAATGAGTTTGCCGCATCACTGGGATGAACTTGAAACTTAGGTTTCCAATAGTCAAGGGGTTGGATGGAGACCCTTTCAAGGCTATGCTTTTGATAATGAGGTTCTGAGAAAGGACCTCCTTATGAGGAAGAAAACCATAAATAAAACTGATATTTGTATTTGAGCATGTGTCCTGGTGCTGGCTTTGGTACTTCACAAGTAGTAGGGTGAACCTGGATGTTGAAGAAGGTACACATAAGCAGGCCTAATAGTGTGGAGAATTGTGAGTCTGATGAGAGAAGAAAAAGACGATGGAGAACAATAATGTGTATTTCTGAAGAGAATGATTTCATAGTGAGATTATGGCTTTAATTTTTCAGGTGATGAGGCTCAGGAAATTTAGGAAGTGTGAGAATATGGGAGCCAATTAGAAAACTGTACCATTCATTTCTTTGGTAGTGAATAAGCTCAATTTCAAGACTCATTTTCCGTTTCTTGTGGTAAGGACTCTACAGAGGTTGAAGTAGACAGGCTCCACTCTGTAATAATACCCCTTAGTGTTTGGATGTCAAAACTCGAGAGGAGTAGTCCTGACTACAAGGGACATAAAAGATGTTGAACAAGCATAGGATTCTTCTGGATAGAAATAATGTATTTTTTTAATTATGTATTTTCCTCAATTACATTTCCAATGCTATCCCAAAAGTCCCCCCCACCCCCCCCCCACTCCCCTACCCACCCATTCCCATTTTTGGCTCTGGCGTTCCCCTGTACTGGGGCATATAAAGTTTGCCTGTCTAATGGGCCTCTCTTTCCAGTGATGGCCGACTAGGCCATCTTTTGATACATATGCAGCTAGAGTCAAGAGCTCCGGGGTACTGGTTAGTTCATAATGTTGCACCTACAGGGTTGCAGATCTCTTTAGCTCCTTGGATACTTTCTCTAGCTCCTCCATTGGGGGCCCCGTGATCCATCCAATAGTTGATTGTGAGCATCCACTTCTGTGTTTGCTAGGCCCCGGCCTAGTCTCACAAGAGACAGCTATATCACGGTCCTTGCAACAAACGCTTGCTAGTGTATGCAATGGTATCGTCGTTTGGAGGCTAATTATGGGATGGATCCCTGGATATGGCAGTCTCTAGATGGTCCATCCTTTTGTCTCAGCTCCGAACTTCCATGGTGATTGTTTCCAAGAAGGGGCACTGATAAGTGTATATTAGCCCAGAAACTTAGTATAGCGAGATATAAGGTAAAATTTGTAAAACACATGAAACTGAAGAAGAACAAAGACCAAAGAAATAATGTTTTAAAAGCATTTGTAGAATGGAAGAGGTCTACTATGAAAGTTGTATCTCCAAAGTAGAGGTTGATTAACAGATAACTAAAAATAAATGTGTCTGACTAACAATAAAAAATAAAGGGTGGCCAAAGGAGGCCTGTGGCATACCAGATGCCACTTAGTTTAATAGCAGTCTCACTTGCTTCCTCTGTACAACACTTGCAAGATATCAAGTCTGCCTGGTGTCTGTAAGGCCATGGGAAGTGCTTAGCCCTCATTTATCATTTTCCCATAGTGCCTTTGAGTAAATCCTGTGCATAATGAGGGCTTAATATGATTTAGGAGGAATTGCAACTTTGAGTAAGACATTGTTCCTTGAGCATGTATTTACTATGACTTACTGTAGGACTCTACTCCACACAGTACAATCCTCAGGGGTCTTTGTGTTTCTTCTCATTGTCTTTTCTAGAACTGTTGCATAATGGTAAAGTATGTAGGCACTGATATTACCCTGCTTTGGTTGATTGTGGCTCAGCTACTTATATTGTATTATACATGTGGCTCACACTGGTTTCTTAGTCTCTTTGTCTTTTTCATAGCTACAAAGTGGAGGTTACAATAATTCTGACTCTCTAAGAGGAACAAATAAATACATGTCGAGGCATTTGTAAGAGTGGCAAGTGCTCCACAAATGTGAGCCTTTATTGTCATAGATGGACTTCCATATACAGCCAGAAACACAATTGTTCTGACATCAGTATGAAAGAGCTATCAGAAGGAATGAACATGTGTGTCCCTCCTACATGATGCTTAAAAAATACTACTTGGATCTGAGATGCCTCCCACTTTTCAGCACTGTAGTACATGCTGATTGTCGAAAGTGCTCAGGGTCTTAACTGCAGCAAGATCATACTGGGTTTTGGTTACTATCAATCCCCTGTTATTTTCCTCATGTGAAAAGCATCCTACATGCCAGAGCAAACCTTAGCATCCCCAAGTGCCCAATAATACAGTAAAGAGGTATGTTTTGGAAAAAGAATTCAGCAGCATTCATTTGTTCTCTCAGTAAAGATCATTGAACATCATCTTTCCCAGACAGCAAGTATATACTAGCTATGCTTGAGAAACTAAGTTAAAGGAGGTTAGGAGCCAATGAGATCAGACAGGATAGCATTGTTGGCCTTGTTCATCCGTTGGGAATGAATTATAGGAGATGGGGCATCTTGGATAAACTATAAGCAGATTCAGAAGAGAATTCCAAGTTGGTTAGTTTCTGCCTAGCTGTGGTCACTTTTGGGTCATTGATTATATTTCTGAGCCCTACCTCCTTTTCTCATAGACTCTTTTGACTTGTGCTTTAATAAGGTTAGTCCATACACCAAAGGGTTAAGTATAGCTCAGAATGGAGAGGTAGATCTATAATTGACTAGAAATCGTTCTCTGTGCTCCTCCTTTGCATGCTGCTCTCATTGGCTGTGTTTCATGTCTGACAACATGCTTTCAAGGTTGCAGTCATATGTTATCACCTCTACAGTCTAACATAGATGTGATGGATAAGAACCTAAAGTATGTTCTCCTTCTACCCAGAGTCCCACATTGGGATCCTCTAAGTTACAAAATGTGATATACATCCAGTCCCAATGGAGCCCTGCTGTATATTTTAGTAAAGTATGAATGGAGTACATTCTAGTACCAAATTACTCTGCCCATTATCTCAGAAGGGACAGAGTCATCGCTTGGAGCCATTTTTCATGATCTTATAACAGTTTGATTATTAGCACACCTCTTGCTTATTGTAATTCTACTGAAAAGGCAGGAGACAAACATTTCATTCTCTCACAGTATCTGTTGGTTAAGGATCCAGAGAGAACACAGCTCCGTGAAGGAAGCTAGTCAGCCCTACAGCTTATCACTATAGCTGTCCTGCATATCCAGAATGCTTTCAAGCTCCCATGTTATCACAGTACAAATGGTGGAGCTTTTTCTTCATCTTCTGCCTTGAGAGCATCTGTCATCCTGAGCTCCTTTGCTTTAATCTGTGTTTCTCATTTTCCACTTGGCATTGATTCTTCTATATATAGCATGGAGAAAGGTGATATTGATGGTCTCCTTTCTCCCTCCTACACGTACTTCATAACATCCTCAGGATGGCTTATTATCATTTGCATTTTTAACTTACACAAATCCAACCCACCTCAAATGTTTCTCTGCCTGAATGCCACTGCCTGCCCCCCTCCCCTCTCCTGACATCCATGCTTCTGATATTGTGGGGACTATCCTACTTCAGTGTCATCTGGCCTCTTAGGTTACTGCAGAATCAGTTTGATCCCCATTATCTCAGCTCACACCGTTTGCGTGAGGTCACACTGACTCTTTGTGCAAAAAATGGGGAAGATAATTTCCAGTCCAATATGATATATCTGTAGCATCTATATTGCATCATGCTCCCTTTTCCATATTATTGAAGCTGTGATAAATGCATAAAACAACAAAATTGAAAGGGTTAAGATTTTCTGGGTATCAATTTCTGAGTGAAACAGAGTAGTGAGAATCTTGGACACAGACCCATTGTCACTGCCCTTGAGAGCCTGGTTCATTGACTTCCAAGAGCTATATTGGGGTTCTCTTTATGGAAACTTCCTCTTCTGTCAACATAGATAAATAATAGTTTCTGGTTCTTAGCAAAGCTAAATTTTAGTGTATAGTTTTGTCTTAGTTCCAGAAGTAATTGGGATTTGGTGACAAACATCCTTTTAATAGTCCCCCTTCTTGTTTTGGCTCACATCTCTGTTCACTATGTTTCTGTTGCCTGTTCAGTCGGCCTGCTCATATTAGGAGGGGATGAATAAGGGTTAGATGAAGGCCTTTGAGTCACTGTTAAGTGATTCCTTTCCCAGTTGTCAGGCTAAGCTTCAGAGAAGTGCTGAGATACTGCTCTGGGGGGTGGGGGGGTGGGAGGGAGGAAAGCACAGTCTGACAGTCTGAGATGTGGGAAAGCTGAAACTGGACATCTAGGTGATTCTGGGAGTTGCAGAGGAGTGGGGGTGCCCTCAGGCTTGGAAGAGCATATAGCCCAGGGACAGGGGAAAGGAGATCTCCAGTTTGTCTCAGCAGTAATTGTCCTTAGCTTGGTGGTGGTTGTCTAGTAGCACAGAGAGGCCTTCTACAGGAGAATTAGGCTGTGGGTCTTTAGGTGAAGACCTTCTGCATGTTCTCCATGGCCATCATAGATGAAAGAGACATTCCATGTTTCTAAACAGTTTATTGACTGTTCATGGTGGAAAATGGACGCATACTGTTTTAAGGATCCAAAAATCACTGAAGGAAGAGCCCAGATTCAGATAGGATGCAAAGACAAAGAGTGTTTATTCTACAGAAACAACTAGCTTGCAAGGTTTACCATTCTTTCCAAATGGCAACCTCCACAAAGACACTGGAGTTCCTTTTATAACAGGACTGCTTAATGGTTTCTGAGATAACATCAGAGTTCTAAAACTTAGGGCACATTCCAAGGGTTACAGAAATCATTAACTGAAGGTCATAAAGAAGATATACACCACAGGACCCCAGGTGCAAAAATCAGAGATAAGATATTGACTGAGTTAGTCTAAAATTTTTCCATGACCCTTCAAGCTAGAAACAAACAGTGAAAGTTAAGTCAGATAATAACTCCTAATATATATGCATATAGGCATTCTCTGTCATAAGCTCTTATTTAATTTATGACTGAATTTATGTGTAGACTTGCAGTGAGTTTTTTCACCATCTGAACAGATGCTCTGAAAGTCTTACAAGTACTGAGAACAAAGGACAGAGATAAGTCCCCCCTCCCCTTTTCTCCCAGAGGCTTCAACTTAGTGAAGTGCAATTCCCCAGAGAGGCTTTACCCACTCTCCCACTGGGTCACTTTGAGGTGCTAACTGGAGGCTGGGGAAGCCAGCAAAGCAACTAGGTCAGGCAGATCAGCTGCAGAACTGCAGAAGCATCAATAGCAAATGCTCTAAATGGTTCAAGGCTTGGCTTCTGAATGGGATATGCAAAATGAACCCTATACCATACCATACAGCCCTGGACCATACCAACTTCTCAGGGTGGACCCTAGATTAAATACCTTTCGCAGGGAGGAATGTCTGGGAAGAGGAGCTTGTACACTAAGGTCTCTGGGTACCTCATTAGCATGGAGAACTGTTCTAGGCCTATGTGACCACAGGTCATGTTTCCTTATGTGGGGGTGTGTGGCATGTGTTCTAGGTCAGGACTCTGGCAGGGGGCAGAGAGTCACCTCAGTCTCAGACATGTCCCCACCGAATCTCTGGGTCTCAAACCTGCTCTACCTTACCAAGGTCCTTGGCATGGTTTTACGCCATGTGTGGTGTGGTGTGGTGTGGTGTGTGTGTGTGTGTGTGTGTGTGTGTACATGTTTATGTGTGGGTATATGTAAAAATATTAAATTTTGGTGGTAATAAAAAAATCTTTGGGCTGGGCGATGGTGACTCATGCCTTTGATCCCAGCACTCGGGAGGCAGAGGCAGGCGGATCTCTGAGTTCAAGGCCAGCCTGGTCTACAGAGTGAGTTCCAGGACAGCCAGGGCTACACAGAGAAACTCTGTCTTGAAAAAAGAAAAGAAAAGAAAAGAAAAGAAAAGTTAAGAAAAGAAAAGAAAAGAAAAGAAAAGAAAAGAAAAGAAAAGAAAAAGAAAAGAAAAGAAAAGAAAAGAAAAGAAAAGAAAAGAAAAGAAAAGAAAAGAAAAAAAGAGAAAAGAAAACCTTTTGGAATATAGCTGAGGAGAATGAGTGGAGTGTGTATAGCACTGATGTGGACTCATAGATGTTGCAAAGCTTACAGGTGAGATCTGGAGCATTTTCCTCAGCTCTAAGCACCACTGGCCCTCATCAGCATAGAAGACAGGGCCTGTGGCTATATATATTTTCTGGAATATGGATTAACCTCCATGTACTTTTTTTTTTAATGGAATGAATTATGGTTTCCTGTCGCAGGATTTTCCCTGTCCAATTACATTAGTACAGAGGAGGTCTGTGATTGGACAGGGAAAAGGGTGGTGGAGGGAGGGAGAGAGGGAGGGAGGGAGAGAGAGAGAGAGAGAGAGAGAGAGAGAGAGAGAGAGAGAGTCAGAGAGTCTCAAGGCAGGAGAAGGAGGAAGATGGCTGCCGACATGATCCTGCCAGTTCTTACCAGCCACAAATAGCTATGATTTCACAAGGTTAGAAATATTGGGGTAAAGCTTTTATCATTATAATTGGCTCAGAAAGTATTGTATTAGCATCTTGTAAATTGTAATTTTATTGACACATAAATGAGATTGATTAATTAAGCTTTAAGAATCTTGATTTTACTTTGTTATTCGGTATTGAGATTTCTAACTGCGAGGTTGGCAGTTTAATTTGGTTACTGGAATGTGGGACCGCCAACTACATAGGATTATGGCCGAAGATGTACTGGTGGCACCAGGGACAAGCAAAGGAGAGTAGCTCCAGAGAGTTGGCAGTGGAGGCAGGAGCGTGTGAACGTGGTCTGACCTGGCAGAGAGTTAGCAGGTTCTTTTTTTTTAATATTTCTCACAACTGTTTCCTACAGTCAAGTTGAAATAAACAAGAAAAAACAAAGAAATCTAGAAGCAAGTTCATTGATAATCAACAATGGCCTGTTGTAATTTTAATTCTTTCCTCTGACACAAATCAACACAGCAGACTTAAGGGTTCAATGTGGCATTTCATTCACATATTTTTAATTGCTTCAGGCATCAAGGGTAGACAGAACTATGCTTAATATTTCTAATTACCACCCCAAAAGTTGGTGAGAAAACCTGAGTCATGTTCAGTCTTTGGAAGATTCCTGTCTTAAACATCTTTACTTAAAGCATAATACATACCCTGATAGATGTATCTGGAACTAACAAACTGCAGAGTACAAATGGGTTATCAGTGAGAAGCTAAAACTTCACAGGCTTACAGATAAACCTATAGATTACTATAGTTCTAACCCTGAATTTTTTTCCCAGCAAGCATTTCTAGATATTTCTGGAGAGTACACTTGACTTTGAGAAGAGATTCTACTCTGATTGGGTGCTTGTCTGCTCAGGACGCCACTTCAGTTTTCTGGCTACTTTGGTGCTCTGCTTGATCTGTGGCCTCTGTAGAGGTCTATGGTACTCTGATGCCTCCAGGCTCAATATACTCCACTGAACCCAGTGTGGCATCATGATGAGAGATGTACTTCTCCATCAGTGTTACTGTATCCTATAGTCCCAGGAATTTACATGGATCAGATGAGAGAGATTTCATATTTTTCTGTAGTATTTCTGCTTCTTTGAGACTTTTGATATGAGCTAGTGGGGAATAGAGACAGGAAACACATTCTACAGAGACTCACCAGGCTATAATCACAGCAAAGTTTCCCCTTGGTGACTCAGGGTTTGCTTAATCACCCAGCTTCAGGGAGATTTTTTTCTTTCTTTTAGGACAAATTGCAGAAACTTCTTCATTCTGCATGAAAATTGCTGTCTGGCAGGATGTCCCATGGTGGTTTATTGACATATTCAGGGACATGTGATGTCTCCCTTTCCTCTTACTTTTTTCTTTTTCTCTTTATCTCTCTAAACAAATATTTCATGAACATGTATAAGGTGTCATGTACTATTTTAAGTGGCAAGATCATGTTGATGGGCAGACCCTTCAATACCTGCTCACAAAGCAACCTGAAGGGAAGGCAGAATGAGGAATCAAACACATGCAGGTATGTTGATAAAATGTTAAAACTTCCTGTCTTCCAAAGGCATCCATGGCCTTAAAGACCACCTGTTAGCACCTTGCCCAGATGACCAGGTGGTAAAGCAGGTCCTTGAGCCCTAATGACTTTCATTTACACCAATGGATCCTGTTATTCCTTTTGTTTATCATTAACACCTTGACATCTCATCCCTAACCTTCTCTGTCCTAACCTCCTAGGAGTCCAAACAAAAAAGGGAGCTTTTTCTGTATAATGGTAAGATATGGTTTGACATTTTTAGGACCTATAAGTACAATAGTCTTTTAATTTCACATTCATCTGTGAGTGTAAATTTCAATGTCATGGTGAGAGTCCATATTAAAAAATGCATCAAATGGTCTCATTCTTCTCCTTACATCACAGGATATTACATTCATGCATCACTTGCCTACACGGATATGGTCCTAGAAATTTATTCCTGAGGCAGCTTTGTTATGCAAACCTTACAGAACGCTTGTTCTCAACCTTCCTAACGTGTTGTGACTCTTTAATACAGTCCCTCATGTTGTGGTGACCCACCCCCCACTCCCAGTCATAAAATTATTTTTGTTGCTACTTCATAACTCTACTTTTGCTACTGTTATGAATTGTAACATAAATATTTGATATATAGGCCATCTGGTATACAACCCTCAAAAGGGTCATGATCCACAGGTTGAGAACCACCAAGTTTGATGTGGCAATCCTGGGTCATATAATCTTATGGGACCAACATTGTCACATTTTGTGGACCATACATGCTTTTAGACATATGGTCACAAAGGCTTCTAGAACCAGCTGCCAGCAGCAGAAATATAAATAACAAAGGCATTGAGGTAGTGAGTATCTGAGGGGAGTCACTTCTCATAAGGACCAGCAAGTTTAAGGGCCCCAAGCATGTTGACTAGTCAGGAAACAAGTTATATTTACTTGACCAGAAGAAAGAAAATGTACAGAAACAGCAGAGGGTGTCTGTTACATAAGCTAAGGATCAAAGCATAGCCTGTACACCTTTGTAGGGCTTCAAATTATGGATGAACATAACAGAGAATGAAGGTGTTATCTTCAGTGAGGATCATCTTGGCTCCAGTACAGCGATTACACTACTAGAAGTCAAAAGAGACAGGAGACAAGACATACATTGACTATCAAAGTCCAAAGAGTTTCAGTGAGAGCAGGGAGGGGCTTATGGGAGGGTTTAGAGGAAGGAAAACGAAGGGAGAAACGTAATTAAAATTCAATCTAAAAAACCCTAAATATATATGAAGGAATTTAATTAATAAAATTATTTAATATTTTCTTTTTTAATTGAAAATTGGTTCTTCTCCCATGCAAGACATCCTGACCATAGTTTCCCCTCCCTCCACTCTTGCCAGACTGCCATATCTATCCTCTTCCCCAGATCCACTCCCCTATTTTCTACTCAGAAAAGAGCAGACCTCCAAGGGTGGCAGACAAACAACAAACAAACAAACAAAAAAACAAGGTATAATTATACAAGCCAAAAACCCCATAGGGAGATTGGACAAGGCCACCTAATAAGAGGAAAAGAGGCCTAAGAGCTGGTGAAAGAGTCAGATATATAACCACCCTCAACATTTTCTAAACAACAAAAAAGGCAATGAGAATTGCAAAACTTCATGTTAAATATTTTCTGAAGATTAATGGGCTAGAGGTATTATTTCCAGGGTGGAGCTACAGATGATGAGTTTGTAAGAGGTGGAGTCCCACAGGGATCATCATGTCATTGAGAGCATGCCCTTGGATGAGGCTGTGATATCCTGCACAGGAGTTCTCTCTCTGTTGTTACTTTATGGTTTATGAAATGAACTGTTTGTTCATTGTAATGTGTCCTCCTATGATGGGTGGTTATTCCACAAGGCCACACTAAATGAAGCTACATAATCTTGGACTGGAAACTGCAGAATTGTGAGACCAAACAATCCTTTTCTCTTTATGTTACTAGATTTGGTTATTTTAACTTAGTAGTGAGACTGAATAGTGTAAGAAATTGTGACAGTTTAGGTGACAGAGAGGGATGAGAAGCTGTCTGGTTTGTTTGTTTGTTTGTTTGTTTGTTTGTTTGTTTTTCAAGACAGGGTTTCTCTGTGTAGCCTTGGCTGTCCTGGAACTCACTCTGTAGACCAGGGTGGCCTCGAACTCAGAAATCTGCCTGCCTCTGCCTCCTGAGTGCTGGGATTAAAGGCATGTGTCACCACACCTGGCTGAAAAGCTGTCTGTTTTTAATGTATGGTTTCCATGTATAATAACCAACCATTGAATGATTTAAAGACAGAATTAAAGAATATTTTAAAAAGTTGTGATTCAAGGTTGATTTTATTATTTATTGACATACAGCCTATACACTGAATTGGCATCTACAAATTATAAAATAGTAGCCAGTCTTGGGCTGGAAAAGGTGAAATCCTGCTTTCTGCTTAGATAGGTGAAATCTGAACAATTTATCAACTTTCATCATAGAGATGTTTTAGTGTGGTAGAGGGCCATAGAAAGATTCTTTTGCTCAAGAGGCTCAAACTATGGAAATTGATAGTGTAAGTTCTAGACCAGCTCTTTAAAACCAGAGTGTTGGTATAGGCCATTTTGCTTGTTCCCAAGAAGAAAGGCTTTGTTCTAGGTCTAACTCCTTGGTGTATAAATGACTCTCTCTATGCTTATCTTTTCATCCCATCTTCTCTGTGGCTTCCTCTTGTTTCCTTTTAAATTCTTTTAGATTTATTTATTTAATTTTTTGTATGTAAGTGTCTTGCTTCTTCCCCCCGACCCCCGGGACCAAAACCAGTCTTTATTGGCCTCGGCTACTTGAGGGGGATGAATCGGGAGGAGTGGATGGCACCAATCCCAGGCCGGCCTTGCTTCACGGGTTTGTAGGTGATGGAGAACTCGCCCAGGTAGTGGCCAATCATCTCTGGTTTGATCTCCACCTAGTTTAAGGTCTTGCCGTTGTACATGCCCACCATGCTACCCACCATCTCGGGCAGGATGATCATGTCCCTCAGGTGCGTCTTCACCACCTCGGGCTTCTCCATGGGTGGCGCTTCCTTCTTGGCCTTTCTCAAGCGCTTGAGCAGTGAGTGCTGCTTCCACCGAAGACCACGGTTCAGGCGCCACCTCTGGCGGGCGCTGTACAGCTGCATCAGCTGCTCATAGGACATGTCGAGCAGTTGGTCGAGGTCTACGCCATGGTAGGTCCGCTTCTTCTTCTGCTCCACTTCAGCAATCTTGGCGGTTACTCGGAAAAGAAAGCTTAAGTGTCTTGCTTCTATGAATGTTTATGTACCATATGTGAGCCTTGTTGTGCCCACAGAAGTCAGAAGGTGGTGTTAGTCCTCCTCAAACTGGAGTTGTGGATCACTATGAGCTATTATTTGGGTAGTGGGTCCTGCAAGAACAAAAAGTGTTCTTAACACTGAGTCATCTCTCAGGCCATGTTTCCCTCTTTTTAAAGGTCCAGTCTTGCTGTGAGGGTTTGTGCCTGGTCTTACTGTAAGTTGTTGTGCCATGTGTTTGATTAGTGTTCCTGGAGACCTGCTCTTCTATGGAAGGAAACTAGGGAGGGAAGTGTATCTGGAGAAGGGAGCTGATGGGAGAAACAGGATGAGTTAAAGGAGGGGAAGCTGCAGTCTGGATGTATTGTATGATAGAATAATAAGGAAAAATGACACTCATATTAAAAGCAGTATGTACCCAGGACTTTGGAGGTAGAGGCATGAAGAATAGGAGTTTAACCTCTGATACAAGGAACACTTCCTCAAAAAGACCAAGCAAATAGTTTTAAAAAGATCAAAATATGTAGGGGTCAAACTTAGGGCATTTTAACTTGATTGTCTTTGGAAAAATTTTGGCTCAAATAAGATTACATTCTGAAGAATTTTAAGCGTTTGGATATATGCATTTTAAAGGTTATTAAATTCAATGTATAAGATATGTAAGCAATCAGAGTGTTGATTCTGAAGCCCAGAGATGAGGCATGACACGGATGTATATTTGCACTGGGTTGACATTAACTGTGAGGAGGTTGGCTGACATCTGTCACTGAGATGAAGGCAGAGCCTAGTCTTCAGTCTAGTAATTAGAGCCATGTGATGGTGACTCAGACTCATCTTCAATCTCTAGTTCCATCTGTCATCCCAAGCCATAATTTTACCTAAATTGTTGAGCTCATTCAAGAGCACTGCTCTCACCAGAGATGGACACTTTATGTTTTAAGATCAAAGCTGGCTAGTTTTTACAGAATGGATAAAGTTCCTGATAGGTTCTCATAGCAGTGGCTTCTATTTCTTATGAAGTTTACTTTGGGAAGCCTCTTGGCATTGTCCTGGAAGAGTTTACTGCACATAGAGTTTAAACACATCAAAGGGCTTTTTGCCCTAACTGAATAACAGCGCTGGTAGATAAGGAAAGACTTGTTTCAGATATGCTACTACTAAAATACCCTACAAATAAACTGAAAACACAACCATCCATTTTCTTTCCATCTTTGTTACTTAGTGACACATATGAGGTCATTGTGTTTTCTTTGAGCTTTCAGAATTTGTGAGAATATGGCTTTGCCGATTGTACTGGATGATTATATGTGTCAACTTGACACAAGCAAGAATCAACAGAAAAAAAGAGAACCTCAGTTGAGAAAATGTTTCCTTGAGTCCATCTGTAAGGCATTTTCTCAATTAGTTACTAATGGAGTAGGGCCCATTCCATTGTGAGGGTGCCATCCCTGGGCTGGTGGTCCTGGCATCTTTAAGGAAGCAGGCTGAAAAAGCCATGTGAAGCAGGGCAGTAAGCAGCTTCTTTCCATAGCCCCTGTATCAGCTCCCGCCTCCAGATTCCTACCCTGCCTCAGTTCCTGTCCTGATTTCCTCTAATTATGGACTATGATCTATCTGGAAGTATAAGCCAAATAAATAAAACTTTCCCTCCCCAACTTGCTTTTTGGTCATGTTTTGTTACAGTAATAGAAACTCTGAGACAGCCAATATACATGGAAAAGTGGTCTCTATTCATTTTGTCAACAGACATTTCCTGAGTGCCATCAGCACTCAGCATGGCATTGTATGACACAACTATATTTATGGCTGAAACTGAGAACAGAATGAATTATTTGCCAGGGGAGTTTATATGCATTAACGCTATGGTTGTCAGCTTGACTATACATAGAATCAGATAAAACCCAAGCTTCTGGGTGCTTGTGTGAGAGATTTTTTAGTTGGTTATTTTATTTGTTTATATTTCAAATGTTATCCCTCTTCCCGATTTCCCCTTTGCAAATCCCCTATCCCATCCCCCATCCCCCTGCTTCTATGAGAGTGCTCCCCCACCCACCACCCACTCCCGCCTTACCACCCTAGCATTTCCATGCGATAGGGCATCAAGCCTCCACAGGACCAAGGTCCTCCCCTCCCATTAATGCAAGATAAGGCAATCCTCTGCTACACATGCAGCTGGAGCCATATATACTTCTTGGTGCCTTGGAACTCCTTTGAAGCAGGAACACTCAAGCTATGGCTTGGTCATACCTTTTGATGGTAGCCCACATAAGAGGACATGGAAAAAGAAGCTTTTTGCCTGCTTGTTCTCACTTTTGTAGGCACGTTCTTCTAGTCTTTTGCTATAAGCTTCTTCCAGATTCCAGCATAGATTGAAGACCATCTGTTCTCCAGGATCCTCCAGGATTTCAGAAGCAGATTGGAACTGAGCAGACACTGAATCTTGTGGACTGAATGACTACCAAATCCTTTGCTCTTTTTATGGTAACACAGCCATTGGTTGACTATCTGGATCACATCCTGTAGGTCAATCTAATACATCCCTTTTAAATATATATTAGTTATATAAGTTCCCTTTTAGATGACCACTATTAATACAGACACCAAATCTCAGAGCACTGAGTTGACCATGAACTCACTCGCAGTTCTGACCCCAATCTAACCTGTGCCCATACACAACTACCATATGACTGTGTCTTACCCACAGGAGATGGTTGTGGACTACCTCGAGAGATTCCACCTGGGCCTACTGTCCTGTAATCTGATGACTGAAAAATACATTATCCCAATTACGGAATGCATTCACTGCCTCCAAAGATAATAGAGATTTGTCCTAGTTTGTTGATGTTGGCTCAGGAATGACAACCTTGGATGGAAGACAGAACATGCTCCATGGTAGTGATATAACATTTCAAACACAAACTCTCAGCACCCAAACACCTTGCCTCCAGTGTGACTTTGCCTCAGCTTCTCTACACCTATCCTGTACCTGATAACTCACTTTTTATTAAAATGTGTTTGGAGTGATCTTTCCATGTGTGAGACTTCAAAGTGTTCAAATGAGAAGCATATGTCAAAATATTATCTTTTTATCTCATCCTCAGACTATTACAGGAGGCCATTTTTTTCCTGTTGTTTGGGCACATTTAGGGGATGCTTTGTCCCCTTGTCTTCTAAGGTCAACACCTCATGTATCATTGCTTATGTAGTAGGCTGGCCTTGGAGGACTATTGTCTACTTGGACATTATAAGTTAGAATCCCACCATCATTCGAGATGGCACCCCAGGCTTAGGATATCCACCCACAACATTAGATATGGCAACAGGGAGCTGCATCTGGCCATTTAATGGCACTATTGGTATAAATGTGTTTTTCCCTTTCTTTCACACATTGAACCTACCTTTTTCATTCAGGGACTTTTATATGCAGACTCTACTAATGGGACTGTTTTTCATTAGCTCTCAAGAGTTCATTACATTTATAAGTTTTTCATAGCACATATTAATTGTGGAAAAGATTGGATTTTATCATGACCTTCTCATGTAAGTATATCATGCAATTATCATGACCTTCTCCATCTCTCACTATTCTCACTCAGTTTTCTTTCCTTTCTCCTTTCAGTTGTATCATTTCTCTTCCCAAATAGTCCCTTATTTTGTTTGCAAGTCTTATTTTACTCATTTTTTAATATTTTAAATATGAGTAAAAAATGCAATATTTGTCTGTTTTTTTTTAGCCTAAATTATTTAGGTTAACATGATGGTCTTTGGTTTTTCGTTTCCCTAAATGACTTCTGGGAATAAACTCCATTGGGTTCATATTCCATGTTTTCTTTACCCACTCATTCTTAATATACATCTATGCTAATTCCATGTCTTGCCTGTTGTGAACAGAGGCAATCAACACAGATGTGTGGTATCTCTGTGGAGGGCCTAATTGGATGCTTTCTATTAAACTTCCATGGATGTTCTTGAAAGGTTAAAGAGTACAGTGAACTGAGATAATTTGTTGGATGAAAAACATGTCGAGTGGTAAGATTACTTTGAAATAAGGGCAGTGACCTTGTGGAACCAGATTTAGGTGGCTCTGGTCACAGTCTTATTCCATATTACACTCATTGTTACTTTTCATAGGGAGTGAGCTCTTTCCACACGGTCTATGTTGCCTTCCATAAGCTAAATTAAAGGCTCTAGTCAACTTTCAACTTTTAAAAAAAAGTCCATATTTCTAAGAGTTGAAGGGCATTTAGCACTTTTGAATTGTTATCCTGCCCAATATGAGTTTGGAGAGAGGGATATTTCTGTGTTCATGTAAAAATATCTTTGTGCTTTTATTAATTCAGAGAACTACAGTCTGGATTGATCTTAAGGATTTTAAAGCCAGGTTGTTTTCTAAAGTTAAATCGAATTCAGACCTTGAAGCTTCATTTCAATGTACTGTGTTTACAAATCTTTATTTTATTTGCTATTTTGATTGTGAAAATTCTGTGTTTCTGGTTAGCTGGGGCTGAAGAATCAGCTGTGATTAACAAGATATCAGAACTACTAAAGAGAAACCTTTGCATTGCTGGGACTATTGATGCTGGTTAGCTGGAGCTAAGAAATTATCTGTGATTAAGAAGAGACCAGCATCATTGAGGTAAAATCTTCTGGGAAGTGTTTTCTGAGAGCACAGAGACTGTGTTCTAGAGATAACCAAGGTTTTACTTCATGCTACATCAGAACTTGGTAATGTGTAAGAGTCACCCAGGTGGTACTGGTTTTGAAGGCATGAAGGGGTCTAGCAGAGCAGCTGAGCCTCTGCACTGTGAGAGGCCATGGAAGGCCATTGGTGAAGGTGCAGCCTCAGTTGCAATTGATGGCCCAGGACTAAAGAGCTCATGCAGTGTTTTGGAGATGCCAGTACTATGAGATGACCACCAGAACAGCAGCAGCAGTGGAGTAGAGGCAGCTGAAGCCTAGAAGACAAGCTGTGTGGTACAAAGGACAGGGCTGGAGAAGTGACCCAAACCCTAGGTGGAGCCCAGAAGACTGTTAGTTGGATCTCAGACATTGGATAGTTGGAGCTTTATTTTGCTTTTGATTGTGACTGTGCCCTGATATTTTTCCCTCTTGAAGGAAGAAAATATTTTAGTGGAGCCCACAGTTAAGAGACTGGATTTTTAAAAGACTTTGAATTTTAAAAGATATTGGATATTTTATTTTTTCATAATTTCTTTTTTTATTAGGTATTTTCTTCATTTACATTTCAAATGCTATCCCAAAAGTCCCCCATACCCTCCCCCACCCACTCCCCTAGCCACTCACTCCCACTTCTTGGCCCTGGTGTTCCCCTGTACTGAGGCATAAAAAGTTTGCAAGAACAAGGGGCCTCTCTTTCCAATGATGGCCGACTAGGCTATCTTCTGATACATATGCAGCTAGAGACACGGGCTCTGGGGGGTACTGGTTAGTTCATATTGTTGTTCCACCTATAGGATTGCAGATCCTTTTAGCTCCTTGGGTACTTTCTCTAGCTCCTCCATTGGGGGCCCTGTGGTCCATCCAATAGCTGACAGTGAGCATCCACTTCTGTGTTTACCAGGCACTGGCATAGCCAAACAAGAGACAGCTATATCAGGGCCCTTTCAGCAAAATCTTGCTGGCGTATGCAATGGTGTCAGCGTTTGGAGGCTGATTATGGGATGTATCCCCAGGTGTGGCAGTCTCTAGATGGTCCATCTTTTCGTCTCAGCTCCAAACTTTGTCTCTGTAACTCCTTCCATGGGTGTTTTGTTCCCAATTCTAAGAAGGGGCAAAGTGTCCACACCTTTTTGATCTTCTTTCTTCTTGAGTTTCATGTGTTTTGTAAATTGTATCTTGTATCTTGGGTATTCTAAGTTTCTGGGCTAATATCCACTTATCAGTGAGTACATATCATGTGAGTTCTTTTGTGATTGGGTTACCACACTCAGGGTGATACCCTCCAGGTCCATCCATTTGCCTAGGAATTTCATAAATTCATTCTTTTTAATAGCTGAGTAGTACTCCATCGTGTAAATGTATCACATTTTCTGTATCTATTCCTCTGTTGAGGGACATCTGGGTTCTTTCCAGCTTCTGGCTATTATAAATAAGGCTGCTATGAACATAGTGTAAAGGGATTGACCTTTTAATGTGTAAAGACTGTGGGACATTTAAAGTTATTTAGAACTTGGGGATAAAGAAGAATGTAAGGGTTGAGGCTTACTAGTGATGTGTTTGTGCGTCAAGTTGATAAGGGGTCAATTGTAATGGCTAGTTTTGTGTCAACTTGACACAGGCTGAAGTTATCACAGAGAAAGGATCTTCAGTTGAGAAAATGCCTCCAGGAGATCCAGCTGTAAGGCATTTTCTCAATTAGTGACCAAGGTGGGAGGTCCCCTTGTGGGTGGTGCCATCTCTGGGCTGGTATTCTTGGTTCTATAAGAGAGCAGGCTGAGCAAGCCAGGGGAGGCAGACCAGTAAAGAACATCCCTCCATGGTCTCTGCATCAGCTCCTGCTTTTTGACCTGCTTGAGTTCCAGGCCCAACTTCCTTTAGTGATGAACAGCAATGTGGAAATGTAAGCTGAATAAACCCTTTCCTCCCCAACTGCTTCTTGGTCATAATGTTTGTGCAGGAATATAAACCCTGACTAAGACACAGTGTAACATGATGATCTATTTCAGGTGCCTAGTTTGTAAAGGAGAACAATTATTGTATATTGTTTGTCTTTAGTATCCAGCTCAAAAACCTATATGGAGCCTTATTCTCCTTCCAGATTTTCTCATCAGACGTGTTTGCATTTTTCTGTTTCTATTTGTTAAAGCCTTAGTACTGTGCTGTAAATATTATTTCTCTCTTTCATCTAAAACTTTGTGTCACTTTAGAGTCAGTTGTGTACTCTCTACATTTTGTTGCTGTGGTGCTTAATACAGTGCACTGGTCATAGCTCTTGGTCAGACAATGTTTCTTTGTAAATAAATGAGCAAATATGTAGTTGTATGGAGCAAATTTCCATCTATTCATCCATCCATCCATCCATCCATCCATCCATCCATCCTTCCATCCATCCATCCATTCATCAGTACATCCATCCATTCACTCTACATCTCTATAGCAACCTCTTCTCCCCTCCCTTTCTCCTCAGAGAAGTTGTAGCCCTGCTCTGTGCCCTGGTTACCAACCCACCCTGGCACATCAAGTCACTGCAGGACTAGGTGCAGAGAACATGGCTTTAAAGGTGCTAATTTGTCTCAAGAAATATGAGTTGCTGGTTTAAAAAAGTACAAAGATAAAGGTCTCTGGCTACTTACAGAAGCTGCTAAGCCATGGTGGTGCCAGAATGTGTGTGACACAATTGCCACAAAACTTTAACCTCTTTCTCGGACCTTCTGGCACCATCTGTTTTTGGGTGCTAGAGCCTTACTAAAAACATTGGCAAAAAAAAATACCCCACAAACTCTGCAGTGGTAAATATACCTTATCTGCTCCGGGTGGTCACATGGGCATTAAAGATTTGTTATTTTTGAAGTTAGGGCCAAGGAAACATGCAGGTGAAGGCCTCTCCATGGGAGTTCTCTTCCATGTTTCTCTTGCTACTTGGCCGTTATTCCTTTAGTGTTGGCCTCTACTTTCTGTGTTGATTTTTATTATGATTTTCTCTCTCTCTCTCTCTCTCTCTCTCTCTCTCTCTCTCTCTCTCTCTCTCTTTCTCTCTCTCTCTCTCTCTCTCTTTCTCTCTCTCTCTCTCTCTCTCTCTCTCTCTCTCTGTGTGTGTGTGTGTGTTTTAAAATACTGGCTGACTTGCTCACATTTGATAATCAGTTTGGGGTTTATACATTACTCATGTGAACTTAATCCTGGCAGTATAAAAAATGCTGTCAAATGATAATGGAGTTTGTAAATTTTGGATGTTCTTTTATTTAGGTCTGCTGATCTCTAACATGAAGACATTTCTCTGGTGGCCTCTATGTCTAACCATACTGTCTGCCCACTGTTAGATCTAATATATTGTGCATGATTGATGCTGGCTTGCATTTTGAGGAAGTACCTTATTTATCATTAGATGCACTGTTTAATTATCCAACAAAACCACACAGATGTTTACAGACAGGTAAGGGATGAAAGATGTTCCCCACAGGTTCTTTTGTATATATAGTCTTAGTAGGAAGTCCTAAGCATTGCATCAATGTTTAAAAGACTCAAATGCATCTAGAAGTTCACTTAGAGTGGGTAGAATCAGAAGACAGTTGACCCACAGCAACTTCTGTACATCAGTCTACCGGGAATCCACATTGTCCTTACTCAGTTGGGGGAGGTTTTCCATTATATACAGATCATGCCATGCACTACTTGTGATGTTGGAGAATTTCTGCAGGCTCAAATGTCTAAATAACTTTGTTACATTTGACTTACACACACTCTATTGGAAATCATAGCGGTTACAAAATGATTTACACAAGCGATTTCGTACTCTCCAAGAAAGGTTTGTGTGTTTTTGTGCACCAGGATTTATAAATGTTACAATCAACATTTATAGAACATGTGACAGGCAATCCTCCTAGTTATTATGTGTAAGAAGATTTCTTGTCTTTGCCAGGACCTTGTAATGTGAGTACTGATACTATCACCTAAGTTTTAAAACCAGGAATCTGAAACAGAGATGTCCAAGTAACTTGTTCAAGTCAGGAAAATGGAAGATGTAGAGTTTAAACCTCAGCAGCCTCATGCCAGAACTCGCTCTATTAATCCCTTGTACAGCTTTGCTTCCATCCTTGAGGCCAAACTGTGTCTCAAAGTCCATGGACAGTAATAACTATTGAATGCTGCTAAAAATTTGGATATATATAAGTTCAGAATGCAGAGTACTTGAATCCTAACCCCTTGCATCTGCAGAAGTCTCTGCAGTATGAAAGATATATGAAAGATATATACATATCTATTAATACATATATACATACATAAACACCACATACATACCCATCTACATGTTTGTGTACAGAAGTCAATTTCAGGTCTGTGGATGTTCTCCCATCCAAAATGGACCCTCGCACTCCCTGAGAGGAAATGCCATCTATCCATCCCATGGCAGTTCAAAGAATTGCATGGATCCTCTAGACCTGTCTCAAACTTTGCTTTCTCCACAAGAATGTCATCATCCCTGCAAATGGGCACCATCTGTCTCCCCTATGAGCAGGCCTGTCAGATTTTATGTTTCAGTCCAGGGTGGTTGTAATTACCTCATCTCCTACTGGGACATTGATCTTCTGACCTGTCCTTTATACCTTGCCCCATAATACTTATCATAAATAGACTCTCATTAAGTGTTTATTGAGCCACCCTCGGTTTTCTTTTATATACACCTCCCAATGATCTCTGTTTCTCAGAATGTTTTATAATGTAAACATTTGCTGTCATGTTTTTCACCAAGACAGGATCTATATGTAAAACACAGTCTCATCTCTTCAATTATGGTCTAAATCTAACACTGAGATGTGTATGTATCTGTAACACTAATAAGACTACTTGGAATCTAGAGACAGGAAACAAAGTGCAAGAATATTGTGATAATCCTAACACTGAGGACGTTGACTTTGAAATTGAAATGCAGGCTGACTATGAATATCTGTTTGGATGGGTACAGTAATACTTGCTTTTTATGCAGGAAGAAGGAAGGTCACAGACAAAATGCCCCAAATATAATAGAAATGTTCTCCATTACTGTAAGAAATACTCCTAAAATCCATTATGTATACTCAGTGCTCTGGTTTGCCTTAATTTCTTTAAAAATCAACAATTTGAAAAAATTGTTTATGTGAAAGAAGAGAGTTAAACTAGTGATGTATTTGGTGTACAGAGCATCAGTCCAGCATCTTGGTGGATTTATGGATTGAGGCATAGATCATATGAAAGTTTTTATTGAGGGTAGCATTGAAATTGCTAATTATGATACAGGATGAGTTGTGTTGGGGTTGTGCACACACTTTCCAATTTAAATTTTTTTTTCTGAGCTAGAGATATGGCTCAGTGACCAAGAACACTTGCTTCTCTTAAAGAGGACCTGAGTTATTTGCCTAGCACCCATGTCAGATGGCTCACAAACTCCTTATATCTCCATCTCCAATGGCTACATCTTTCTCTTAGGGTTATCATTGATGTGATAAAATACCATGGCCAAAAAGCAAGTTGAAGATGTAAGGGTTTATTTGGGTATACAACTACATAGTAGTCCATCACTGAAGGAAGTCTAGACAGGAACTCAAGCAAGGCTGGAACCTGGAGGCAGAAGCTGAAGCAGAATCATGGAGGGATGCTGCTTCCTTGCTTGCTCATCATGACCTGCTTATCCTGGTTCCTTAAAGAATACACACACACACACACACACTTAAAATGAAGAATATATCTTAAAAACGATTGTTTTGAATTTCTAACTTTGTGGCAACATACATGAACACAAAAATTTTTTGAAATGCAGTTGTTGTAATAGATTTGAACCTCCCAGAGAGTCTGGAAGCAGAACCAATGCATGGCTTTTGTATTAGGTAAGTTATCCTTCATAATCTAGATGGTTTCATGCAGATATGTAACAATCTGAGAGGTAAGGGAAAGCCACAAATGAAGCTGTTATCACAGCCAAGTTATTCCTGTCCAGTGTGATTTGAGCAGATACTGGGGTGCGGGGTGTGGGAGACTTATCATGAACCACAATTTTGGTGAATTTCCTAAGTCTTTGACCTTTGAACCCTACTTTTTGAGGTTCAAGTTGTTAAGCCTTTAGCGTGTGTGTGTGTGTGTGTGTGTGTGTGTGTATTCAAGAAGTATTTGTTTTCTTCCACAAATAATAGAGATGGGGGAACATTCTGATCCCAGAAGCCCCCATTGAAACACAGACATATTGTTAGATCTAATTGTATGAGACACTACCTACAGTTACTTATAGGACTATTGTGGGAATGGCAAGCTCTTCTGAGGATAAACTGAGGGAACAGGGATTGCAAGTTCCACTGAGGATGAAATTGGAGGAGCAGGGATGAAAAGTCCTTTCAAGTGCTTGTTTTACCTTCTATGTATTGTGGAATTGATGCTGGGATGTGGTTTCCAGTTCTGTAATTATAGCTTTGCCAGCCCACACTTAGCCCCATGTATTGCCATGACTAGCAAGTATAATATCTCATTTCTAGACCCAGTGCATAAACACTGACCTCCTTCATGTTCTTTCTTCTGGTTTCCCAGAGAGGGTGATCTTGGAAACCATATGTATTAGACAGAAAATTCTTTGACAGTTTGGCTCTTTGAAGCATAGCTATGAAAGATACTCCACTGACCAGTTTACCAGCCTATGGCTATTCGTAAATCTTCTCTTATAATCAAGTCAGTATTTATTCAAGGACTTTTTGTCATAGAAGTCTGTAGGCATTTTTGACATTTTACCATTTGAATATGTTCCAAGCTTAGAGAACAATACTGTGTCCTCTTTCGTGAGATGGAAGAGTAAGATGAACACATTTCAGTCGCTCACTGAATATAACTGACAAGATGCTTGATGTTAGATGCTCAATTCTGGCTCCTTATCCTCTTCCCCCGCCTTTTACTATCTGCTCTCCCAGAGATTCCTCAAGGAATTCTCTGGGCTATCTTAAATTTTCTATCAGACACGAGTCTCATGTGATTTAAGGCAGCCCAAGCATAAATCTTTTCACATTTTTTTTATCAAAAAATTGCACCTGGACTTAGAAGTTATTAAAATAGTGAAGAAAACAAAGTAAGGATGACCTTTAACACATAACTTTACTGCATTAATGAGCCACCCTTCTTAATGTTCATGAAATTTTTAATTATACAGGAAACTGCTTAATGCATGGAAGTAGAATGAATAATTTTAAGCTCCTTAAGAAATTCTGATAGCATATTTCTTTTTTGTTTTAGTTCCTAGCAGATTGCCAAGACTTGCAAAGTAGCATTACAGATTCTGCATAATGGTAAAGGAAATATTAGGAATGAACTGCAATATTGCACTTCACATCACAGTGAATACATAAGGCAAGACAATGACAATATAAGCCCTCTTCATTGTGGGAATTCTGAGAAGAAATGGGGCCTTTGGTGTTTTGGAGATACAGCTCATTTGCAGGGTTCTTAGAAATACTTGGTTATTTGGCCGGCTCTCCTCTGGGTTAATATCAAGTCTGACTTTATTATTTTGCATCTCCTGAACTTCTTCCTCCTTCTCCTCCAACTCCCCCCCTTCTACTCCTACTTCTCCTCCTTCTCCTCCTCTTCCCCTCCTCCTCTTCTCCCTCTTTAGTTTTGGTTTTTCAAGGCATTGTTCTCTGTATCTCTCTGACTGTTCTAGAACTCTGTAGATCAGGCTGGTATTGAACTCACAGAAATCTGCCTGCCTCTACCTCCTGGAATGCTGAGATTATAGGCATGCACTATCACCTTCCTGCATCTTATGAACTTCTTTATCTTTCTAAACTCATGTCTGTGCCTTTTGATTTCTCTGGTGGAATCAGGTGGTTGTTAAGCTGTTTGGTGTCATTTTCCTGAAAAATCTGAAGAATTTGATCAGTCATTTCTCCTCTTTCCCACTCAGGAGAATGTAACACCCTGTCTTTTACTGTTGTTCATTGTTTTGATTTTCTCCCTTTCCATGGATTTTTGTGAAATTAATAAAGTCTCCTTTCTTTCTCCAGACTCCAGGCTGAGTTACACATTACACTTTATTATAAGAGCTTGAAATAAGCTAATTTCTACAAGTATAAGCTTTGGGCACAAATCAGGAATGAACATTTCTTCCAATTTCTCCATCACTGTTTGTAATCAATACATTATTGGATGATTTCTTATGAAAGAGTCTAATTAAATGTTGCTATCTTAGCACATATCAGTTTGGGGTTTGTCTTAATCTGTTTTCCACTATTATGGAAGATTGCCTCACACCAGGTGAATTATAAGCAAAAGAAGTGTGTTTATTTCATATTCTGTAGTCTTGGAACTCAGAAAGCGCTAGTCTACACCCACAACATTCAGTGAGGATGTTGTTGTGATTTCAGTATATGATTGAAGGTCAAGAGCACTAGGGAGAGTTGGGAATCTGAACCCTCTTCTATCAATTACTCACAGGAGCAGGGACCTTTTAACCTAAATACCTTATATTAGGCTCCACTTTCCAACTTTGACACTGGGGAGTTAAATTTGCAATGAGTAATCTTTTAAGTGACATATCCAAATCAGAACAGACTGTTTAAGATTCTATTTTTAACTCTCATCAAGAGGATGCCCATTTAGGAGGTAATGCTCCGTATAGATCTTTTCTTATAAGTGAGAGTTTCCTTCTTCATATCTGTTTGTAAAAATCCTACATGGTGGTCAATAATTGGCTCATGTTGCAGTTAGTATCTGTGGAGGAGGGAGGCAACAAGGGGATGCTGATACAAATAAACTCCACATTGTGCTTTCTGAAAGTTTGTTGTGTTTTAAAGAGGGGTGTGCAACCATCCCAATAACTGATGAAACAGTAGTTTGATGAGTGGAAGAGCAGAAAACTGAGTAGAGCAGAAGGTAAAGCAGTTGGAAGTGGTACAAGATGACATGTGTAGCATCAACAAAGATGTCTGCATCTGCTTCTGACTTGATCAGTCTGATCAGTCTACTCGGTACTCACTCCTCACCTTCTGAATGCCTTCCCGAGCTCTGTTGCCTCTGAGCAACAGACATCTCTACTGATGTATTTGTTACAATATGTTTTAATTTATCTGTTAAAATAACTTTTAAGTAGATAGGAAGTTCACTGAGATACAGGGAATACTCACTTATATCCTGGAAGTCAAATCAGGAGGAAAGAAGACAATAAATACTTTTACTGTTTAATTAATGAACTCAATATGTTTTTGATTCAAATTCAGTCCATCCCCAGGGTAGTATTTGGTTAAATGTGGTAATATCCCTGATGAGGATATTGGAGGCTCCAACACAAACTTTTAAACATGTATCTTTGGTATTAGCGTGAATTTTAAATGTAGGTTTGATACATAAATATAACAGCCATATTGCATAAAAGTATTTAATAGTGGGATAGGATTTTAACAAGGATGTAAGTGGGTAGCTACAAACCACTGCATAGAAAATAACTAGAAATGTGGAATCTTCCCAAGGACTAAAAGTTAAAGGATGACTCACCTAGAAGCTGTATAATTATTTCTGCTATTAATTTTTTTTAATCTAAAGCAGTTTCTATTTAGAGAGCAACATATACCAAAGAAACATTTGCGTAGCTAGATGAAATGGATATACAGTTTTGATTTTAATAACTTTACTTTTATTATTCAAATCTATGCAGTTTAAAATGGAAAGGGGTGTTTAAGAAAGCCAGAGGTTATGAGAGAGAATTAAGCACTTTAAAAGACTAATTTCATGTTTGGTGACTCATGAAGCTTTTTAAAGTAAATTTCAGAATAAATTATTAAGACATTGAACTTTGCCATCATGAAAACCTTTGTTTCTCTCTCTACCTTGGTTATTGCTGGCTATGTGTTTGGTTCTACCAGAATGCTTAATGACCCTATATTGCACTTGATTTATTTTAAATATACAACATAAATATGATGTGAAACGCACATCCACATTGATAAAAATGGAATTACAATTTTAGGCCACAAATTTTAAATCATTATAACTAGGCTCCAACAGATGTCCATTAATCAGGGTAAGATCCATTATAATCAGCACATTGTTACCAACAAGAAATAAGTATATTTATTCTTGCAATACAAAAATATACCTAAGCTTGGGGATTTGAGGAATGCTTGCAAAACATTTTATGGGTCCTGATGGTTATGGAAGCATTTCCCCTGCACAGTTTTGGGGTGATAAAAGTGGTGGTCAGTTGGCAAGAAGTCAGTTAGCTATTGGTGGAGAGGCACAACTTTATACTTGGCCCAGTTATGAAGCTCTGCGTATGTGACACATGGTTAAGATTTGCATGATGAATTGGCTCATTCTGTTGACCAGAGCAGGGTTCGGAAACTCTAGGTTTTTTGTAGGACTACTTTTTTCTTTTCGGACTTGATTTTTCATATTTTTATGTATAGATGGATCTTTTCCCTTGCTTTTAACTGTTCCTCCTATTATATTTCTTTTTTACCATTCCTGTGTTATTATAATATTGTTGGAATCGCCAAAGGTTAAAAGTTTATTTTGATACAAATTTACTCTATACTTACTGTTATATTTCAAATTTTATTCTGGGTGATGTAAAATCAATACCTTCTTATCAATAAAAGGCCCCTGTCTGTTTTTCTTTGAATTTACTTGAATTTGTATTCAAGAACATTGAGCTGCTTTCTGGAAGAAATCTGTTATAATACCAGGGCTTTGGTTTTCCTCCTACATGTATTGAGAATTTTATAATCTTTTGAAAATGATCCCTCCTTCATCATTTTATGAGTTTAATTTCTGAATATTTCATGATATCCATTCATCCCTCCTTCTTTGTTTCCTTCTATCCTCCCTCCCTCCCTTCCTCCCTCCCTCCCTCCCTCCCTCCCTCCCTCCCTCCCTCCCTCCCTCCCTCCCTCCCTCCCTCCTTCTATCTCCTCCCAGCCTGCCCGCCTATCTTTCTCCATGCTGGACTTTGAAACCAGAGCTTCATACATGCTGACAAGTGCTCTGCCTCTGAGAGATACCTTCACCCTCATGTTGTTGTTTTTAGGCTGTTTGTTGCTGCGTGTGCCTTTGGAACATAGCTGAGCTTTTCTGATTGTATTTTCTAATACTCTTTCACCCTCCTGTATTTTGTAGGGTGTTTGTCATGCATTTTGATGTTACCTTCATTTGAGTTAATTAATTACTATCATTATTTTGTGTAATTAAGATTCTCTAAATATTGGTTTTCTCTATTTATTTTACCTATTTTATTTTTGTTGACTCCAACCTGGAAGTCATTATTCTCTGGCTCACTTGCCTCCTGCTGGAACATGGCACTTCAGAATAATTCAGAGATACTCATTTATTGGTAGAAATTTCCCTCTTTTCTCTAAAACTACTTAGATTCTGACAGCATATCAAAAAGACTACATATGTGAGGAAAAATAATTTATTTTTGAATGTAAGGTATTTTTATCATCTAAATCTGTAATTTTGCCAGAATGAATAATAGAAACTACATAATCAGCTTCCTTTTAAAGATTAATTTTGTTTATGTATATGTGTCTTTTATGTACATGGATGCCTGTTGGGTCCAGAGACGGCATCATTCTGTAGATGCAGCTACAGTCAGTTGTAACCTGCCCCTTTGTGGGTACTAGGAACTGAAACTGGGTCATCTGAAAGAGCAGGGGCTTTCTTATCTACTAAGCCATCTCCAGCTCCCGTTACATAGTCACCTTAATAATAAAGGGGAAAATGATGAAGTCTAATGTTCTTTTACGGTGAAATCTTTCAATAAAACACATGAAGAAATGTCTTCAAAATAATAACCACCATTTGTAAAAATCTCTCGGGTGACATAATAACCAATGGTAGAAAATAGCTTTCCTCAGACTTGAACAGCCAGGGACATGCACTCTCAGCTCTCCCTTTCACCTCAAGGCTGGAAGAGGATTCAATGACGGTAAAGAAATGAAACACATCTAAGTTAGCAAGAAGTAAGTAAATATTATGTAGATTATATCATCCCAACCACAAATTGAAAAAAATGAGTTCACAATCAGCCCAGCAACTTAGCTAGACAGTGTTTCAAAACAGAAAATCGTACAGGTGAACTGAAACAGGGGTCAGAGGTAGACAGAGTGCTTTCATAGCATGTGCAAAGCCTTGCCTTCAGCACTCACTAAAGCAAAGAACAAACAAACTAAACCAAAACAACAAAATCCTGAGCTCCACAAATATGTACTATAGTTATTATTACAAAATCAGTGTACAGGACCATTTTAAAACCAGTAATTATCAACCTGTAAAAAAGGAGATTCAACCCTTTTCTCCCTCCCTCATCTTTCTGATAGTCTGTCTTTGTATCAATCTTCTTTTTTTCCCTTTGTTCATAATTTTGAATGTGTCTTGGTGCTGGGATATGGCTCAGTAGTTAAGGACTCTCGCTCTTAACTCTTCCAGAGAACCTGAGCTTGGTTTCCAACATCTACGTGGTGGATCAAAACTGTCTGTACTTCTAGCCCCAATCTAATGTGTTTTCTGCCCTCTATGGCCCTGCATATATATGGTGCAAAGACAGACTCAGCCCAAACCCATGTACACATAAAAATAAATAATGTTTACAATTTTGAATATATCTTTCTATTGCTCTAGTTTCCACAATTTCCTGGTTTAGAATATATGTCTTTACTCTTTAGCTAGCATTACATGTTTTCTTTTTATATTTTTTCTTTTTGCTAACTCCACTATTAAGCACTTAAGATGAATCTTTCTTTCCTTCGTTCGTTCATTTTCAAAAAGAAATTTAAATTCTATATCGATGCATATGGTACTGTTTAAGAGGGAGTTTTCACACAACTATAAATTATGCTTTCGCTTTATTCTCCCATGCATTCACATCCTTTCCCGCCCTCTCTGCATTGTTTGTGCCTTTGTTCCTCTGGGCAGTTTCACTCTTACTGCCCTGTCATACATGCATAGGTGATTTTTATTTAGCTAAATAAAGTCTAGGAATCACAAATAAGAAAAGACATATGATATGGTCGAATGTCGTTCATTTAATGTGATGTTTTCCACTAGCATTTATTTTCAAATAAATTATCTAACATCATTTTTTTTATAGATGAAAAATTTCCATTGCACATGTAGATCACATTTTCCTCACTCACTCATCGGTTGTTGGCATTGCACTAAATTAAAAAGGTTCTTCACAGTAAAGGAAACAGTTAATTGTATAATTAGTATATAGTTAATAGACACTTTTCAGATAAGAGGAAAACCTTTGAAAACTGTATGACTGGCAGAGAATTAATAACATATATGAAGAGCTTAAAAAAACGTAAAGAACATACTATTCAAACAATCAATGAATGAGATAATGAAACAAACAGATGATTCTCAGAAAATTAAACACAAATGACCCAAAATGTATGAAAAAATTTGAACTTCAGGAGTCATAAAACTGCACAAATTAAACTACAGTGATATTCAAGAATGGGAAAATGACTCAGAAATTAATAACACTGGTTGCTCTTTTAGAGACCCAACATCAGTACCTAGCACCCACATGGTGGCTTACAGCCTCCAGTTCCAGGAAATTAAATGCCATTCTGCCATCTGTGAGCACTGGGCACTCATGTAGTACACACAAACACCCCCCACCCCCCCACACACACATACACATACATATACACATATATGTAGATGAAATGCTCATACACATAAAATAAGATAAAAGGTAGGAAATTTTACTATGTCATCTCATCCATTCAAAAAAACACTACCCTGGTTTGATTTTTGTTCCTGCAATAAAATAATAACCATAACCAACTTTGGGAGGATAAAGTTTATATCATTTAAAGGTTGTAGCCCAAGCATGGAAGAATGCTACTTGCTGGCTTTCTCTCAGGCTCACTCTCACCTATCTTTATTTATCACAGGCCCACATGCTTAGGGAAATATGCTGGTTAGTTTTTCTGCTACTAACTAGAGTCAGTTGGAATGGGTGATCCTGTTGAGGAATAGCCTCCACCAGATTGACTTGTGGCATTTTTCTTTTATTAATGACTGACATGAGAGGGACAGCCCACTATGTGTGATGATGGCTGAAGCAGGTGGTCTTGGGCTATATAAGAAAACAAACTGAGCAATGCATGGAGGACAAGCCAATGTACCTGAAGCATGATGAGATCTCAATGTAGTTTTAATTAGAATTTACTTTTATATTCTAATGTGAAGATTAGGTCCAATTTATAAAATCAGTGTAAGATAAATTCTAATATAAAGTAAACAAGAAGTCATCGAAATAATAATTGCTTATGATATATATATATATATATATATATATATACACACACACATACATATACAATACACTACCTCACAAACACATAAAAATGTTTTCTGAATTAAGAACACATGGGGAAATATACTTGTCTTCATTTGTATTGAGACTAATTAGTAGACAATGAAGGGAATCAAAAGGCTATCATCTGAGCTCCAATTCACTGGAAAAGGATCCCTACATTAAAAAAAAAAAAAAAAAAGAAGAAAGTTGCAATAAAAATGTAGATGTTGCATGGACATTTAGCTCATGTCTATGCCTGGAGGAGCGTCAGAGGTTTGAGACTCAAGAGGAACCTGATCTCTAAGGAACTGGAACACATGTGGCCAGTCTTAGTGGCTAGGGGGGTATCTGTGACTGACTGACTAAGGTATGGAAAATGAAATAGCAAGCACGTATTATATAGTATTTTATCTTTGAAAAGAGACTTTGAGAAATTTTATTTTCTTCTTGCTTATAAAGGATTTCCTATGCCCACTTAGCACCTTTGTGGCCATTTTCCACGAATGTGGCACAGCCCTGGTTTATTCCTCAACTCTTGTCTTCCTCCTTGTCTCTTCAGCAGAAGCTTGTTTTTGTATTTTTGAGAAGAAAGGAAACACTGCAGTGGAGTAAATTCACCCTGAGGAGAAAGTCTCCTTTCCGTCCCTGGTCCTCTTAAGGAAAAATAACATGGTCATTTTCCTCTCCAAATTATTGGAAGACCATTTTTGGTTTCTTTTTAAAAGTCTGTCTTACTTGGTTCCCAGGGTGCTTAAAGATATTGTCTGTATCATTAAACCCCATTTCCTGGGTGAAAGTCTTGAGAATGACAAAGCATTTCAAAGTGAACCTTCCCTCCTGTTCAAATTTATCTGAGGACCAAAAGTGACCATAAAGTATACTGACTGAGGGCTTGGGAGAGCCTGGAGGCCATCTAGAAATTACTGATACTGGGGAAAATGAGCATTTTGATATTTTTCTTATTTTGTGGAAAGGAAATAAGAAATGACAAAAGAGAGAGAAAAAGGAAGGAAGGAAGGAAGAGAGGAAGGAAGGCAGGAAGGAAAGGAGAAAGGAGGGAGGGAGGGAAGGAGGGAGGGAGGGAGGGAGGAAAGTGTGAGTCAGTTCTCCCACCTATTTTAAGCTCAAAGCTTGGCTACTAAACTAGCCTAGGCTTTTGATGAACAATACCAACAGTTAGTCTTACATTGTTGATGCATCTTCTGTACCAAAGTAAGAGTCTCTATCTTGGTAAGACAATCCTTTTTGAATGCCTGTAACTATAGGTGCTTACTGCCCACTTACCAAGTGAGTAAATTAGTGAATTCACTAAATGTAGAGAATGTCTCAATGCCTTCTGTGGCCTGCACTAACCTAAGAGTTAAGAGGTGAAGAGTCTTGTTACCAATAACCAGAACTTCAGATACCTGTTTCTTTCAAATGGGAGGAAATTTAGTAATATTTGTAGAGAAAGTAAGCAATATTTGTTAATATATTCATTGCTTTCACGTAAGGTCAATTGTTCCATGTGCTGTGCTCTCCTGGGGTCAGGATGACGGTGTCTGAGATCTGAGGACAATGTGCTCTTCTGTGGTCTTAGAAACAGGAACACGGCTTTGCGGAAAATCCTATCAGACTTTGAATCTGCCCTTTCATCTTAAGGTAAGCCAGACGTTTCAGTCTTTAAAGAAGAATGAGAATGTGGCTTGTTTATTGCGAGAACATAGGTAATCTGAAAAGGAAACAGTTTTTAAATTAAAGATGGTATCTCATATATTGGAGAAAACAAGAATGTGAATGCTGCCTTGTGTGGCAGGCAGGGGAGGTAGTGACTCTGGAATGGGGGTGGCGCTTATTCATCTTGTGAACTACCATGGTCTGCTTCATCTTTTAGGGCCTCAGACTCCCACTCTTGAGCACGAAAGATAATTTTCTCATGGGATAGAAGAGATTAGCTCTAAGATATTGTTTCAATGCTAAAGCACAGTATAATTATGAAAGGGATTCCAAAGTCCATGTTGCTGAAGGATGGATAATTGAGCCAAGAGTTCTGATCCTAATTCTAAAATCTGCAATTATAAAGGCTGACTTTCTGTGGTTTAAACAGAAAAGGGATGGGGCTTCTACTGCTTGCCCTTCCCCCACCTCAGAGGATCCATAAAATAGAGTTGGAAGGCTATTCTCATCATTTCATTCCATGACCACTTGTTACTCATACTTGTTTTATTTGAATGTGCACATGTTTGTTTGTGTACACATATATGTATAGATGGGCATATGGATACATGCTCATATATGTGTAGGAGTGCATATGGACATTTACAGAGCAGCTAAGTGTCCATGTTCAGAATCTCTATTACTCTCCATCTCTTTTGCCCTCCACCATTCTGGGACTGCAAATGTACATTGCCTCACCTGGCTTTTTATGTGGATGCTTGGAACCCAGACTCACATCCTTAGGCTTGCTGTCAGCAAACACCTTCCTGAGAACTATCTCTCTAGTCCCACACTCATGCTTACTCCCAACCCTTACTTTAGAGATCACAAATCTGAAACGTATATGCCTTGCTCCAGTTCACACAGTCAATAAGCAATTGGACCGAAACTTCTATAACAGGCTACCTAGTTCTAAGACATGTGCTGTCAGGGAAAAATAAGGTGCATTTTCAGTCTCTGCCAACAGCAACTAGAAGACAATCAACCTGTGCATCCATAAAGATTGACTTGGGGTTTTTGAAATGGAGTACTTGACATGGCTATGCGAGCATAATTGCTCTAGAATTTGTAAACACTAAAGAGCAGGAGTTATTTATCAGACAGAAACAGCATGTCATCCATCATTGCAGACAAGGAAGATTCAATTTGTTGGCAAAGTTTATGACTTTGAAGCATCAATCTAAATTGCAGCCCCTGGAACCTTCAGATTTTCAGAATCTGCGTGGCCTGCAGTTTTACATATATAAACAAAATATGTTCAAGAATAAATTCTACTTTGAGGGAGCCAGTAGCAAGTGTCAGGCTACTGTTGGCTGTCTCAGTAAAATTTCAAATTGGGAGAAATTTAAGAGAGGTGTTTGAAATCCTGGCTATTTTACCTTGTCCTTAAAATCATTGGTGCTATTTACCCTACCTCTGTTTATATCTTGGCATAGTCAAAGAAACATTGTTCATGACTGTAGTGGATGGAAAGTTCATAAGGGCCATAGGAACTAGAATCTGAGACAGAGGATAAAATTACAGTTTCATATTCATATGATTTATGGTCCTTGATGCATTGCTTAATAATTGTGTTAATTTATTCATGCTCTCTCTCATAATTCACCCATAGGCATTGTTGTAAGCTTATTGTTTGCAGGGCACTGTGCTATGAGTTGTAGACTTAGTATTTGATGAGTGTGGCATATGTCATCACAGAGATTAAAGACAAAATAGGGTATAAACAGAAAGAGAATGAACATTAAAAATTTTTTGCAGTCAAAAAGTCTTAAAATGGGGGGCTGGTGAGATGGCTCAATGGGTTAGAGCACCCGACTGCTCTTCCGAAGGTCCAGAGTTCAAATCCCAGCAACCACATGGTGGCTCATAACCATCCGTAACAAGATCTGACTCCCTCTTCTGGAGTGTCTGAAGACAGCTACAATGTACTTACATATAATAAATAAATAAATAAATCTTTAAAAAAAAAAAAGTCTTAAAATGTATTGGCTGTAATCTCCTGATATTAGACATCAGTTATAACAGTATTAAGATATGATTTCATAGAAATGAAAGTTTGGATAAAATATAAATGGTAGAAATGGATCTATAACAAATACTTTGTCTTGGTGCTGCTATTACATGTCACATAACCCTGGAATATTCATGGTTATTGGGGAAGGTCATGAGTTGTTGCAATGCTAAGGAGAAATGAGAAATTAGTGAGGATGTAAGCATTAATGAGAGACTGGGTGCTCTAAGGTGACATCCAACTCTATTCATATTTTGAGGTTAGTGAGCACATGTACTATTATACGTTTTCTGTGTTCACAAGTATATTTGACAACACTTGGACACATCTTTATTGTCTTTGAGTCGGGAGTAACTTTAATTTTGCATCATCTAATTAACATAGGTTTATGAGGAATATCAGTACAATAGATGATATGGAAATGGGTTCCTTAGAAACGATCTACACGGTTATCTGAACATTATGGCTAACGATGATTTGGAGAGAAAATTTAACCCAGGGTAGAACTTCTGATATTAACTTGCAAGGATACAACATTTATGGCTTAGTTTTCTTTTAAGTCGATAGAGGTTCATGAATGATTAGCTATGAAAGTTTTGCACACTATCCTTGTCCACAAGCTCCTTTTATCTCCTCTAGTCCATGTGATAGTACTGAGTGGGGGATCAAAATGGATATCCAAATTTAATGACTCTATCACCTTTTCAGAAGTCAGGGTTATGTTAGTACACTTAGTCTGAAGAGGTTACAAATTGACCCATGCATAAACATTCTACTTTTCCTAAGTGTCCCTTTCATCTGCTTGTTAGGAAGGGAGTACAGCTCCACCTTTAATGCTGGAAAGGCTTCATTTCCTAAGTCTTACTCATGGTCACTTGTTCCTTCCTTGTTCTAACATTTCCAGTCTTTCTTGACACAAATTATCTTCAAGACACTGGAATAAAAGCATATTTATGAATTGCAAGAGTCATAATAAATATTAGTAATTTAAAATTTACTTATATTTAAACACCCAAGTTAAAAAATAAAGATGTTCTCTGATACATGCAGAGGTAGGCAAATTCTTATCTCTATTTTTCCTCCTGTAACTTTTGGCCATGAGATCAGCAAGATATGTTTTATCTTCACTGGGCTCTTCTCAGCATTCTAAATTTCACAAGCTTATCTTCTCCATTATGCTCTGCATTGCAGCAGTATTGCATTATTATATACAAATAATTATTTAATCACATGGCATTCGTATCTATCCATTAGTAACAGGTTTCCCTAGGATTCTTACCATGCAGCAGTTTATGACAACAGTTTAATTAAAATGTTGCCTTCTTCTAGAATTTTCTTACAGGCATCTTGTTCTTTTTATTTCTTGTTGGCTTGGGTTTCTACTTATGCATATTTTTTTGGACTAATTCTGTGTACTCCAATTTGTTACCTGCTTATGCTTGTTGGGGAAAAATGAATTTTTATCTTTTATCTTTACTTGTTACCAGGATACATTTAGACATACTTTTTAATGTCACTGATAAGGAAGCATATTGAATTCTAGCACTCAGAGAAACCTGAACACATATATGTCAGACAATGAAGCATAGGAAGAACAACAATTTCAACGAAACAGAACCTCCAGAGCCCCCACAGACTAAACTACCAACCACAGAGTACACATGGAGCGACCCATGACTCCAGCTGCATATGGAGCAGAGGGTGACCTTAACCAGCATCAATGAGAGGGGAGCCCCTCCGTCCTGTGAAGGTTTATTGCCCCAGTGTAGGGGAATGCTAGGGAGGGGAGGTAGGAGTGAATGTGTAGGGGAACACCCTCACAGAAGCAGGGGGAGGTGAGATAGGATAAGGGGTTTGCAGAGGGGAAACCAGGAAAGGGGATAACATTTGAAATGTAAATAAGTAAAATAGCCAATAAAAAATGAAAAAAAAAAAAAGAAGGAACTAATTGCTGAATTCTCTCAGTCTTATCTTCTGCATGACATGTAAACTCTTTGATTGTCCTCTGTAAGGTTAGTTGTTTAGTTAGAACATGCCACATCTGCTCATAACTTAGGCATTGGGTGCTGGTATATCCATACATGTGTGTTCCATGTGTCTCCTTTTATTTACAATTTTAGTCGACACTATTAGTCATGAAACCTGAATTTCTCTGTTTTTCGGTGGTCTGTGACTTTTCCAGCAACACTGTCACTAACTAGATTTTGTACTAATGAAGAGACTCTATATATACCGTTCATATACCATTCAACTCAAAAGCATAATAAACAGAAACTTTGTAAAAAGTGTATATTTATACACACATACATAGAAAAGGGTATCTATTTAAGTATGTATGTATACATGGATATATCTATCATGTATCTGTCTGTCTGTCTATCATCTATCTATGAAAACTTAAGTTTGGATGTTAAGTAACCAATAGAGAGCCTTTCAATTTTAATTCTTTTTATGATCTGTATCTCAGAGTTGACAACTATGACAACTAAAAGCAAGTTTGAGAATTGATTGCAATTGATCTAACAATTAACTGTAAGTTAAGGCTACATTTCCCAAACTGAGTGTATATTTGAACTGTTGATATATTTACTTTATTTGCTTAATAATACAACATATCTTTCCTTCAAAGCAAGGGTTAGTTTGGGATCATCATAAGAGTCACTAGCTGGCATACTCCAGAAGGAAAGCAGAGAAAAAAGATGCCCAGGCTAATCATAGTTCTACAGTCAGTGTGTGTTCTTTGTGTTCAGTGCAGACTTGGGCTGGGCTCCATGTCTGTGGGCAGGGTTTTGTGCTCTTCCTTTTTGAAGGTTATATGGGACAGTTATTCTCCACTTCAAGTTGTCATACTTTCTCCTCATTCTCATTCTATTCTACATCTTTGTGCCTGTCACCATGATCCCCTTACTCTTTCAAGTCAAGAACAAAGATAGTTATTAGTGCCTTACTGCTCCTTTCCCCTTTTCAACTTACAAGATCATCCATTCTTTACTTCTTCCAAAAAATTAGAATTCATATTTCTCTTTGCTCTAATGCCATTTGGAATCCCATATGAACTTTGCAAGTGTATTCCTAAAGGTGACAATTTATTTTTAAGTTCTCATTACACATGTTTCATAATATCCTACACTGCATAAAATGGTCTTTCTCTCAAAATAGAGAAAGACCTCTTAAAGATAAATATATTACTGACTTTTGGTATACCCTTGATGTTAATTTTGGTGCTAAGGCCATACATAAGTAAACTGGAAGTTGAAGAGTGTTGTAAATTATCTGGGCCATTTTTCTTCTTCATGCATTGCTTCAAAACTTTAATATAAAACTGAAATTGGGCCCATTGGCTAAATGAACATATGTAACTGTAAAGCAACCTTTTTGTACTCTTGTCATGCTTTGACAGCTGGGTAATTTTAAAATGAAACCAGAGGCAGCCAACCTTAACTTTCACTAAAGCTGCTACTATTCTGGTAGGTACAATATCTCTCTTCATCAGAAGACATCTCCTCACATGCTTAATGTACTTACCATGTACTTTTATTAGAATGGATAACTTTTCCCTTGTAAATAGATTTCATTGGAAATTCAATTTCTTTTAAGGCCAGTGGGAGAGGTCATAGAACCAGAAATATTTTTTCTTTGAAGTGTTTATACCTAAAATGACATTGCAGAAGAGGGTTGAAAAATCTTGCTGTGTGTTGAATTATGTGTGGGTACTTAGGAATCTTTTGTTTCTTTTGTATGAGAAATGATTGTATTGTTGTCTCCTAACACTGAAAAATGTTCTTGTGCATCTAAGTGGATGGATGGCATTGCCTATGAAGAACAAAAAGGAGAGAAGTTGGTGGTGGAGGAGGAGTAGGAGGAAGGGGAGGAGGAAGAAGAGAAATGGGTCCCTGTGTATCAACTCTAACTTCCAGCCCTCATCCTAGAGTTGAGAAGGTTTTCTATGCTTCCCTTTCTGTTTCAGCTGAGAGCGAGATTTGGTGACAACTTACATCCACTTTGCCGTTTACTTTCTCCTCACGGTGAATATGCTATGGAGGGGAAGAGCATGGTTTTTCTTTTTTAAATATTGATTATTTGATTGAAATATAAGGCTTGGAAAGAGAGAGAGTGACAGCCATTTTATTTTAATGAATAGTATATTCCATTTTATTCTAGTGACTAAATGTATAAATTGGATAGTTACAACCTATTTCTATTTATACCACTTCAACCTGGGATACATCTCACTCATTGTTAGTTGAATATTTTTCACATTTTTGCACAACTCCATAGGTGTCTTTGTGATATGTTAGGTTAATATCCTTGAGGACACTATCTTGATGTTACATAGAAGTTGATTATAATGTTTTGTCAAAAACTCTGAAAAGTATAGTCTCATCTCAAACACTCATATGTAATGACCCAACTCAACAAGAAATCAGTGTTTTCTCTGACAAGGAGCAAGAACAACTGGGTGCTATAGCAATGTTAAAGGGCTGGGAAAAATGTGACTCTTCCTACTGAATTTTATGTTATGAGACCTGAAAACATTTACAGAGAGCTAAGAAAATTCTCTGTTCTCCAAGGCTTAGCAGTTCAGTAACTCATTCCTGGGCCATTATCACATTTTGATACTAGCATCCCAACCCTCTTTGCACCTTCATGTCTTCTGTATCTTAAACAGTTTAAATAGAACCATGGTGTTGAAAGGATGTATTGCGTGCTGGCTCTGAAGAAATGCATTATGATAGTGTACTGAGTTTGAAGCACTTTGGCTCAGGATGTGGCTATCTTTTAGTGTCTTCTACTGTGTATATATGTGGGTATACACATGTATGTGGGTGTTCATAGAGATGAGAGGTATTGGAACTAGAGTTATAGGCAGTTATGAGCATCTCAAAATGGGTGCTGGGAACTAAGCTCTGGCTCACTCCAAGAGCAATACATACTCTTAACCATTGAGCTACATCTACAACCCCTCAATTTCTTCTGTTTGTAAAATAAACATGGCAATACTGAATTCATGGATGGCTGTGAAAATTGCAGATCACTTTTATAAAGAACTTCTTATAAATACTTGGAGCCACCAACAGAACTATTTTATACATTGTACTACCACCACCACCACCACTACCACCACCACCACCACTACCACCACCACCATGATCATGATCATGATATCATCATCACTATCATCCTAATCATCACCACCACCACTGCCCCATCATCATCATGATATCATCATCACCATCCTTCTCCTCCTCCTCCTCCTCATCCTCATCATCACCACCACTACCACCACCACCACCACCACAAGACATGTTCCTGACAGTAGCTTCACTAATAATGTTACCACAAACATTTTTGCTTTGCTTCTAGATCCTTACTAGGATGTGTTAATAAATTTCTTCCTGTGTTTGTATTCTTCAGTAACATGAGAAAAATAGTAGTAAGTCCCCCCTCACAGGTTATTGTTAGAATTAAGTGGATGAAAGATGTAGAAACTAGACCATATTTATAACTTAGTAACTATACAATAATTATTGTTTACTTTGTTAATGTATGTTTTATTTAAACTTGTAAACAATATCACAGTTATTTTTCTTGTAGGAATTGGAGGCTGTATTTAAGTCTTCAAGGCTTCAGGTTAGGTACCTCTGATATCTCTAAAACGCAGAAATGCCCCAGTACCTCTCTCCCTGTGAGAATTAGAATCTAATTATGCTTCACATTAATCTTCCTTTATGTGTAGCTAAATTTAGAAAGTTGTGTGGTACAAAAAAAGGCTTCTGAATTTCCACAGAGAAGGAAAATATATTCTGAGTGACTAAGATGACATTTTAAACAAGTATTTATGAAGATTATTTTATGTGATCAGTACTTCACTGGGTCATAAGAACTGAGAAGTAAATCATACTGTGTCTTTGTCTTTGTTTTAGTTTTCTTTTCTGACGTGTGTGTGTGTGTGTGTGTGTGTGTGTGTGTGTGTGTGTGTGTGTGTGTGTTTCAAGATAGTGTTTCTCCATGTAGCCCTAGCTATCCTGGAACTCACTTTGTAGGCCAGGCTGGCCTCAAACTCAGAGATCCACCTGCCTCTGCCTCCCAAGTGCTGGTATTAAAGGTGTGTGCCACCACTGTCTGGTGGCCATAAAATACTTTGACAAAAGCACATTCTGAAAAGGATTTATAGAGGCTCATAGTTCAAGGCACCATCCAGTTGTGGCTGGAAAAGTCTTGGCAGGAAGAGCCTGGATCTGTTCACCACATCACTATTACAGTTAGAAGCAAGAAATACACTGCTGTTCAGTTTTGCCTCACTTATAACATGAGTCTTATGGCCTCTGTTAGCATCATCAAGATGATCCCCCATAGGCATGCCCAGAGTCCTATCTTCTAGATGGTGTGTGCGTCTATCAAGTTGGCAATTAACTTTAGCCAGCACACTCCTCAAAAGGCTTAAAATTCTGGCTTGAAAAAGTTAAGTGCAATATAGGTCTGCCAGTGATGTGAATCTTGCTCCTGCAGTTTGGCTTTGGTTCATCTTAAGTGTTCTGATCTTTGATGGAAAGTATGTTCCACATGCTGCTCAAAGTTTGTGTGCAAGGAATGAATAAATGGATCAATTTCCCCAACAATTTCTCATCTCATAAAGTCTTTCATTTATAATAGGAAAGCCCTGTTAAATAATTGGCTGTAAAACTTCAGGTCATAATTTTTATTATTTTTGATAAAGATCTATAGGTCAGAATGGGTAATCTCTAATGTAAAATCAATGTAGGACAAAGCTAAAAAGTATTTCTTAGTGTCACAGTGGATAATACAGCTGGTTAATTATGGGAAAGAATCTTATCAGCAATACATCCTTCAGTCACTTTCACTAACATGATTAAAATAATTAGAATTCTGATTTTTATGGAAGGCACAATATATAATAAGGCTTGTATGAATAGTTTAAAGTTTTTGATAATATTTTTCCTGTCTAAATACAAATATTTGGTTAACATAAATATACTTTTCTATTAAGTATATGCCATTTAGATATAGAATTGTTATATCATGGAGTATCATTTTTTTAAATTTATTAGACAATCCTAAATGGCTTTGGAAAATTACTCTACCAGCTCATATTTATAAACTTCCTTACCTATGGATGGTATTGACTTTGGCTTTATACAATGGAGTAGATGTACAGTAGGTCACTAAGGAACAACCATTCTAAGATGAAATCAAGACAATCATCTAACATAAGCACTATAATGTATTACTCAAGTATTGGGAAGAACAATATTCATTTTATTTTGATCTTGAAAGATATCTTGTTTAACTGGATCATGTGGAAGATAGGATCTCCAAGTATATAAGAGCTAGATGAAGTGATTTGCAATGTCCCAGCATCTGATGACTATGACATTGCTCTTAGACATATGAATTCACAGTAGCTATAACCATAGGCATAAGTCTTGGACAACATCAATACAAGCAAAATCTCAGGGAGTAGATGGACTGGGTGTTATGTATATCTTATACATTATAAACTGCATAATGGTAATAGTTGTGTTCAATTTATGTAGAAGAAAAAAGAGCCTTTTAATTAGACAAAAGAGGAAAATATGTACTCCCCTAGTGCTGTTTGTATTTTGATGCTAAATCTGCTTCCTCAAGAGGGGCTGCCCCGAGGAGGAAGAGTGGATCACATACTCAGGTGATTTAATGGGAACTTTTTTCCTATCTTAACTGGTCAAATAAAGGCTAGAACCTGTGATTGGGCAGTGGAAGGGAAAGGTGAGGCTGGAGGTTCTAGAGAGTGGATAGAGGAAGGAAGAGAGGGATGAGTGGATGGATGGAGGAGACGGAGCAAGCTGGAGCAAAACCACATGGCCTGGTGGAGCTGCAAATAGCAAGGAATATCATTCCTGTGGAATAGAGTAGTGCAGTGAGTGGTATCTCTATGCAATCTAGGTGTGCAGCTTATAAACATAACTGAGTGTGTATTCTTTGCACAGGCTTATTGGGGTTGGAGGTTTACCACAACAATGAAGTCCCATGCCTGGCTGAGGAACTATTAATAATTGATAACTGCTGGGAGAGGGAGAGTTGGTTCTCTTCAGAGTTACAGTCCTTGGGAGGATGTGTTCTAGTAGATGGTCCTAACCCCATGCACAGATAGACTGTACTTAGTAGAATCAGTGGCATACAGCATCCATATTAGGTGTCTACAGCCACTTATAATTCAAGTTTGAGAGGATCCAATTCCTTCTTCTCTACTTCTAGTGCATCTGCATGCATTTGCTGCAGATATGTATTCACACACATATGCATAAAATTAGAATGTTTAAAAAGAGCACATGAACATGGGAATGAAAAGTGGTATAAGAATCAGGAATGGATTGGACTAGAGGGCATGGGATGTAGATTTGATTGCAGTGCACTACATGTGTGTATGAATTTCTCAAACTGTAATAAAAATATTAGCAATTAAAATTGGGGAATACAGTAATATCTTGTTAAGTAAAATGGCTATCCAAACATTACCTATTCTTTGGTGACATACACAGTTGTGCTCTATCCCTTACCCTCCGAGGCAAAAGGTCATTGTCACATGACCCTAGAACTACAACCATTAAGATATCTATTCTTGCATACTCACTGGGACAGAACTGTGATTCTCTATTCATACCTGCACTGTCGATACCAACTTGCACCTCAGATGTAAGAGTCATCGATAGTTTAGGGTAACATCATCCTGAGTCCAGAACAGCTGTTTTCCTGTGTCTGCCTGTGCTCTGGAACCAACTTTCTCTATGTTCCATGAGCAAGTATGAGTCAGATATCAGGGTCATGTCAAAACAAAATAACCTATTGAGAGCCTTGGTTATCCAAGGCTCTAAGATCTAAACTCATGGGCTGTGATGCACTAAGGGTGGTCTGAATAAGATACCCTGTCAGAGCCAACATCAGTGCTACCTTTTAGCTTAAACCAGAGTGAAGGATGACTTTCATAATGAGGTCCCCATGGAAAGACAAAGAAATTTAGAGCATCCTAACATATTTTATGTTGAGATCTCCCCAAAGCTCTGTAGGCACTGTGAATACCATAAATTTTGAAGCTGAGGAGCACTGTGGGTTTTGGACCATGCTAAGGTCAGCTAAAAGAACTACATAGACATTATGCAGCTGCGTGCTTTCACTACAACCATACTGTTTCTTTTCTACAGAGTTCAGTCTGAATTTTTTTAAAGAATTTGTAGTTTCATCAAAATAGAGACAATCAATACAAGGCAACAAGGATCCTGAGGACAAAAGAAAGATACAATCAAAACAAAGCAAACAAAATAACAACAAAAATTCAGCAACAGAACAGGAAACTACCAAAGGGATCCAATAGTTTTTGAGTAAGTGACCCCCATAAAGTAGTGATTAATGATTGCCTGACAAAGAATTCAAAAGAATTCCTCTACAGAAGCAAGCTACAAGACAATAAGGGCAGATAACAAGTAAACCAGGAAAACAATACACAAAGAAAGCAAAAGTTCACAAGATGTGTGTGCCTGTTTGTATGTATGTGTGTGTGAAAGAGAGAGAGAGAGAGAGAGAGAGAGAGAGAGAGAGAGACAGAGACAGAGACAGAGACAGAGACAGAGACAGAGACAGAGAGAGAACCATCCATCCATCCATCCATACATGCAGGGATAAAACACTTGCTTAGCATGCACAAGACTGAGAGATAGATTACCAGCACCATAAAGGAAAAACAAACCAAACAAATCTCCATATGTGTACATTCAGCCCTGATCATGCTGGGTGTTTGTGAAAGCTAAGAGAATCAAACAGAAAAACTGACTGATTAGTGAAATGAAACTTACAAATGAGAGAATTGACAACAGAAGCAATGGGGCAGAAGAACCTGTAAATTCAAACCAAGTTGTTGGCAAATTTTCTGTCAGAGGAGAAAAAGGAATGCAGACTCATCAGACATCACTGATATAGATAACATTTGTATTTAAGTATTTTTAAAAGAAGACTGTGGAAAAACAATAAAGTTTACTTAAGTAAACCATGGGTGAAAGTTCCCCCAAATTTGAAAAAAGTATTATTATTAAGTTACAGGAAGTCATGGGCTTGTTGTAGATCAACTTAGAATTTTTTTTTATTTTATCATGGTGCTAATATGATAGACATTTAGATAGACATCAAGCTTGGATGTTTGATATTTTTCTAGGGCAACAGTGTCTTATGATAAGCAGCAACACTGATTTTACTAAGAGTAAATTATTGGCACTCCACAGTACTTTATGTTGGTAAGCTAGAGTGTGCACTAGGGTTGGTTACTTGAATGTATTTTCACGTCCTGAAATCCCACTCTACAGCTAGTTGGGATGTAACTCAAGAGTAAATTGAAGAATCAGCTACATGTAACACTCAAAACTTTCTAACAAAGTTCAATTTTGTGAGTTTCTTAAAGCTTATTGTAAAAAGAAGTTTAAGATTAAAGGCAAAGAATATTGAATAGAGGAATATAATCAATGTTCCTTTTATGGGGACTCTGAGTAGCTTTCTCAGCACAGAATTTTGTAGGGCTGGTGATAGAAGGGTGGGCTTTTTTAAAGTTCCAGCAAAGAATATCATACCTGGTAAAATATTCCTTAAAAACAAAGAAGAGATAGAAACTTTCTCAAACAGAAGCCAATGAAGTCCTCCACAACACCATCAGCTTTGTAAGAAAATTCTAAAGAATTTTCTACTTGAACTGAGGATAAGAGCTCATATATTAAAAAAGAAAGTACAAAACTCACTATTCAAAACTCAGGATATATTCAAATTTAGAGTACTGATTATTTAATTAACATATATCTCTTGCACGCGCTTAACTGGCCAGGAAGAACGACGCTGCAACAGGATCCTTCTGCACACGTTTATTGGGAGAGCATTGATTGCATAGGCAAAAGAAGAAGAACGAACAAGGAAAATGATGCTGCTTATATACCCCTCCATGTGATGTGTCAGCTCCTGATTAGCTGCTCACTCATTACCCCACTACTACGCCCCGGGATGGGCAGTGACTTGGCACGAATTTACTCTTGCACCTGTGCACATTACTTGTTTACCAGTTAGGCACAGCAGAGGTTCATGATGGCAATTGCTCACGGCTTCCCACATATATCTGTGTGCAAAAGTTAAAAAATTACTAAAACTACTATTACAGTGATTAAAACATCTGGAGAAATGAGTGAGTCATGTAAGGATGAGTCCTTGAGTTCATATTCCCAGCATCCACGAAAGCTGGGTGCTGTTTTATGCTTACAATCCAAGTACTGGGAAAGAAAGAGAAGAGTATCCCTGGGGCTGGCTGACTGATGCATTCCACTGATTGATTTTGTGTCAAAAACAAACAAACAAACAAATGAATGGATGATAAATAAATAAAGTTGAGAGCCACTGAGGAAAACCCCTTATGTTCACCTTTGGTCTCCACAGGCATATATATATATGCCCATCTGTGCACATGAACATGTACACACATCTCTTATTAATGAATACTTGATCTAAAATATAAAAAGTGTGATATCTGCTATAGGTTACTTATCTGTGATAGGTATCCCCATGGGATTAACCAAAATTTGATAATATGATACATAATTGGCAATATATTTCCCATCCTTAAATTAGACCAGAAGAAGAATGGGGATTGGAGAGTGCTGGAAAAGGACTGTGGCAGTGCTATCATATTCTTACAGTAACACCAAAAAGGCATCCACATCAAGAGTTCTCTTCCTGCAGATTGCTTCCCTTCATGAAGAGTTTTAATCTCCTTGACTTTCAAAGGCTCACAGGTCAATAAATGGTATCAATAAAGTCAGATAAATCTGATGGTCTGGACATTCTTTGAGGTATTTCTGGGTGTTCTGGAGCAGAACTGGAGAATCTTTGTGGATCAAGTTGTTTTAAAAGCAGGTGTGGTTAGAAAACAAGCAATTACCATGAAAAAAAAACCTATAGTTTTCCAAAGATAAAATGCTAGTAAGACTAAAGCACTTGAGTGTAGAAAATGATAATAGAACAAAACAGTATTAGCATATATAAATCTGGTCATGGTATTATTGTGTATTTCACAGAGGATGTGATAGTATCAAAGTGCCCACCACAGTGTATAGACACAATGCCTTATCAAAGTTCCTGTGGCACTTTCAAATTAAGGAAATATATTAAAAGGTCCTGTGAAGCTACAAAAAATCATAAATAATGGTTAGAACAATCTTGTGCAAGCAAAAGATGAAGGTATTATATTACCTTTTGGTTTAAACTATATTAATACCTTATAGTTACCAAAACTGTGTGACAGAAGAGAATGACACAGAGACTAATGGAACAGAACAGACAGTAGAAATAAGCTGTGCAGAAATGGTAAACTAATATGATCAAAGTCCAAAGAACATACACTGAGCAGAGAGTAATCTTGGAGCAAATGGTGTTGGGCCAACATGTATTTCCATAGATTTGATAGTGAATATTTAGCTCATGCAAATACACAAAGTTTAGCTTAAAATGTGTTAGATACCAAATCTAATAAAAACCCAAAAGTAAAACCCCTAAAAGAAATAGAAAACTTTCATTATCTTGGTCATGACAAAGGACAATTATTTTTTCCATATGACATCAATATAACTGGCAGCAAAAGAGAAAGTAAATGTCTATATCAAACTAAAGGAAGAAATTCTTCATATTATGATGGCAAATGCATATAATAGAAATATAGACCTAGAGAATATATCACACAATTCAATACAATAAAATGTTCAGGGTTAAAGACCTAAATAGATATTTCCCTAGCAAGAGAAGGCGGCCAAACAATATATGAAAGAGTAATGAATGTCATCATTCTTCAAGGAAGTTCGAATTATAATCACATCAGATATCAGCTGACAGCTATAAGAGTAAGAATTATAAAAATGTGAAGAAGGTCTAAGTGCCCTTCAAGGATTGAAAGAAAGCAAGCCTCACATACTATTGGGAGAATGCAAGTAGGTATAGATCTTACAGAAAAAATTATTTTTTTAAAAGAAAACAAATAGGACTACTATATGATACAGAAATCTCAGTTTTGAGTGTATATATTTATTCAATTTCTTTTTACTATAAAAATACCTAAAACTAAGTAACTTCATAAAGAAAAATATTTGCTTGGCTCAAGATTCTGAAAGTTTGAGTGTTTGGCAACTTGGTCCTGGTGAGCATAATATGATGGTATCACAGTCGTGGATGCCTGTGTGAGAGGGAGGAGTCACATAGCCAGACACATAGCCACAGTGTGACTCAGAGGCCGTGCTCAGCCTTTTACAGGGACACATGCTCTGGAGTTAAGTCTGGACCCCATGAAAATGACCTTAGCCATCTTCTGAGATCAGAACCATTAATAATCCAAGGATCCTTCATTAGATTTCTCTTTATAAGTCCCCAATAGCTCAAAAACCCCACACAGGAAACAAAGCTTTCACTGTCTGAGCCCTGGAGCAATACAACCAAATCATATCCAATCCATAATAGCACACACATGCCTAGGGGAAATGAAGCCATACTCCTCCGGTGAGTATTTGAACTCCATTTCCATTGCAGTAGACTTAAACTTACTGAGCTATGGAAAAATTTAACTATCTTGATGGCTAAATATATTATGGAATAAGATGTATGAATGCACATGCAAATATAATTCAGCCTGAAAATTCAAAGAAAACCCATAGTTTCTGTCAACATAAATAGGACTGGAATATATAAGGAGCAGATACATTCTACATGGTTTCATTGTAGAATCAATAAAAGTTAAAATTATAGATTCAGAGAGTAGTTGGGTGGTGATTAGAGGTGAGAGTGGTAGAAATATTTACATATTGGTGAAAGTCAATAAATATGCATTTAGAAGATGAGTGAATCCTGGGTGACCAAAGTACAACAGAAATCTCTATACTTGATATTCTCCAAGGGAAATTATCTTGAGTATTCCTGTCACAGTCACACTTAAAATACTGTCAGAGGATAGAAATGCTAATTATTTTGATTACAGTAATCATTTCACAATGCAGACATATCAAGTCATCATGTCATACACTTTGAATATATATTCTTTTTTTTTACTTTAAATTCATACCTCAATAAACCTTAGTTCTAGGCTTTAAGTAGTATTCACTAATCCATTTGTCTATCAGGAGGCAACTGACAAGCTGCCTTGATAACTCTGTAGTTTTTGTGGTACATTTACAATTTTGAGGGGGTTTGTACTATTATTCTTTTTCAACATTTCAGGAATCTTATTTCTGGTCTTCTGCATTCCATATGATTTGTCAATTTCTCAAAAAGTCACCTGGTATTTTTTTCTAATCTTCTATTTGTTTATTTCCAACAGATGTGAAATAAATGATATCTCTTGGTTCTGAGTAGTGTTTCTCTGTTAATTAGTAATGCTGGTCCCTTTTCTTTCTCTTTAAAAACAATACATTTTTATCTTTTGGAAGTGATCATATGTGGGACAATGGGCTGCACACAGGCAGCCTGGTTTCCAGTCGAGCATAGGTCTTGAAACCCGGGGGAACCCAGTGGGTGGTGATTTCCACCTACATGGGACAGAAGGCATTCAATCATGTCTCCTGGACCCCTGGCTCCTGTTGAAGTTACCACCCCCACAGCCCCCACAGCCCCTACAGGAAAAGGACGTGGCTATCAGTCTTGTAGGAGCAGCACCAAGCCTTCCGACATGCAAATGAGGTTTCCCCCAAACTCTCAGTCCAAGCCACTGAGAGGTACCTGTTGTAGAACCCTGAATCACCCCCAAAACTGTATATAAATCCTATCTAGGGAATTAAAGGTGCACGAGAACTACTTCATCGTCTGAGTCTTTTGTTCCAAGAGCTGTAACACTTGGGAAGAGATCTTCTCTCCGGAAGAGCCACCTGAGGTCCCTCCACAATCCTCACTTGATAACCGGCTTCTCATTGGCCCAGCCCGACCCTACTCACTGCAGAGTGGCTCAGAGCTAGGAGGACCTGGAAGGCACAGCAGAGACTTCATCTCCCTGCCTGCACTCCCTTCCCTTCACTGGTACCCTTGCACCAGGCCTGAGCAGAGATCTCTGTGGAAAACCTCTGCGCTGGTACCCAGGCCCACAATCATATATTTCATCTTATAATTCCATTGTTTCTACCTTTCCTTCCTCCAAAGTTTTTCATGCCTCCCCCTATCCTTATTGTTCTCTTTCAAATTTATGGTATCTTTTTTCTTTAATTATAATTCTCTCTCTCTCTCTCTCTCTCTCTCTCCCTCTCTCTCTCTTCTCCTATTATATTAAATGCACAAATATAATCTGTTCAGTCAGTACAGTATAATGTTACTTATACGTGTCTGATAGACATGATAAAATATCAGTAGATACAGCTGTACATACTGAATATTGTATTTTACCAGCTTAATAATCTTGTCTTTCAAACTATCAGCTAATTGTAGGTTATCACTTAATGATTTGTTCTTTATGTTCTTCCAGTTTTCATTAAAGAGGACTAACACTAGGCTTTTTATAATTCTTCTTAATACTGCATTCTTTTTTATGTTATTATAAGTGAAATTATTTTCTTAATTATATTTTGACTCGATAAGTTCAAATATATAGAAATGAAGAGAGTTTTATACGTTATATTAGGACTAGAACAGTTCTTTAGGATTTTCTGTGAGATCATGCTATCTTTAAGTATGGATAGTTTCATTTCATTTTATGTAATGTGAATTAATTTAATTTTGATTTTGATTTTTTCTTTTACTTCTCTCTTTCTCTTGCCTAAATGAACTTAAATGGATCTCTAGTATAATTAAGATATAACAAAAGAAATTATTCTTGCTTTATTCCTGGTTAGGAACAATAGGTGCTAAATAACTATGTGTAAGATAAGTCTCAGATTTATTGACTGAAAACAACTGGCAAAGAATCATCAACAGGAAAAACCAGAGTTAGATCCAAATTGAGGACATTGTAAGTGTATGTGCTCCCAGCCCCTATGTGCTCTATATACTTTGCTTACAAAGATGATATTCAAGAATACTCCCAATGGTAGTTGGGAAACTTTTAGTTTTAAATTAGTATTTATGCCATATTTCACTAAGCAAGAATTGTCATGTTTAAGCACTTAAAACTCAGAGAGATGAAAGAAGCCATTTTTAGTTTATTTGGTTTTTTGTTTTTTTTTTTTTTTTACTTCTTAATTTTGAAATTTAAAGCTTTTTTCTTTGACAGTTTCATACCCTACAGAATGAATTTTAGTTGTTCCCTCTCTTGCTGGATTCCTTTAACTCAAGGAGCCCTGAATCTTGTGCCTTCATGTCTTCTGTTGTGTATGAGTCACTGAGTTTAATTAGAATTTCTTGTCTGAGAATGGCTGGGGGGGTGGGGGGGGGACTCACTAGAGTAAAGACAATTTATCCCCAGGAAAGAACTGGTTATATAAACCTGGTCTCCATGGCTGGGGAGATCAAAGGTTCTATGGGAGAAGCTATTGGTATTGTTTTGCTACATGGATATGTTCTCAAACTGCTTTCTAAGTGCTCATGTTTATTTCCATAGATTAGTGCTGTGCCATCCTACATCACAGGAGTCGCTACTGCAGTGGACAGTGGTTAATACAGAAGCTGTCCAAAAGGCTGAGAGTGGATGTGGTGGAGAGCTCAGCCCTAAAGGGGACAGCCTGTTTATTTTTGAATGAAGCTTGAGATGCAAATGATACAGGAATAAGACTTAGTTTTCTACAAGATGCAGTATGGATGGTGGTGAAGAAGAAGAGATGTCACCTTGCCCCACTTCATAAAGCAGTGTGCTTTTGAAATGGCATATACTCTCCTAAGGATAGAGGTGTGCATTAAATGATACAAGATTGAGAAACAGATCTCTTGTTTTTATGGCTTAGAATTAGACTAAGAATTTTAATTTCTGTTTCAGTTGGCTGAATGAATGTTTGCAGTGGGACCTGCTGACTAATATAAGCACAGACAATGAGAAGCCCTCGGGAGCCCTCAGAGAGGAAGGGTAATGGAGTGACCTGGTATTACTACCCTGCTGGGCTGGAAAAGAGTCATTGGGGCTTAGCCAGACCCAGAACCACACTGGTGTTACAGTCCTCTGGTAGATGTATCTCATCTGCTGAGTAATTACAGCTAGTAGGATACAGAATCCTAAAGGGATTGATGCTATAAGAGGCCTGCAAAAGAGTCTCAAAAGTGCCTGAATGTAGGATACGGACTTTGGAAGAATGGGCCCAGTATGAGGCCTGAGCATCTATTGCCAGCTTTCTCTAAGAGGATATTTAATAGACTTTCCTCAGATAGAGAGCCATCTAAAAAGGTCACTTTCTTAAAGGTTATTGTAGTGGTTTAAAAAAATGAAATAAAAACAAAAACTGGAAAGCAGGGGCACCCAGGAATTTAGTGTTGAAGGAAACAGTGAGATAGGCACAATGAAAGATATTTGCCAAACTGTCTCATGTTCAGGAGGATGGTGTGAGAACTTGTTATTGTAATCCTCCAGTTTTCATTATGTCATGCACTGCAACAAATTAAAGAAATTTTCAGAAACTTAGCAGCTCAAAAAGAGTTCCTATTTATCTGGTGGTTCTGTAGGTCATAAGGGCAAATGATGTTGCAGATTCTCTGAGCAGGGTTTTTGGTATAATAGGACGGACTCTCCTGGTGCAGTTCTCATTTGGGATTTATGGTCCCTTCTACACTGGTCACTGGAGGAATTCATTTCTTTTTCTCTCCTTTAACCCTGAGCCATTGATGGCAGATCTAGTCCTCCCTGTGCATCCCATCTCTGATGTCTTCTTTCCTTTATTAGTCTGACTCTATTGGTCATGGTGTTACTCTGAGCTCAATTGGTTGATACAGGTAGTGCTGTAATTTTAAGGCCAACTGATTGGGAACATTAGTTATCTCTGCAGATCCCTCTGTTGTTAATGTTGTGTAACCATGGGAGGAGAATGAAAGTAGAACTCAAAGCTGATGTGGGCCAAGAAGTTTTATCTAGGAATTGTTTTATTTGTTGAAATTAAAATATAAAAATATCATTTACCTATTCTCTTTCCTTCCTCTAATCCCTCCCACTCATTTTCCACCACCACTGTCTCTCAAATTCAATGCATCCAGCCTCTTTTTAATACACACACACACACACACACACACACACACACACACACACATTCATTTTTAGCAGTTATAATTCCAAGGCACAGAAAGATTAAATAAGTAGTCAATGGCATGCACATAGATGATGAGACTCTGCTCTTCTTATTATCTTTGAATTCCCTGGTATTTGGGATACAGCATTTTTCTTGAAGGCCTAGTATACTTATATTCATGAAACAGGCATTCTGTATCTTTAAATAGTGATATTTTAATCTTTATAAATTTAATATGTGATGTTTTATAAGTGAAGCAAAGATGGTACTTCAAAAAGAAGTAGGATGTTCTGGATTGTATGCAATAAGGCAGCTGGCAGAGAGCAAACAGGCTTGGCTCCATAGAAGAGGGAGAAAAATGGAAGTCAACAATGAGCCAGTAAACTCATACTGCCACTCTATGTACTCACTGGACAATGACATCAAGCTTTCTTTTGGGGAATGGGGTGTGTAAGTCATAGACATCAGGAATAAATAGCTAAAACACAGATTTTCTAGATGAGAAGTTATTTCATTAGGGTTATGACGGGGTATTCTAACAGAACTGGAAGAATAATGCATGGGATTTTATTCCCAAATGATTTCAACCATTTCCAGAAATTGCCCGGCTTACAAATGACAACCACATAATTAAGTTGAATTGAATCTTGAGTTCCAAAGTAAGATGTCCAATTAAGCTGTAGTATGACAAATTTAGTAAGACCCCCTTCTGCTGGACTTTAAATGTGCAAAAGTGGGTGTAACACAGAGCATAAACACCAGACTCTTTGAAATAAGAGCTAGAATTTGGATGAGCTCATGATGGGACTTAATGTGGAAAAGACAGAACTGTGTGGAAAAGAAAGATTTCAGAGAACTGTGACACCCTCATGGGATCAGTTCTCTGGCTCAAATGTAGTTGATTATTTAATCACATTTGCCAATTCCTGCTAGACCCTGAGAGATCATACACTCTCAATTTTTTATTAGATATTTTCTTTATATACATTTCAAATGCTATCCCGAAATTTCCCTGTACCCTCCCTCCACCCTGCTCCCTTACCCACCCACACTCTCAATTTCTTACAGACAATCGTCATCACTAGGCAATCATCACCTGTCAGTTTAATTCCTCTGAATGTTTGTTTGCCTGGGAAATACAGTGGTGTGACTACTAGAAGTGAAGGTTTTATGAGTATGTGCTTTGTATATGGTTTGTAACTGAGAAGGAAATACTAGCATTTGCCAATCCCACCATACTTTATACCCAGATTACTTTTATAAATTGAAAGGGCATAAATTTATAGAAAAAAGTATTTCTGAATCTCTATTGCCTTATTATCTAACGGAAGAAGGGAATGTATAGAAAACTACAGTGAGATGAATTTATAAAAATAGCCACAAATTTATGGTGATTGAATGGTTTTCTTGTGAGCCTCCTTCAAATACCCATTGCTTTGGTTTGCCATTCATTTTCCTCTTTCACTCAATCTTACCCATTTTCGAATCTCTTTTCCCATTATCTTCTTTCTTGTTCAAAACAACACATGGCAGCCAGACACCCCATCTGTGCATCTGCCTCTCTGAGCATATTAGAAACTGTGCAAGTTTTGGGGTTCTTGGTATCTGGGAGAATTCTGCAAAGCTTGCAAGAGTATAGAGACATTCATTTCCCTTAGAGTTTCCCAGTCAGTGGAAAACAAAACTCTGGTTAAAGTGATGAGAAAATTTGTAATTCAAAGTGCCAGGGGTCACAGTATACATTGAAAAATAGCGAATTCAGTATGTTGGCATATACCACTGTCACATCACCATGTTAATTTCAAATGACTAAGCCAGAGGAAATTCATCTTGCTTAATCTAGTCCAAGACTTGGATTTACCCAGAGATAAATATTTGATATATATTAAACAGTTGCAAGACATGCTACCTGTCATCTGTTTTGCTTTTGTATAGATTTTTATCTTTACAAAAAGAATGATTAATATTCAAATTATGTCACTTTTAACTGATTAACTAACTGATTAGTTGCCAGTAGCTTAGCAATGACATTAGAACTTTGAGATATTTTTGGTAGGGTGGAAGGCATGTATGGTTTGCAAAAACTGCTGGTTGCTCTACAGATCTTTTGATCTTATAACCCATCAGACTGGCTAGACAAGATGATCATGGTCTTAGACACTTAGACTGGGAATGGAAGTCTAGAAATTGGGTTTTAGCAAAAATCCAAGATAGTACCCATCTTTTTCAGAGTCTCATAAAGGAAGTGTAAAAATTGTGTAGCTACAGTGTCTACTTAGGAAAATGTTGTTTTCTTTCTATTCTTTTAAAAATGTGGTCATTTTATAAAGTTTACTAATGTATTTGTATAAATATCTGTGAGTGTCTATGGGTAATAAGTCCTTTGTTGAGCCCAAGGATGTTGTCCTGTGACTAAATTCTGAATTAGTTAGAGGCCCCTAATCTGTCTAGTGTACTTTTCCCCCATTGATTCTCTTCTTATCAGTAACATGATGAAAGTAGGATCTACATCTCCAACTCCATTGACAGTACACTTGGCAGAACTAGAGAATGGTGTGAATTCTTATAGACAGACACACATTATGTTGTCTCTTTTAGCTAGGATTTGTTTGTTCAGTGACATCTTAGATTTCCCTTTCTTTTACTGGACTTCTAGTTAAAATCAGTGTAAAATACAATCTAGTTTCCCTCCTCTACAAAAGTTGCTGATCACATAGATAGTAGTAAGTATGCTTTTCTAAGACTTATCCATTTTCTATACTTATATTACTGCAATATTTTTAAAATTATTACATTTGTTTGCACATGTATGTGGTTGTGTAATTATGTGTATGCATACAGGACCATGTCACAACATTGGTGGTGATGTCAGAGAACAACTTACAGAAGACAGTTCTATGTATCCACTGTGCAGATTGTAGCAATCCAACTAGGGGCTTCAGCCTTGGCAACAAGTGATTTTTTTTTCCCAGTGAGCTTTCTCTATGGCCCATGTCTCATTATTTTATCTCACATAGAATTTCTTGTTTATGCTTCCCTCTATTTGAATGACAGGCAGATGTCCTTGGATATAAAGGGCATCTTTATTAAACCCATGTTAGATGTAGACTTCTTAAGAAAATGTTGAATCAGAATAGAAAATCATCCATTTTGGTCAGAACCAAAGTGTTCACAGGCAATTTCTTTCCTAGCTCAGACCAAATGCTGTCTCCTTGTAATCCTCACTTATTCCAATTAACTGGATCTGCTTAGACTTCACTATTCTCCTTCCCAGCACCAGCTCAGCCTTGTTCAGGGAAAATTGCAACACATCTTTGGAACAAAGAGTGGAAAGGGGCCTTGGAGGTCAAATTTAATGTTTTTCATTATTTGGATTTAAAGCCATCTTGACACAGTCTACAGGCTCCTTGATTTGTGAGGAGTTACTAGACCTAAGATCTAAAATCATCAGTATTTGTTAAACATAATGTCTGGGCAGAATAATTTTTTAAAATGCATATCCTTCTGAAGTGAAGGAATTAGATATTATATTCTATTTGGCAAGCTGCTTATCTACTCTGAACTTTTATTTGTGTTGTTGTTGTTGTTGTTGTTGTTGTTGTTGTTGTTTTTGCAAATCAAATGATATCTCAAGGTCAAAGTAGAATTGTTATGCTTCTAAACCCTTTAATGATCTCATAGGGGGTTTCTAAAGTTCTGCATGGCACATGCCACATGTGCAAGAGCCGTATCTTCTCCTTTCAGCCTCTGCAGAAGCTGCAGTGCTCTGTCTTTGCAGATGGTTACTGTTATCTCAGCTCTGAGGGAGTAAGCCATGTACAAGTGCTACACATCATCTGTTAATTCTCCATTAGTCTGCAGAGGCTATTCAACCTCTTCAATGAGATTTTATTAAAACACTATAGATCACACATGTAAACACAATCTGGAGACTTGTTTGCAGCCCTGTATCCCATCACTGAGTTGAGATTACTGGGGTGCTTAGTAATAGATGCATAGTGATGTAGAGCAATAGGTATTCTAGTCCATATCAACTTCCCTCTTGGCAAAGCATCAGAGACTGACCTCAGTACCATAGTGTTGTCTATTGTTAGGAAGAATGCAGCATGTTCTTCACAGTCTAATTCTAGATAACTTGTCATTTCTTCAGTCAATCTTTTCATAATATTAAACCTAATCTAAGAAATTCCTTCTAGGAATTATTAGAAATAACTAAGCTGACCTTACTATTAGGGCTATAGCTCTACAATTCAGACAGTTAATCTCTTTCTTTACATTGCTATTTCTGATCAATTTATTTCCAGCTAATTAGACAATGAATCACACAAGGCATGATACTGGATAAAATGTGAATGACTTTCTTGAAACTAATAAGTAGGAGAGACAGAACTAGGAAAATAACTCTTATTCCTTGGTGAAGATGTGAATGACTAAGCAGAGAAGAAGAGGAAAATAACGGGATGATGACACAGGCAAGTAGCTCATGAGCAAGATTCACACACATACATATAGGTGATATATATATATATATAAAATCTTTTACTCTATCCCTAACCCTAAACCTAAACCTAACCCTAACCTATGTATACAGAAAGAAAAACTTGAGTGGAATTCCATAGTCTAGTGACTTTGGAGAATATTTAGTAAAATAGACTTCTTTGGAAATTTGTGGGAAGAAGTATGAGGAATAAGATCATATACTAAGAGATAAATCAATGCAAAGGTTTACTCTTGGGAAGCAAAAACCAAGTGTATTGCTCTAGAGAAATTGAATTCTGTTTCACAACAATCAAGGAATGGTTAATAGTTGTTGGGAAGCCTTTCTGTAACTTTCCCCCTCTCATGTCCTTGCAGATTTAAAGCCAAAAGATGACCCTGGAGTAATTGTCAAGGCAGCAATGACCCTGACATGATACTTTAGAGGCACAGTGGGACTGTGGTGGTAGGAGGGAGGTGAACCCAAACTCAAAGACAAGGAAAATCAATGGCTGTAAGAAACTGCAGTCCTATGGCTACAGATTGCTCCAGTGGCTGTTTCATCGATTTCAACTTCAGCTTCTAATTACGGTAGCAGGCAAAACAAATGCCACATTTTAGAGTGTTTAAGGCACCATAGATTTTTCTGGAGTGAGAGCTGGGAAACTTTCATGGGACATGTAAAAGACAGGTGAGGCAAATCACACAGGGCAAACAGCAAGTAAGAAATGATTGCTTAGGAAAACAAGAAGAGCAGAAAGTATAGATTATAAATGACAGCAACAATTTCATGGTTTAACTTAAAGGAAAATGTATACTTCTGCCTTGCTCATTTAAGAACTGCATTAAGTCAAGACTTGTCTGAGCCTCCCTATGCCGTGTGGCGTGTGTTCTATAGGATACAGAAGTTGATTTCAAGGACATTGGTTATGCTTAGATGATCATGCTCATCCCTCAGGGCCAGACACAGTCTGAGGGCGCACTCCCTGCCAACCTGATACTAACTTACCTTCTATTCATTAAGTACAATTGCTGTACTACACAAACACATTTAGAAAGAAAATATATTTATTGATTCAGATTTGTAAAATAATCATTTGTAGCCTTTTTTCAGTTCTCATCCAGTTTTGAATATTTTAAAACATGCCCTGATATCATTGCAAGCCATGATTTTATTTAGCCAATCCATCTTCACAGGGGACTGTAGATTTAGATTTTTAAAAACTACCCCCCCCAGAGCTCCCAAGGACTAAAACACTAACCAAAGAGTACACATAGGGACCCATGGATCCAGCTGCATATGTAGCAGAGGATGGCCTTATCTGGCATCCATAGGAGGGGATGCTCTTGGTCCTTGATCAATGCCCCAACGTAGAATAATGTTATAAGGCAGTGAGGTGGGAGTTGGAGGGGAGGGCAGCACCCTCATAGAAGCAGGGGGATTGGGATAAGATAGGAGGTTTGCAGAGGGGAGACCAGGAAGGGGGATAACATTTGAAATATAAATAAAATAACCATTAAAATTTTTTTAAAAACACTAAAAATAAAAAAACCCTCTACTTTTAAAAGGGGTTTTAAATGTTTCAACCTCCCTGATATCCCACCAACCAAAGGTAAGGGAGGAAGATGGTTAATAGGTAAAGGGGGATGTGGACCTGTACAAAAGTAGTTTTGGGGGGCAATTCCAATCTTCTTTGTCAGGATATCAGCAGTCCAGTATAAAACATTTAACATGAATCAGTAGCAGCGGCTCCATTCAGGAGACACTGTTAGGCTCCCCAGAATCGGCATGAGTCTGTAGAAGTAGCACAGAGCAGCCAGAATACCATGAGAAGTTCTTTGACACATTTGTCTCTATAAAGTCAAGACAAGCAAAGATCAGTGAAGACCAACAAAGCATTGCAAGGCATATCAGCGCAAGAGCATCATCAGTGAAGACCAGCAACGCATTGCAAGGCACACCAATGCAAGGGCATCATCTTACTGTCTGTGGGGCTATATTCATATTCTTTCTAAACATCACTCAACCTCTCAAACATCTGCTCCAGTAAGATATCACATGCCCTTTCACAACACAACTTCTAGGAAAACGCCATGTGTCTGCAAAACAGCTAATAAGACAGCTTCCAGAAAAATATCACATGACACAAACTGAGTCTCAAAAGAAATCAGAAAATGCTGCTTCAGGAGACTTACTAAATAAATACAACACACTGGTGATGAGAAATACATACACCATACTCAGTAGGGTTGCACATATTTGAGAATTTTATTTTCCTCCTATATAAAATATTTTCTAATACTAAACTTTTTATAGTGAGTAAAAAAGGTAACAGGCTAATGACTACTCTTGTCATCACAATCAGAATTATAGTTACCATGGAAATAAACCTCTGGTCATCTCTCTGAGGGAGTTTCTAGATTAGGTTAATTAAGATGGGAAGATCCACCCTAAATGTGAATGGCATTATTCTACAGATAGGGTCTTAGACAGAATAAAAAGCAGAAAGGAGAAAGAAAACTGTACAAGAGCATTTCCCTCTCACCTCTCTCTGCTCATCCTGACTTCCTTACTACAGATCTCATTAGCAGCTGCCTAGTTCTCCTTCATCACCACAATGAACTGTACCTTGGATTTGAAATCCAAATCAAAGTATTCATTAAGTTGCCTTTGTCAGATATTTTTCCCAGCAATGTGTAGAAGTAACTAATATGCATTCTCTGCACCTCATACCACCTTAAAACCAGACATGAGATATGAATTAACAACCGTAACTGATTAAATAAATCAGACAAGGTTTGATCTCAGAGTTTTGGCCATTAGTTCTCCTGTAGCTGGTGGTGATGGTGGCTGATAGTGATGGTTTTTAATCTGCTTTGTTGTACAAAGAAAGTAGTTCTGACTATAAGGAGCTGTTCATTAAAAACTAGGACCATGAAGGCGAGTTCAGATGCTTATAACTATATCTCCAGCTGGAAAACCCAATAAAACAGGTCCAAGAGGCATGGGCATGATATCAACCCATTTCTTCATCCAAAATAATCCTTTCTCAAAGAGTCTCTGAATATTCTTGAATACTTAAATAAATATTTTTATTTGCATATATTTTGTTCTCCTCATAAATTATGTTCATTTATCTAAACCTGGTAATCAGGAAGGAGTTGGAGAACACTGACCACTAAGCTCATTTGTCAGCAATCTGTCTTGGATACTGCTGAATATGAATGAGGTGAGCATTTGAGGGCTAGTTACTGAGAGCTAGGTGTCCTGTTCTTTTTAAAGCGCTGGCGTTTCTCTTCAGTGATCCTGAAGATCACATGACATCAGGATGCTTCCTGAAACCCTCTGGGCAGTAGTGTTCTCAGTAATTGTCAAGTTGCTGCCAAAATGAAGTCCGACTTTCTTCATTCTGAACCATGACAGAGGTCAGTTTTCTTAGCCAGAAAGAGAGCTGTTTTCTACACCAGAACCAAAACATACAGATTATAGCCAAGGAAGGAGATTGAGACTCAGCACCTGCAAAAGGACCAGGATGCTACATCTTCACACCGTCCCAGGATTAATGATGAGATGTAGTTGTCACTTCACATGTGGTACCTTGGAGGATGATTTTGCACCATAGAATGTCCAGAATCCAAGATATGTTGTTTGGCTTCATAACCTATGAATTGTATTCAAATATTAAAAGTATTAAATATACCTTAGAAAACATACATGGGAGAGCACAGATATTTTTATGTGAGCCCCAAACTGTTTAAGCCTCTGTATTTGACTTTTAAAGTTAAGCATGCCTATTAGGCTCCCAGCAATAAAAAGTTTGACATGAAATGCAATACATGCCTATGTGACTAAATGCAGCCTCACTCTAAAAGATGCCCAGTTTTACTGTCATTCTTGTATTAGTGATATCCTCTTATAGGCTAAGGGATTTCCTGCAAATATCAGTACACATGGATTGCTGTAGATATAGAGAGAAATGTAACTACTTAGAGCAAATAAATGTTACCTAATCCTTTTACCTAGACTCTATCACTAATACTTAGAACATATAGGGAAGAAGGACCCACTACCAAAGATATTTCAAGTTAACATTGTATGTCTAGGGCATTAAACTTATATTGTATTTTTTGCGTTTGATTTCTCATTTTATATGATCTGATTTTTATCATAATAGGATAAAAAAAATCCTAAAGTTCCACAGGTTCTGAAAGTAGTTTTTTTTCTGGTGATTGAATAAAATATTTGGATGGCTACACATGGGTTTGTATCATTTGCTTAACATGTCTATTTGCAGTAGAGTATTTTTATATGATTAGCAGAGTTACTTAGAGATGTGATGAGAATTATAAACCTAGCCAGATCTGATTAACACTTGTACAGACTTTATGAGATATCCTGGAAACTCAGGTAAGATTAAAGAATTATCTCTGAATCCATCACTATGTGGTTTGTTTCCTTAAGCATGATTTTTAATTCACTAATCTGAATACTTGTCTCATGTCTAAAATAAATTAGACTGAAGATACTCAAATAATAGAAGAAAATTGGTACCCACTTCAAAAAGGTTTTAGTAGAATAAGAGGCAAGGACTCAAATAACTCAGTTTTCACTACAGTGGTGTTGGTCCTATAGGACAAAACCCTTAGAGGCTAAAAGGTGGCCAGTTAGTAAGAATAAACCAGTCACAGAAATATGATACATTGTGACATCCATGAAATCAGAATGCCCCTACTGCACACATAGAAGAACTGTATAGACTGCATAAAATTTCTGTGGTTTAATACATAAAGAAAGACAGATTCAAGATAAGAAACTGCACAAGCTTACTGGAACACAGGTGGCTAAAATTCAGCTATGACATGGAAAAGACCACCCTGACACAGGTAACTCATGGAAGGTGTATCCCTGGAGTTCCCTTCACTACTTATGGATAGGTCTACATTTATACAATCTCCTTTAGGCAGCACTGCTAGTCATATCCTCCTCCTTGAGGGTTTGTTTATGCTTCTGTGGCCTTGTGGCCAGGTCTTGTAATTCTGGCCCCACCTTGTGATTCTTGTAAGCTTCAGCTTTCCTTAGCCTTGTGAAGTCTGTTTAGTTTCCTAGTCTCCTGAGCTTTAATCCAGGATGCAATGTTTCATCTCTGAGGAAATTGCTATATAACTTCATCATTCTCAAATGGTGTCATATTGCTTGAAATCTAGACTCATAAAAAGATGATTTAGTGGATGAATTTATACTTAAGTAGGATTATAATGAAGTATTAGTGATGTGTTTTCATGCTGCATTTAGAAAATGGCTTGCTTTTACAGACTATCATACTGATAATGAGTGTAGCCACTTTTGTACCATGGAAGCTAATCATCTGTGTAAATTCTTTAGTGTTCAGCATCAAAATTATTACTCTATCTTAAGACAATACTCACTTGTAAAAATCATTTCTTTTTTCTGATTAGAGTAATTCTACTGTGAAGCTGAAGTGGTCTTCAATATATCTCTTTTCCATATTTAACTGACTTTATTTTTACAAACATTGCATCATTTTCCAGACTAGCATTTCTTTTTTTTTTCTCCTCTCATTCCCTCTCATTTATTGTGTGCTGGCACCATGAGTACATTTCATAGTACAAATGTCAACAATGATCATTCTTATATCATTGTCAAACCAGGATTGACAACCTTTCACCATTACTTACAAACTCCCTTACAGTTGTACCAAGCTTCAATATTTATGTAGATGATATGTTGATCTACAGTTTAATCCACATCTTCTGAGCTCCTCTCATTTTCTCTTTGACTACTCTGAGGGAAGGCATTATTTAATACTGTACCACAATGCAGAATTCATACTGATCACTAATATATCCCTCTTGATAACTGTATGAACACATAGCCCATGTGTGTCTGTCCCCCATTTATCTGGCATCACTTAGCGCTTCGTCTTTTCCAAGTACCATTAGGATGTACATTTCTTTCTGTATTTCTCTTGGTTGGTTTGGTTTCAGGATAACTCATAGAATTTTTCTTTCCTTCTCATTCCTGCTCTGGCAGAGTTTAAGGATCATTCTTCATTCTCCCCTGCATGGCAGGTTCAACCAGTAAACTTGTCTGGGCCTTATAACGTATCTGCTGGAAAGCAGCTTGAGTTTCCTAATCATTAGTAAATTATTCATATAATCTTTTACATCTGTGGAAGCTGGACCAATCATATTTTTCTAGAAACTTGACTATTTCATCCAAAATTTCAAATGTTCTGCCCTAGTGTTACTCTCTTTAGCAACCCTACTAACAAAGGGCCCCCAATGGAGGAGCTAGAGAAAGTACCCAAGGAGATGAAGGGGTGTGTGACCCTATAGGTGGAACAACAATATGAACTAATCAGTACCCCCAAAGCTCGTGTCTCTAGCTGCATACGTAGCAGAAAATGGCCTAGTTGGCCATCAATAGGAAGAGAGGCCCCTTGGTCTTGCAAACTTTATATGCCCCAGTACAGGGGAACGCCAGAGCCAAGAAGTGGGAGTGAGTAGGTAGGGAATCAGGGTGGGGGAAGGGTATAGGGGACTTTTTGGGATAGCATCTGAAATGTTAATGAAGAAAATATCTAATAAAATAATTAAAAAATAAATAAACAGACTAGCATTTTTGAATGAACATTTCTGATTTATTTGTGTTGATAAGAGTTCATTTTCTGACACCAATTCATTTATCTCTCAGAGTAAATGTAATTTCCCATTGCTGTTTCACATTAAGAGTAAATGCCCATTTACTCAAAGGTTACGTTGATGACTGAAATTCAGTCACAGATGAGGAAAATGTCTATAAATGCATTTGTGTCTGGGCATATGCTTTGGTTAGATGGGGTTTTTAAATGGCAAGATTATTAATCAACAACACTGTGAATTATATTTTTGAATGCAAATGGAATTGTAAGACTTACAAATTTGTTTATTTTTTCTATAAACAGGATTAGTGAGACTGGTAGAAGGCATTGTGATGAAGTTATGACATGATCTCAACTGCATCTTCCTTGTCTAAGTCTCGATCTACTATTGGGTGGGTTTGCTCCACAATTCCTTGTTGGAACTGTAGATAGAGTGCTGTAGATGTATATGTATGAAAGTGTATGAAACGGGGTGATTTGGGTGCAGTGTGTCACTGTAGGGTGGCAGCATATTCCAACTGCAGAGAGGGTTCTTGTGCTGCCTCTTGAGGAGACGCTCTAAGCATGCAAGAATGCCTTGTGTACTAAGGTGCCAAGATTGGTCTAAGGATATTTTCCAACACATCTTAATAAATGACTATCATATGCTAGACCCTCCATTCTCATGAATTACCTGTATATCTTGAGAGAAGCAAGAGAAGAAATAAAACAACAAATCACAGCAATTGAAAGAATATGTCATCATAACTGCTAGAGAAGATTATCAGAGTTTATAGCTCTCACCACTGACTACAGGGAGACCGTGAATAAATCTTTAGGTGTTTTATTTTCTGTTGTAATAAAATAATTACCATATAATTTGGGTGAAAATATCTGAGTGCCACTAAGAAGAAAGAATCAGGAATCCTAGTTGGTCATCTTCTAATGTGGTTTATGTTTTCACCATTGGGATTTATAATGAGCATCATATATGTGTGTGTGTATATATATATATATGTATGTATGTATGTATGTATGTATGTATGTACATTGTTGTCTGTTGTCGGTTGCAATAGCTTGAAGCTGAATACCTAATACCTTAACTTTGGCTTGCAGAGCTACCCATAAAGGCACAATGAAGTTGTCCATTTTGTGAAGAGGATGCCGAAGTAGAAAAGACTTCTCAAATGTATCTGAATGTGTGAATAGGGTCTTAGTGATCCCGCTGTATCACCAGATATGAGCACTTAAGCCCCTGGAACAGTGCTGCCTTCCTCTCCCACGCTGGAGATTAAGCAGCACATGAAGCTGCAGAGGGAGATAAGAAGGAAGCATCCCGTCTCTGCACCCTAGCTGCACATCTGCCTTGGGACAGCAAGGCCAGCCTGAATCCAAGTGCTTTCACTAATACATCTCTTTAAAAGCAGCTTAAAATTATATCCTATTTTTTTTAAGCATCCCTATAAGTATAGGCAGTGGAGAGGATAATCAGTGGTCATTATTATTTGTAAAACAGACTCATGCTGTCTTAAGCATCCTTAGAAGATTTCTCCTTCAGCCTCTTTTTGTTTTGGGGTGGGGAGTAATTGAAGTTCAAGTAATTGAGAGGTAAGCATTTTTAGTGAGGCCAGTTGACTAAAACATTGATCACAGAATCAGAATTTGAATCTTTGTTCAACACACACACACATGAACACAATATATGAATGCCACATTGTGGTCTGCCCGTGCAAACATTTTCTTGACACATGCTGCATGCCTAGTTACACACATTCATGCATTGTGCTTATTGAAATACATTATACCATGCCCTATTAAATGAGAATTAGCTAGCAGGACCATCTCTATCCAAAAGGGTTGTTTATGTGTTTTACCCCCTCTAACTTATTCTGTGGATGGGGTATTCATAATATCAAATGTTTCCTTGGACAAGCTGCGTAATTAGCTGTTTTACACTGGGATGGCAGAACTTCTATTCTGCAATCTCACTCTTATCCATCCAGATAAATTTTCATTCTTCTTCAAGGTCTCTATCCTGACAGTTTCAAAAATACTGCTTTCTTCACACAAACAGAAGTCTCTAGGGAATCAGTTCCACCCACTTCCTTCACACTTAAATATTAAAATATCTCCCAATTCTCTTGACTCAAAGGAGCCTCTGTCTTTCATTTCCAAGGTGAGCAGGTGCCACTGTTGTCACTTTAACTATGGACCCCTACATCCTCTTTGATCCTTGATTCATTAATTGGCCATTCCCCATGATCTTTACCCCCTCTTATTGGTGGTTTTGTCTGTACACAGAAATAAAAATTCTTAAGATTTCCCCATTCCATGAAAATCACCCCTAACTTTTCACTTAAGTTACACCAGAAAATCACTGCTCCCCACTCTATTAATAGATCTACAATTTCCACCCCATTTCTCTCCAGTGCAGTCATTTCTTAAACATTTCCATTTGATGTTTGACCTTAGGTGTCCCTAGTTATCCCCTGAAAGTTTATGTTGGCTGAATGTAGCAATGTCTTTTCATTATAACTTATTTTGAGTTTATTAAGTTATTCATTTTGTACTTTCTGAAGCTCTGAAAATTATTGACAATCACCCCCACACATATATCCTACAAAAGCTTGTAATATTTCTTGTCATTTGATGATGTTGAGCCTTGAACTAGTCTACGTAAATTGTACTCTAGTTTCTATCCACTGATTAAGAAGGTGTCTTCCAAGGTTGTGACATTGACCATATTGCCTTACCCAGGCATTTGCCTGTCTCAAAGGTTACATGTGATCTAGGAGGTGAATGAAAATAGCCGTTTATTGAATGAGATTTCTTAAGTAGTTATTGCTTCTAAAATTCAGCTATTTTATTTATTTATTTATTTATTTATTTATTTATTTATTTATTTATTATATATAAGTACACTGTAGCTGTCTTCAGACACTCCAGAAGAAGGAGTCAGATCTCATTACAGATGGTTGTGAGCCACCATGTGGTTGCTGGGATTTGAACTCCGGACCTTCGGAAGAGCAGTCGGGTGCTCTTACCCACTGAGCCATCTCAGCAGCCCCAAATTCAGCTATTTTTAAGTGAAGTAAAAATAATTGTTCATATTTATCCAACATTTATCATGTCCCAGGCACAGTTACAAACAATTCGTCCTGTCAAAACCTTAAGAAATTATTATCAGAATGCTTAAACACAGAGATGTTTAAATGCTAAAAACAGAGAGTAAACAACTGAGCCAAGATTGGACTACAAGTAGATCAGTTTCATATGTTCGTCATTACATTTTTCTGCTGTTTAATATCAATATTCTTCACTTATAGGTTTTGTATGCAACTTGGACAAGAGAACTCACATGAAACTTTTAGCATAGTTAGTAGCATAAATTTGATTATAACATTAATAGTCATTGTTTCTCCTGATTTTAACAGCTATGGTATTAGATTAGGGGTTGTATCCTCTCTTTTCTAATCATTCTTGCTTCATAAAATATTTAACAAATTGCAAGACAGGATATCATGTAGTCCAGGATGGCTTCTAATTTGTTATATAGCCAAGGATAATCATTAACTCCTGATGTTCCTTCATCCACATCCTGAGTGCTAGAATTACAGGAGTTACGCTCAGGTTTGTCTTATGAGGTCATCCAACTAAGCTATATTCCCAGATCCATGCTGTATTGTTCTTTGCCCCAGGAAATGATTCCATCATCTTCTGGAATCCATAAACCTTAGATCCACAAAGACATTTCTACCTAGCCTTTTCTCTTTGCAGTCAATATACAGCTAATTGATTTAAATTTTTTTTTCATTTCTACTTACACCAATTTCTCTAAGGATTCATCATGTCTTGTCTGGATTATTACATCTCTTAAGACATCCTTGTCTTTCTAACATGCCTTCTTTGTCAATCACAGATAGATATTTCCATGTTAAAGAGGTACCTCAGCAGTTAGGAATATTTATTACTCTTGCTAAAGACTTGAGTTCAGTTCCTAGCACCCATATTAGGTAGCTGTCAACCTCCTATGACTTCAGCTCCAGGAGATCCAATGTTACTATTGTAGCATAGTTGTTGACTTTGAGCTCCCTGTGGCCATATGACATTGATTTGTGAAAATGTTAGCTTATTTTCAAATGGTACTAAGTACTTCTGACTTGGTAACTTAATAATGAGAAATGTGGTTTTTTTTTCAGGTAAGGAAATAGAAGTTTAAGGGTTTGCCTCTGATAATATTGTCCTTGTTGTCAGAGTCCTGAATATGCAGGGACTCTCAGGGACTCCCACATACACAGACAGGGAGTTATGTCTGACTTTTATCTCCCTCTGCATCAATGGCATGCAATGACACATCCACACTAAAGATCCTATCTAATCCTAATCCTTCTAAAGGGTTTTTCATCAAGTTAATACATATTATGGATGGTTCAATTTGAAAACACGAAGTCTTGTGGGCACTCAACATAATAATGCACTTGTAATTTCTATGAAGTGAGCCCATGGTAATTTCTAGCTTTGAAAGGCACTGATCATTGTCTGCCATCTCTAATTTTGAATGAGTCATGTTCACATTCCTTCCATATCTAAGAGACTCAGGGGAGGGGACTTGCTGATGACAATTTTGTGAGGCTCAAAACTTACCTCTGTGGTGATCTTTCTTCACAAAATCATTTAAAATAAGTCAAGGACATAAAATCAATTTATTAGGAAAATAAAAATAAAATACAGATTTTAAATTTTGCAATATAGTGCCATTATTTTTGATGAAAAGATATGTTTCTGAAGATAACAGATACTTGATCATAATGCATGGAGAAATAAAGTTGGTACTAACAAGGAATATCCCTGTGTATCATCTGCATGATTTCACAATATGCTACATAGGCTATTAGGATGTGTGGGTCATAAGAGTCTTACCTATAAACTACAATGATCACTAGTGTGGTAAGATATATTCACGGGTTCAATAGTGGCCCGTGTTATCTCAGATGTTACAGAGATAATATATCATTTTCTGATTGGGCTTAAGGCCCATTCCATCGGGAGAAATCAGTGTCTGATACTGAATATGGCCAAGATTCCACACTTAAGTTTTAGTGGTGATGCTCTACCATTATTCTACATGGGCATAGCATCAAACTACTTCATAAATTCATATGTCTAAACCTATAGATTAAGAAAGCTCTGAGATCTCAAGAGAGAAATTTCTTTATGTAGTGAATTATGGTTATCAGAGAGTAAATATCAGGGGAATGTTCTGCCACAAATGAAGTACCTACACTACCTGCCTTTGGTAGCAGAAGGGAAAGCAGAAAGATTATTAAGAGGCAGATGTCAAGAACTCCCAGCAACTAAAGTTGCCTGACAATGACTCACACAAGTCCATGGGCAGCATAAATTAGAATTGGTGGAATATTGGGAGGAAAAGCCATACAAATTTGGTAGGATGTGGAAAGAGGGGTTCTATCTGAGAGGAATGAGGAAGGGGTGAATATAACAAAAATAAATTGTACATTGTCTTAGGGTTTCTACTGCTCTGAAGAGACACCATGAGCATTGCAAATCTTATAAAGGAAAACAGTTAATTGGGGCTGGCTTATAGTATTAGAGGTTTAATCCGTTTCTATCCTAGCAGGAAGCACAGTGGTGTGTCATCAGGTATGATACTACAGAAGGACTTGATATTTCTACATCTGCATTGGCAGGCAGCAGGAAGTGAACTGTGAGCTTCTGAAATCTCAAAACCTACACCCTAGTGATACACTTCCTCCAACAAATCGCTACCTACTCCAAAAAAAGTCACACTCCGTATAGACTAAAAATTCAAACACATGAGTTTATGGGATCATTCCTATTCAAACTAACACACATGTCATTCTCAAAGAATTCAGATAAATTTCATTTAAAAATATAAAAGATTTGTAATCTGTTATGTTTATTATTAACTGTCATATCTCTAGTATAACATTTTCTTTATTTGATTAAGTACTATTTGACCATTTTGTCCAGGATATTATTTTATATTTCATGTATAAGAATAAATATTACATTCAATATTTATGACAAGCTAGTATGGAAGCATATACACGATAGAAAGTTCTAACTGCTTATTATTTTTTAATTTAAAAACATTTTTTGCATACAATATTTTAATTATTTTATCCTCCTCCAGTTCTTTCCAGGTCCTTCCTATATTTATTAATTTTAAACTACAGAAAGAATTGTTACTGATTTTAATTTTCCCTAGAGTGATAATATTATGAAATACTCATTTTGGCTTTAATTTTATGTATTTATCCCAAGATGGTTGGAAAATCAAAGAACAACAAAAAAGGGAAATATAATGAATAGCATCCTGAAGTTTCATGCATATTAAGGAGCTTAGCAAAATAACTTTTATAATGATTATTAAATGTTTTTCAATGCATGCTTAAATATTTAAATTGATAAGAAGTAAATTTTTAAGACAATCTTCAGGTTTAAGCAATGTTTAGCATCTCTTTTCCTTCTAAGTAACAGTATCTGAGGCTTTCTTCAGTCTAACAGCTCTGTGTAGTTCACACTTACTGTTCCTCCTTTAGTTATAGTACCAGGTGCTCTAGGACTTCGTCCTTTTGACACACAGACCACACTAGACCTTCCTGCTTAGCCATGAGGTCAGCTTCTCACTATCCCCAGGGTATGTTCTCATAAAGTCATTGTCTACTTTGAGTGTGCATAGGATCAACAGAGAATTAGATCAATTCACTTCTTTAAGCCCAAATTGTTTCTCAAATTTCATTTCAGTTTCCACCTCACAAAGCAGTGACAAGATGAAGAGGAAAGCCAGTCATCCTAACTGTCTCTTGCCTAAGCACATCCCTTCAACAAGTTTTATGAAATCATATAACCCCTTGAATATATTATTTCTCTTCTTCAGAGCCTTAAAGGTCCCAGGCAAATGAGAGTTCAGAAAAGTTAACCCCACAGCAAAACTCTTTTTAATGATATTATCATTGCAGAAACCAAAACTCTTTCAGGGCATCATTGTAACTTGAAAAATCTGTCAGAATTTTAACTGAAATAGAAGATACGTGTTTACTTTTAAATCAAGAATGTTCTCAAATGACCTACTGTTGCACAGACATAATTGAAGGAGGAGCTTTAAGTTTCTAAGATAACAAGAGTAGTCACTATGATTGATTGGCTTAGCTGTAGCAGTGTTTAGCACAAGTGATTTTTAATAACACAAAGCACCAAGAATTTCATAAATTCATTGGGTTTTTTTTTGAATTAATTTTTTATTAGGTATTTTTCTCATTACATTTCCAATGCTATCCAAAAAGTCCCCAATATACTCCCCCCCCCACTCCCCTAGCCACCCACTCCCACTTTTTGGCCCTGGCATTCCCCTGTACTGGGGCATATAAAGTTTACAAGTCCAATGGGCCCCTCTTTCCAGTGATGGCCGACTAGGCCATCTTTTGATACATATGCAGCTAGAGTCAAGAGCTCCGGGGTACTGGTTAGTTCATAATGTTGTTCCACCTACAGGGTTGCAGATCTCTTTAGCTTCTTGGATACTTTCTCTAGCTCCTCCATTTGGGACCCTGTGATCCATCCAATAGCTGACTGTGAGCATCCACTTATGTGTTTGCTAGGCCCCAGCCTAGTCTCACAAGAGACAGCTATATCAGGGTCCTTTTAATTTTCTGAGGAACTTCCAGACTGACTTCCAGAGTGGTTGTACAAGCTTGCAATCCCACCAGCAATAGAGGAGTGTTCCTCTTTCTCCACATCTTCGCCAGCATCTGCTGTCACCTGAATTTTTGATCTTAGACATTCTGCTAGTATGAGGTGGAATCTCAGGATTGTTTTGATTTGCACTTCCCTGATGATTAAGGATGTTGAACATTTTTTCAGGTGCTTCTCAGCCCTTCAGTATTCCTCAGTTGAGAATTCTTTGTTTAGCTGTGTACCCCATATTTAATGGGGTTATTTGAATTTCTGAAGTCAAAAAATAATAATAATACACAGCCTCATGAAATGAGGAAAGCAAAACAGGAACAGGGCCTCCAAGGTGTCACCCTTACTCTCTCAGACTCCTGCCTGAGATTCATGGAAGTAGATGCTGCATTTATGCAGTGCTTCATTTGAATTTCAATGGTAAGTTGGGCTCTGAAAGCTGGAATAGATAAATCAGTTTCTAGAGAACATTGATTTAGGGTAAGACAAGCTCTCAGATATCTTAAAATGTAATAGGAAATGGAGTTCAAATACAGTGCTGTTTTTCTTTGAAGGTGACCCAGATACTGGTTGCAATGACTTTGTTGTCTGTGAGATTAATATTGCATATGTTTGTGCTTTTTGGTATCTTTACAGAAATCTGAAAGGAATACGAAATCTTTCATTTGTGGCTCTTAGCCCTCTTTCTTCTAAGAAAAACTTTTATTCAGCGTTACATATATACTTTGGACCTCGTCATATATAGCTGAGGTATACAGCATGGTATTTTAATATCGATATTTGTTGTATAATGTTTTTTAAATTTATTTTTAATGAGGTATTTTCTTCATTTACATTTCAAATGCTATCCCAAAAAAGTCTCCCAGACCCTCCCCCCCCGACTTCCCTACCTACCCACTCCCACTTCTTGGCCCTGGCGTTCCCCCCGTATTGAGGCATATAAAGTTTGCAAGACCAAGGGGCTTCTCTTCCCAATGGTGGCTGACTAGGTCATCTTCTGATACATATGCAGCTAGAGACACAAGCTCTGGGGGTACTGGTTACTTCATATTGTTGTTACACCTATAGGGTTGCAGACCCCTTTAGATCCTTGGGTACTTTCTCTAGCTCCTCCAATGGGGGCCCTGTGTTCCATCCAATAGCTGACTGTGAGCATCCACTTCTGTGTTTGCCAGGCCCCCGGCATAGCCTCACAAGAGACAGCTATATCAGGGTCCTTTCAGCAAAACCTTGCTGGTGTATGTAATGGTGTCAGCGTTTGGAGGCTGATTATGGGATGCTATGGCAGTCTCTAAATGGTCCATCCTTTTGTCTCAGCTCCAAACTTTGTCTCTGTAACTCCTTCCATGGGTGTTTTGTCCCCAATTCTAAGAAGGGGAAAAGTGTCCACACTTTGATCTTCGTTATTCTTGAGTTTCATGTGTTTTGCAAATTGTATCTTGTATCTTGGGTATTCTAAGTTTCTGGGCTAATATCCACTTATCAATGAGTACATATCATGTGAGTTCTTTTGTGATTGGGTTACCTCACTCAGGATGATGCCCTCCAGGTCCATCTATTTGCCTAGGAATTTCATTAATAGCTGCTGTTTTAAGCTAATTCTTATATCCATTATCTCCATGGAAAACACAAGGAAAATCTAATGGGCTAGGGAGATTGCACACTCAGCTATATGTCTGTTGTGCAAACTTGAGGACTGAGTTCTATCCCTAGAATTCTTAACCTTTGTGTTAGTAGCATCTAGGAATATTTCATGACAGTCCCCAAGGAGTGACCTCATATCTTTTAAGATTTGGCCTTTTACTGAATTCAGAACTCAAACTCCTGATTATCTAGGCTAGCTGGCCAGCAAGCTCTAAAAGTCAGTCTATCTCAATGCTTCCAGTGCCAGGAAGTTAGTCACAACCATGCCTGGTAAAATGTCTGCTCTGCTAAGATTACCAAGTGAATCCATGTTTCAGGGGAGATTTTTGCTTGTTTGTTTGTTTGAGTTTATTTTCTGTTTTTGTTTTTGTTTTGGCATCTCTGCCTGTTAGAGTAATAGAAACTCACATACAAGCTCTAACTAAATATCTACTCAAGAAACTATTCATTTATTCCTGTGTGCAGTAAATCAAAATTAAAGAATGTTACTCAATAAAGAGAGACTACATAGATATTTCCTTGAAGTAACTGAGGTATCAGTACAGGATCTATTTTTTTTTCTTTAGACACCTACTGAGGTCTATTCTAATCCCAGATCTTCTTTTACTGCTTGCTGTAAAAGCTGACTTTATAATCACATGGCTGCTTTTATCATGGCAAATGCAGTAGAGGGATCTAGGCTCAGAAACTTAATTTCCCTAGAAAGTAAGAGTTCATATTAAATATGTAGTTGACATCTGTTTCTTCTTGGGAGGATATTATTAGTACAGACTAGTGTGGTGTCTGATTCTATCAACCACCCATTTTTAAAGCAGGAAGAAGGCCCTTGGCAGAAACCAAGATCTGTTGACCCTTAGATCTTGACCCTACCAGTATCCAAAGGTAACTATTTTCTGCTCCAGAGAGCTTAGTGATAAAGACTCTACAGTGTGAAGGTGATGTGGCCTTAGGATGTAGTAACAAAGTGGGGAGCTGCGCAGATGAGCATATTCTCCCCACTTCCTTAAAGGAGGAAGGTGATATAGCCTCATTAGGTAGCTGAAATTATAGACACTGACTGCTAAGTCTACAAGGCTGTAGATTTTTAGTTTTCACATTAGAATACTACCTATGGATTTAAAGAGAGATATTCAATTGGACAAGGAGATAAGGTATTTTGAAAATTTCAGAAGAGTGATACAGAACCTATGTACCCACTGAAAGCAATAATGCCAATATGTGGACAACTGCTGCCTAAATCAATTCATATAAGCTGAGTATCAGTGAGTTTTGGTTGGCTATTGCTTCCATAATGACTCAGTAAAACTGGCTGGGTTTTTTGTTTGTTTGTTTGTTTTTTTTTTTGGTCTGTGCTGCCTTCTTTTTTTTTCAGTTTTTTTTTTATTAGGTATTTTCCTCATTTACATTTTCAATGCTATCCCAAAGGTCCCCCATACCCACCCCCCCAATCCCCTACCCACCCACTCCCCCTTTTTGGCCCTGGGGTTCCCCTGTACTGGGGCATATAAAATTTGCAAGTCCAATGGGCCTCTCTTTGCAGTGATGGCCGACTAGGCCATCTTTTGATACATATGCAGCTAAAGACAAGAGCTCCTGGGTACTGGTTAGTTCATATTGTTGTTCCACCTATAGGGTTGCAGTTCCCTTTAGCTCCTTGGGTAATTTCTCTAGCTCCTCCATTAGGGGCCGTGTGACCCATCCAATAGCTGACTGTGATCATCCACTTCTGTGTTTGCTAGGCCTCGGCATAGTCTCACAAGAGAGAGCTATAACTGGGTCCTTTCAGCAAAATCTTGCTAGTGTATGCAATGGTGTCAGCATTTGGAAGCTGATTATGGGATGGATCCCTGCATATGGCAGTCACTAGATGGTCCATCCTTTCGTCACAGCTCCAAATTTTGTCTCTGTAACTCCTTCTATGGGTGTTTTGGCCCCATTTCTAAGAAAGGGTAAAAAAATGTTCAACATACTTAATCATCAGGGAAATGCAAATCAAAACAACACTGAGATTCCACTTCACTCCAGTCAGAATGGCTAAGATCAAAAACTCAGGTGACAGCAGATGCTGGCGAGGATGTGGAGAAAGGGGAACACTCCTCCATTGTTGGTGGGATTGCAAACTTGTACAACCACTCTGGAAATCAGTCTGGCGGTTCCTCAGAAAATTGGACATAGTACTACTGGAGGATCCCGCAATACCTCTCCTGGGCATATATCCAGAAGATGTCCCAACCGGTAAGAAGGACACATGCTCCACTATGTTCATAGCAGCCTTGTTAATAATAGCCAGAAGCTGGAAAGAACCCAGATGCCCCTCAACAGAGGAATGGATACAGAAAATGTGGTACATTTACACAATGGAATACTACTCAGCTATTAAAAAAATGAATTTACGAAATTCCTAGGCAAATGGATGGACCTGGAGGGTATCATCCTGTGTGAAGTAACCCAATCACAAAGGAACTCGCACAATATGTACTCAATGATAAGTGAATAATAGCCCAGAAACTTAGGATACCCAAGATATAAGATACAACTTGCCAAACGCATGAAATTCAAGAAGAACGAAGACCAAAGTGTGGACACTTTACCCTTTCTTAAAACTGGCTGTTTTAACACCTCCCAGATACCAGATTTGCCACCACATTGATGGCCTTCCTAACCTCTAGAGCTGTAAGAAATAAGTGTTGTATTCAAGTTTATGATAATTGGATGGAAGTATACATCTCACTGTTATGGAAGCTAACACTCAAGAGTCCATGTATTATCAGGTCTGTTTCCCTTAGATTCTTAATTTCTGATAGCTCATTGGCTAGGTGAAATATCACTCTGACTGGCTGGTGCTCTCATTAGTGTGTCTCTCTCATCGCATGGCTTATAACAATATTCATGTTCTTACATTAAGTGTTCCTTATGACTTCCAAAATTTGTGCATTGAAATTCTTATACCCAATGTGATATTATGAGGAAGTGAAGACCTTGGAAAGTGATTGGGGCATAATGGTAGAACCCTTAGGATTGGAAACAGTGCTCTTTTAAGAAGCAACAGTGGAGTACACTTCTGCTCCACTGTATGAGTATATAAACTAAGACCATTCATATATATTCTAGGCAACACCTCCCAGATACCAGATTTGCCACCACATTGATGGCCTTCCTAACCTCTAGAGCTGTAAGAAATAAGTGTTGTATTCAAGTTTATGATAATTGGATGGAGAAAGTTGACCTAAAATGAAATATATCTTACTTCAGTGTGATCTCATTTTAACCATTCCTATGTATAACAGCTATATTCAGCAATAGTGCCATACTCTGCCCAATATAGGGTTATGGGCTTCAGGACTTCAATGTATAATTAAATTTTTGAGGAGACAGAGTTTATTTATATCTATGAACCTTCTCAAATACATTTCTTAGAATACATAACTGAAGATTTCCCTTCAGTAGCTATGAAAGCATGAGTTTCTGGGTTAGTTATGTATGATGCAGAAAACACATCCAGCTTGCCTGATGCCCAGATGAATTAAAAACATGAATCCAGGGACAGGTCTGTGTTTATTCCCTAAAAGATGGCAGCTAATCTCCACGGGGATGGTGGAGTACTGCTTTGTCATCATTGAAATTTACTAGAGGAAAGAGTAGTGGAAAACCATGCCTTAAATGGAAGATCATATAGTATTGAGGGCTAGAATAATTGATAATGTAACATTTGGCAATTGGCTAGCCACCAAAGAGTCACTGGGGAGTCTTTTCAGTGTGGCCTTGTTGGTGAAGTTTTGCTTTAGAAAAAAAAATACTAAAAAAGGAACTCATACTCTAGCTTTTTATTATTTTGTCTTCCTTTGTTTGATGGCTACTCAGGCTATAGCAATAAATTACACATCTTATTTTAAAAGTGATAAGTGTATTTGTTTTTATAGTAATTCTTTAAAGATATTTTTAACACATCAATTTTGTTGATCTATGGGTATATTGTGCTTTAACAGATATATATGCAGTAATCATATCCAGCCATCTTTCTTCATGGCTTACTTCTGACATACTGATACCATTCTCATTCGCTAGTAGGTCTTTTAATACTTACAGATCAAATTTAGAAGATTTCATTTTTTTGTTATGGCAAAAATGCCCTGTTGTGGTTAAATATTATATTTTCTTTGTTTCTTCTTTGTTGTTATACATATAGGTTGATGTAGTGGCTATTCCTGATTGTCAACTTGACTATATTTGGAATGAACTACAATCCAGAATTGGAAGGCTCACCAGTGACCCTAATCTGGAGGCTGGGAGATAGAAGTTTCTGATCTAGATCTTGGTATGGAGATCTTGAGGTATAGTGGCTATGGATTCCAGAAGATTAAGACAAGGAGATCTCCGAATTCAAGGTCATCTGGGATTAAAGGTGTGGTGGCACACACCTTTAATCTGGGCTACACTTTCTGCTGGAGACTATATGAGGACATTGGAAGAAGGGAGTCTCACTCTCACTCTTTCGCCTGTTTGTTGTGTGGGACTGAGCAACTGCTAGATCCTTGGACTTCTATTCACTGCTACTACTAAACCGCTGTTGGGAACTGGACTGCAGACTGTAAGTCATCAATAAATTCCTTTACTATATAGAGACTATCTATAGAAGTTCTGTGACTCTAGAGAACCCTGACTAATACAATTGATTTCATATCTTAACAATTTTGAATGTACCATAAACATGAGATACAGACATTTCTAAATGCCAATTTTAATCCATATATGCATAGATATGCATCAATAGGTAACTGAAATGTACAGAAATTCAATTATTTATTTTTTTTAGGAATTTCTATCCGATGTATACTATATTCAATTTATATTCCCTTGGGGTGTATAAGGATTATTCTCCTCACCCTTTCTAGCATTGTTATGAAACAATTTTCAGGGTTGGGATCTCTTTCTATGACACTCCAGTCATCAGACTTGGTGGCTGGTGTCTTTACCCACTCAGAGTAAACTGTTAGTGAGAAATCTTCTCCATAGAATTATGTACTTGGATATTTGGTCTCTAATTAGTGGTTTTGTTTAGAAGGTTATGGAACCTTTAGGAGGTACAACCTTGCCAGATTAAGGACATCATTAGGGACAGGCTTTGAGAATTTATAGCCTCTTTCAATGTCCTCTTTGTCCTTTCTCCCCCTCTCCCACTCCCTCCCCCCATCTCCCCCTCTCTCCCTCTCCCTCTTCCCTCCCCCTCCCCATCTCCCTCTCCCTCTCCCCCACTCCCTCTCTCCCCTCCCCCTTTCTCCCTCTCCATATCTATCCCCCCACCTCTCTCTCTCTCTCTCTCTCTCTCTCTCTCTCTCTCTCTCTCTCTCACACACACACACACACACACACATACACACACACACAAACAAACACATTCTTGTGTGTAATTGAAATTGTGGCCTTTCTACTTCCTTCTTTTACTACTATTCTTCAAGATGGAATTGAACTGGAAACTTCTGTGGTATATAGCTTTGGAAATACTTGAAGTTGTTAGGAAGGTTTTATAAAAAGGAAAGGAATCAGTTGTCTTAAACAGCAGTGAACTATAGGAGCTATCAAACCAACATGTAAGGCAAAGTGTGTTTGCATGTACAATACTGGTACCACTATTACAGAGCTAACCATCTGTTCACCGATTGGATTTGGGGCCTTCCACATCAATAGCTCCAGGCTCTAATGCTCTAAACATGGCCAAAACGCCATGCCTCCATGAGCCAACAAGGTGGGTCAATGGGTAAAAGTGCTTACTGACAATTCTGCAATCTGAGTTTAAGTCTTAGAGGACTCACATGGTAAATGGAAAAAATTGAGTCCTGCATGTAACCTCCTGACCTCCACATGTACACATACCTGATGACACATGCACACACAAATAATAAATGTAATAAAAATGAAAAATAACTGCCTTGCAAGGCCCCAGGCCCTGGGTGGGAAATCACTACTGGTGATTAGTTAAACAGATAAAATATCAAACTCTCTTTTAAATTTTCTTCAGACAAAACCTACTCTCAACTCTAATCAAAGAAGCTTCTCCTTCCAGTGAATGGCAAGAGATTCAGCCCATGATGATAGGAATAAGAGACAGATAATGGGTCCTAAACAAGACATTTACACTACACCTTCTAAGGGTCAGGGAACATTGCAGAAGGAGGGGGGTGAGTCAACAGTGAGGGAGAAGAGCAATGGAATCCATCCTCTAGACATGATATAGCCAGAGCAATCACAACTTATAAGTTGCTGTGATTGCTTGCACTATGCCTGGCCCTATCAACAGAAATTCATGGATGGTGAAGAGGCCCATGGAACACTCACAGTTATTGGTGAGCTATACAGGCTTCTGATGGACTCTGGGAGAGAGGGAGCCATTATCTTTCATTGTGTACCCAACATGCCTCAATGAGTAATTCCAATCCCATGGATATGCGGGCAACTGTGGTCAAACTCAAAGAGACACAAAGAAAAGACATGAATTTTGGACAGAGATTAGTAGGGAAGAAGCAGCAGGCAGACAGAAGAGCTCTGGAGAAGAAAGAATGCAATGGGAGCTATCAGCATGCAACATATCCATGAATGAAGTTCTCCCAAAATGAACTGAATTGTAGTTTTACCCTACTCATTAGAACATAATTTCATGAAACTTAGATTACACATTATTTTACACTTTGCAGCAAGTGAATATTTATTAGAGATCAATCAAAACTTTGGCTGAAGTTTGTTTCTCTTATTATCAGAGAAGTTTACGATTACAGTGGAGAGATTTAGAACTCCAGAAGAGATCAGTTTAGCTGTGGTTTGCAGTTTATAATAACATCAAATGTATACTACCCTTGATCAATTATGGATCCTATTTTATAAAACTGTGTAATCTTTCCAAAGTCATGCCCTTTAATTTCAAAGTGAGAAGCATGCCATTCTTTTCAAATTACTATAGAGAAATGTTACATGAGCCATGCTTCAGAGTCCAGGATACAGGCATGGAGATTTTAGTCTGGGGACCTGTGCCCAAAGTATTCTGGGTATACTCTGTTCTTTGTAACTTTTAAACATTCAGTAAGATTCTGTTACATAAGAATTTAAAATGAGGACTTTCTAATGAGCAGTCTATAAAAGTTTCAGAAGAATCCCCCTTTGATTTGGTATTGCATAGGCTAACATAGCCTTGCTCAATGCTTGCTGGAACACAAAAATCTACACTTCCCTGACATGGTAACTAAGAGGAAGGGAACTTCCTGGAAGGAATGGGGCACATGCCTCTTTATTCCAGGCTAATGAGAAACTGCAAGCTTAACTTTTACCTCCCTCCCTTTTTGTGTGTATTTGAACTGTAAGTTCTGTTGAAAATAGATCTCCCATAAGTCAAAGATATGCACACAACATCTCTTTATAACCCACTTTGCTCATGGGTCTTGGTTTCTGGTAACTGGTTCCCAGAGAAAATTCTATAAAGGATAAGGGAAGTTTTGATGAATACTTGCCCTGAAACCTGGCCTATAAGGTGAGTAGGTGCTGACCAGGCCAATGAGAGAGAGAATGGGGTAGGAAAAGCATGTCAAATACTGCAGTACAGTTGCCATAGTTACATACTTAGCACCCCTAGAGCTTCAGTCTTTGTTCTACTGGGAAAATTATCTTTCTTTTGCACAGCTCTTACATAGATGAAGTTGATATTAGTCTATGCTCTTTGATCTTTCTGTTTATTTCACATTGTGTCTCTGAGATTTTGCAGTCATGTTTAGTAGCTCATATTTCAATATTATTGTGCATATTAAAATTCATTTCCTATTTTTCTGGTACTAGTGTATATATTAGAACTTCCACTTCACATACCTAAATTAACTAGCTCATGTTTATTTCTCTCCCAGATCTTGCACATCTCCTGAGAAGTTATTTCTTGCCAGAGAGTGTAAGATATTAGTAATTTGGAAAACCATATGCAAATTTCACTTTCCTTTGTTTGACCCTATCAGCTATTGTGGCATAGGAGATATGATCTATGATAATTATTATGCATTTTATGGTAGTGTTGCCTACTTATGAATATCAACAACAACCAAATAAATTTTGTATCTTTAAGAATTTCATTCCAATAATCTAGGAAATCCAGCGTCAGTTGGTCTGTCTGTGTCTCTGTCTGTCTGTCTATCTTTCTCTCTGTCTCTCTGTCTCTCTCTCTCTCTCTGTCTCTCTCTCTCTCTCTCTCTCTCTCTCTGTGTGTGTGTGTGTGTGTGTGTGTGTGTGTGTGTGTGTGTAGAATAAATGTGTTAGCTGGCCATTATCATAACAAACACCTGAGCTAATCAACTTAAAAAGAGTAAAAGTATATTTTTGCTTGCAGTCATGGAGATTCTGTTGCTTGTGGTTTTGCAGCAAGTCAGCATATTAGGCACCACCTCTTAAAGACCCTTCCTTCCTTCCTTCCTTCCTTCCTTCCTACCTTCCTTCCTTCCTTCCTTCCTTCCTTCCTACCTTCCTTCCTTCCTTCCTTCCTTCCTTCCTTCCTTCCTTCCTTCTTTCCTTCCTTCCAAATTGTCACTTGGGGGCAAGTCTTTTGACATATTGTCGTTTTAGGCTACATTGAATATGCAAACTATAACCTCAAATTTATAAATGAAATAACAATCTTTTCATAATTCTGAGGAAATCCTAAAGACATAGATATCACACAGTCTCCTGAACCACCCCTCCTCTTTACTCCCTAGTTATTGGAAGGAACATCTCTTCTGTCACAGTGAAGGCTTGATAAGATATCCAGAGTTATTATACTAAACCAATGTTCAACTTTCCCTCCTGAATTCAGATTTACACCTCCCCACAGATAATGCCTGCTGAGTTTGCTGGGAGAAACTGGCTGTGTATTTAGGTTGACTCCTGCTGCTTGGGAGTGGTAACAGTAGCGACTATGCCAGGTGGGACTGACACAAGAATAATGTGTCTGCAGGGATCTCTGTTCCAGGCATTTCCTGAGTCATGCCCTCCTGAAAACCCTAGCAGCTTTCTGTGTAGACCCATCCATCCTCGAAAATGCTTCTTAGTCTTCTGGACAAATCACATTCCCTCCCCACTACAACAGCAGCCAAATGAATAAAAGCCAGGCCAGCTAGCTCTCCTGCACAGTAAATAGCTGCAGACAGCGATGCCAAGGAGGTTATGCAAATTAAGCCACAAAAATATTGAAGTACAAAGTAAGCCGGCCTGTTATAAGAGCTCAAAAGGTCATATCTAGATGGTCCAAGGAGAGCTCACAGAATTTAAATTGGATACCCATGGAATTCAATTAAATCCAGCAAATATTGACTCACTGTCTAGATCTATGGGAACACACTGACAGGAAGCGAGCGTCTGATGGATAAGTTAAAATAGGAGATAAACAGGACACAAATCCCACTTTCAGGAAATTCCCAGGAAAGGACAGAGGGTGTTGAGGGAGAAGTGACCATGGCAAAGTTTGTGGACAGCAAATAGTGCTATGGCTGCGTGGTCTGGAAGGCTGAGTTTGCTGCTTTGAGCTTGGGCACACTCTCTTGTCTGTAAGAAAGAGCATAGTGGTGTTGTACATCGTGGTATTATTTTGAACCTTAAGCGGGATGACCTGTCCACAAGATTGACTCTGACAGTTGCCACACTGTATCTAATACATGACATCTACAAAATGTCAGAGTAAGGTACAACACAAGGAGGAAAGGTCCCTAGAAGGTTCAAAAAATACTCAAAAATAAGAAGGAACATTTAATAAAACATGACTGTGAATAAAGGCATTTGATCTGTCTTTATAGGAGTTATTATATATGGGGTATTGTCACACTCAACTACATGCACCCACACTCACTACCAAAGAAAGGTTAATTTATAGAACAATTAAAATACACTAATGGGCTTTTAAGAAAGAATGCTGTGAGCTGGGAAGGATCAGTGGTCTTAGAGCATCCTGAAGCAGGGATTCAATTGGTAGCCATGGATATGCTGGAATGACAACACAGGGGCTTTAAGCATAGGGCAAACTGTAATCCTGAGGCTGTGAAAGTATTATACTTGGATATCTTTTGCTGGAATAATGGGAGAAATTTTTAAAAGCCTCTGAGCTACAGGATTGCCAAGTCAGTGTTTCATTTCCCTGCCATCCGTTAGATGCAAATTGGACATTCTCTTTTACCTATAAATTACTTAAATGAAGTTTGGGCTGCAAAAGGATGCCAACAGCTTTAGATGCTGCACTTTGAGCTGAATGTATGGCTGATATATTCTGAGAGGATTCTTTTCTAGAATGGATGAAGCGTGTAGTTTGCAGGAAGTCCAAATGGTTTCTAGATAAAAATGTAGGGCTTCACTGGCCCTAGGAACTCAGAACTCAGGTGATATTTATCTTTCACTTTATCCAAACATTCTGCAGGTTTTGTGAGATATCAGAAAGCTCATGGAAATAAGATGAGCATTTATAGGTTTTCACTTGTCCTCCTTCATATTTTGACTTCTAGGATAGGGATTCCATATCATAGCTGTACAACATCCATAAGGTCAGAATTTTCTTCTGAGCCCTCTGGAACTCTCCCCCAAATTACTAATTGTGGGTACAATGTTTTATCTTCTAGCCATAGAATCATCTTAATTTTTCTTTATCTTAGATTTTTATTAGGTCTCTTTGATATGTTTGACAAAATTGCTGGCACCTTATCTGTTTGAATTAAAAGTCTACTTATAGTTTCTTATTCTAGTCAACAAATGAACATCTCTCTTGAATTGACTCATTGGGTGTGGTATGTGTTTGTGTCTTTGTGTGTTTGTGTGTGTGTGTGTGCATGTCTGTGTATCAGTGTTTGACTCTTGAAGTGATAACAGTTGAGGTCCTTCCAAAATCTATGAGGAAGATTCTGATGAGAAGGTCAGAAGTATTTATATAGTTCTGAAGAAGAATTAGGGAAAATAAAATAAACAGATGTTTGGGTTTCCTAAAGCTGAGAGAGATATACTCTAGGAAATGTGTGAGCTCATGCAGACACAGAAATTGGGTCAGCTATTCTCCAGCTCCTCAGACTTGATATTGACCTTGAGCTGACCTCACCTTCCAATCTTCAATTTCTTGATTTGTATAGTAGATGTTTTGATGTTATATGATAATTGCCATATCAATCTTTGATGATTAGAAGGTAGGCATTGTTGTGGCTGCTGGTAAAAGATCCAAGGATAAACATAAAATAGACACAGTCATCATTTTTAAGGGCTTGAGGTTTGAAGATGAAAGAACCTTATACAACTGTTTAATTGTTAAATCTGATGATGACTGAGAAACAAGGAGCAATGCCACAAGGCATTTGAAGAAGGTTCCAGAGTAGTTTGAGAAGTCAATTAAGGCAGAAAAGTCTGGCTAGATGAGAGTTGTCTTATGGGATTTTATAAAGATAATAGATTCAATTACTGCTACAGATCACCAGTGGATCACCAGAGAACACTAATACTAGACTGGTATCCCTTGAGACACTGAGATATTTCAAAGGATTCCTCTTTTTCCTTCCCTTCTCCAGCCTGAATCCCTCTCCTGTGACAAAATACCCTGTTTTCCAGGCCTATATGACAAAATTCTTCCAAGATTTATTACGAGTTATTCAGAGATTATGTGATGCTCTGATGTCACTGTGAATTTTCTTATAATCTCATAGACATGAGTTAATCCAAATCATGCTAAATTGATGAAAATTGATATAGCATTCCATGCTGAGATCATCTTTTATTAAAAGGAGCCAACAAAAGAATGGTCTCCAAGAATGGTAGAAACATCTCAGAGTGTGGGAGTATGTGGGGGACAGAGAATGTCAAATAGAGAAGCTGAGAGCCTTTCATTGAAGGTAATAGAGAGAGGTTAGAATGTTTGAAAACATGCCTTCTTCCTGAGGAATTCTATCCAGGAAGCCTATAAGATATCTAGCTTCCAAAGACAAAGGTGATTTTTGCTATTTTCCCATTCTATTAATAGCTCTCAGCTAATATGTTGTCTGCAGTTCTTCCTGGATCCTTAGAGGTTTCTAACTGCTTATGGGAGACAGCATTGACTGGGTTGCTGGGCTTAGAGACCACTGGACATGAAGACCACCCCCAGAAGATTATTTCTGTAGAGTGTAGACTTCTGGGACCTTTTATTTAAAAACCCGAAAGGAAATCAGACTCCAGTTTCTTCCTTCCTTCTTTCCTTCCTTTCTTTTTCTTTCTTTCTTTCTTCCTCCCTCCCCCACCTCTCTTCCTTTTCTTCTTCCTCTTCTTTTTTTTTTCACTGCTAAGTGCATTTACTTGTTTGCTCTGCATCCCTACTGAAGTTTCCCCTCCTCTCTTCCCAGGCCCTCCCTCCTATCCACCCTCACCCCAAACCCTTACCCCATTTAATTTTCTTCCATTTCTTTTTAGCAAAGCACAGGCACCCCATGAATATCAAACATCCATATTAAGATAAGCAATAAGACTAGGCATGTTAAGATGCAATAAGACTAGGTACCTCCTTTCCTATTAAGGCTAGATGAGGCAACCCAAATTGGTCCAAAAAGCAGCAAGAGTCATCCTCCACTGTTAGGAGTCTCATAAGAAGACCAAGATACCCAACTGTAACATATGTGCAGAGGGCCTAGACCAGTTCCATGAAGGCTCCTTAGTTAGTGGTTAAGCTAGACTCCACTTACAATTTCTTATTGGGCTAGAATTTTTTTAAGCAGATAATAATTCTTCATTTTGTGGTAGAAGTTTTGAATGAAGAGAGAAGCAGAGATACCTTTATCCTGCAATGCATTCAGTCTTGTATTTTGTTGTAGCCATGTATTAGGAGCTTAAACATCATAGACAACAGGAAAACTAACCTGCTGTGGGCAAATTGAATAGGGGGAATAGTAATAGGCAAAAAATGAAGTGGAGATGGTAGACATATTAAGGAGTGAACTTCCAATGAAATACACAGAAAATCGAAAACACCTGTTTGTCATATAGAGTTAACTAAACAGTCCAAACTCATTTAGTTAAATGGAATTAATTTGTAGATGCTTTGAGAGATAGGTGGAGGGAATAGGAGGTAGAGGAGAAGAGTAAAGGAGGATGGATGGAGAAAGAAACACAAAGGAGGGGGGGAAGAAAGGAATGAAGCATAGGTATAAAGATGCTGAATCAGTTGCTTCCTCTGACAGAGAGGTGTTCAATACTTGTCAGTGACATTAAGGGGGACTCAATAGGTTCATGTGTTAAAGTTTAGGTGTGAGCCATCTGCTCCATAGACTTGACCAAATTGTCATTATTTTTCTCATCAGCATGGATGTGTTGTATTGAAAACTTACAAGAATCCATGCTGTTTTACTCTGTTCTTTTTGTTTAGAAAAGGAGCAACTTACAATTTGAAAAATAAAGCATTTGTATTCCAGCCTTTACTTTGTGTTCCATATGACCTTGAACAAGGTTCCTCACTCCTCTGGGTCTTTCTTAGTATATAAAAGAAAATAAAAAGGTGACTACTTTCTTGCTTGATTAGGTATCATTTATAGAAATCCCTAATGTGTTCTGTCATCACTAGGAGGTACTGAGGGTATGGAATTAGTTACTGGTTATAAATCAGTATTATCTTACTCATTCTTCCTGTATAACCATTCTTTCTATTCTATTTGTAAACTATGGGAGGGACTTTGGTCCTTACCCTTCCAAGTGCCTGGTAAGAACTGATAAATTCTTGGTCATTCACCAACAGAAAACTCATGAAAATGTGGACTAGGGTTTGTTGTGGTGGCAGATGTCTTTAATCTCAGCAACCAATAGCCAGAGGCAGATGGATCTCTGTGACTTTGAATCTATCCTGGTTTCAAAGGAGGTTCTAGGTCATCTAGTGTACACAGTGAGACTGATCTCAAATCAACAAACAAAAACAAAACCAACAAACAAGAAAATAAGGAGTGAAGGGAGAAAAGTCTGATTTAGCACTCTGGTATAAAAAAAATTTATAAAATATTTTATGAACCATGTATGTTTTACTGTAACTTTATAAGATGAGGACACAGGCGAGGTACAGTCATAAAAAATGTACAGTCTCAGGACACTTCAGAAAACATTTAATCTTGCATGAATTGCCAAAAAATGATCGTGTGTTATGTTTATAAAAGGGGACAAAATATTGAAGGCCCCTTGCATCATTTTTAATCACTTAACTGTAATACTGTTTTGATTAAGATTTTCTTCCTGGAAGATTGGTGGGAGGCACACTCTTAACCAATATTAGCCAATTTTACCATGTTTAGACTTTTAATGGGTGATATGTTTCTGATTCAGAACTCTGGTATTATTCGTGTCTGTTGATAGATATGAGATTTTGTTCTTGTCACAGCTTCATCTCGCAGATTCTGTCCTAGTAATGCCTACCTCTAACTGGGCCATTGACATATCTGTGCTGACAGGAGGCCATCTTAGCCTATATTGTTCTCTGAATATCGTTATTGTCAGTAGATCTCTTAGTTTCCCTTCTGCTGTAACAAAATACTGTGACAAAAGCAACATAAGGAAGTAAGGGTTTATTTAATTTTACAGTTCAAGATACAGTCCATCATGACAGAGAAGTCAAGGCAGCAGGATCACACTGTATCCACAATCAGGAAGCAGAGGTGGAGGAATGCACCCTGTGAGTCAGTTCATCTTATCTATTCATAAGGATTCATAAGGATTCTAGCCAGGAAAATGACATCACCATAGTGATGGGTCTTCTTTCTTAAGGTACATTCAAGATGATTTCTTACGGGCATAGCTAGATACCTATTGCCTAGATGGTTTTAGAGTCTATCAAGTTACAGTTAACACTAACCATTGAAGTTGTTGCATGGCCTTTGGCATCAATTGAGGTTGCAAGTAGAGCCATGCATAAGAAATGTAGTAGTCACTGCTGACTGATCATCTACCATGCATATGTATATGGCAGATAATGTGTATGGTGATCTTATTACTACTGGCAAGGGATTCTGGTGATGCCAACTGTAGTTACGTTATGTCCATCAATGCCTGCCACATTCTAGGAGCTCTACAGCAGGCTCAAAAGTTTCCCTTTGCATTAGCTTAGTCTTTTGCAACAACATAGAATTCTTGGCTCTGAAAGGTTAAGGGGTGGTAATGGAATTAGTAAACACCAAAGCTGTATGATTCAACCCTAAATCTGTGGGTTTCCAAAATCATTGTTCCTTCCAATAAAACAAGGGGATAAGTATATAGTATTTTTCAAATGCCTTTCTGGGAGAAAATTAAAATTTATTTTGTGTAGATAAAAGTTTAAAAGATTGTTACATTTATTACTTTAGAGTCTTCATATCCTTTTAGTGGTCTGAAATTTGATGTGACATAAAAGGAGCCAATGTCATCCCATGTCAGGAGGTGCAAGTATCTTTAGACAGAGTGCAAGCCAGGATTCCAAATCCAGATACTTGAATATAAAAGGTAAAAATCAAGTTTTTGAAATGCTCTTTCTTCTGTTTTTTTGTTTGTATGTTTGTTTGGTTGTTTTTGTTTTGTTTTGTTTTAAGTCAAAGAAATTAAATCTGCTGAACATATAGCACAGTGCTTTAAAGAGGAAACAACCTCACCATTAGCTTTTCTACAGAGGATAAGCTGAGAGTTGGGTGAGAATGTGACAACCCAGCAGCTGGCAAATCTCAGCCAACAGGGAAAATCTACTGCATTGCAGAGACTGCTACTGCGTGGAAAACAACAGGAAAATGCTTGCCAGGCTCTGCTGGCCGAGTGGAGAAGCTCAGCTACAGTACTGAGCTACATGGAGACAGGAAGCAGCATTCTCTGCTGCCAGCAGAAATCTGAAGGATCTAATAGGGTAGACAAGAAACAGCCCTTTTATCAGAAAGATTTCAGATAGAAATAGTCTTGTGGCTATAAATAAAGTAAAATTAGACTTGTGTAAAAAAATCAAGAAGCTGGCTGAACATACAACAAGGAATGCCCTTACAGAGAATCTGCTCATGCTGCAGTAGTAGATGTTGGACAGAGTAAGATGCTAGGGTGGGAGACACATGTGATGAATTTTAGAGGTATCTGAGGGCTGATGCTTTGTGAATATTCACTGTCGGAGTCATTTCTCAGGCTGCCAAATTTGTATCACTGTCCTTTGAGAATTCAAACAAAATAGCCATGAAGCACCATGCTATAAGACAAAGAAAATTTAAGTTAGCAGAACTGGTCTTAATCCCAGACTCCCATATCTTCTTTTTGGCCTCAGATTCCTGTGTCTAAGGAAAGGGGCACAGACATTTGTGTTGCCCTCAAAGTCTATTCTGCTCAGGTATCACCTGTAAATTTCAGCATCTCTGGATAAGACTCAAGGATTTGCCTTTGTCAATAGTTTCCAGATGACCCTCATGAATTATGTTGACACAAAGTTCTTTGAGAGGAATAACCTCAGAAGCAAATGAAATGAGATTAAAAGTATATTGGGATCTCCCAATAGATAGAATTGATAAATTCCCAGACATTTTAATGTTTTAACATTTTTAATTCATTTATTAGTTTTTCAAATATTTATTGGATTATGACTATGTCATTGATAATCTTCTAGGCACTCTGCATATAGTGTAGAAGTTGGTTGTAAAGATCCCTGCTGGCTTAGGAGCCTAGTGGAGGGAGATAGGCAACATATATACACAAATAAATTAATGCCAGTTAGGGATATATTTTCTGGAATATGATTTCTAAAAGGGTCTTAGCCTCAGTTTCTGTATCCTGAAAGAGCATCTGCAACATGGTAAGTGTTAAATATTAGAAGAAATCACTTCTGTTAGGTGTTATTTAAACCCATTGTAAAATTAGGCAGTGAAACTCAAGGAGTATGGAAAAGTAGTGTGAGCGTTTCAGGATAGTAAGCAAAGAGTGCTGTGAAATGATAGTAACTCAACTGAGGATTCTATGACCAAAAGAGCTGACCATGTGTATATTAGCTTTTCAGACAGACAGTGGCGAGAACAAAGGCCTTAAGGTGGTTGGTTGTCTGACAATTCAAGCCTCAACAAGGAGACCTGTGACTTTAGAGACCGATGAGGATTGCCTAGAAGGTCAGTGAAAAGAAAATTAGATAGAGGTAGGTTGGACAGATTTGGGAAATGTCTTGTTCATCATGGTCAGAGATGTGTTTCAATGCAATGGAAGATCAGAGAGGCTGCTCAGTGAAAGATAAACATGACTTAATGTTACAAAATGGCTAATCGTTCTGTAGGAAGTTATCCGGATAGAAGAATTGAAGAAAACATCCTTCAGTTATTCCAACTGGGATATTATTCCTATTAAGGGAGATTTTTCTGTCTGGAAGAATATTCCCCTCATGAGGCCATTCTCATTACATTAGCTATTGCAATATACCTTATTATTCCAGTTGGAGGCTTATTCCTATTCTCAGTGGAAGAAATGGTGATAGTTTTGTAGGACAGACAAAACAAAGTAGTATTTTAAAAGTAGATCTTACACACTTGACTGTTACCAAACTGGAAGCAGGGTGGCATGGAGAAAAAAAAATAATCAAGAACCCCTCCTTGCCCAATGCTTTATGATCAATAAATTTGTGTGACTACAATAGTTAATCTTTGTTTAACAATTCATTTATAAAGTCAATTTCCATATGTTATGTTGAAACCTCTTCTTGCATTTTTTAAAAACTAATCTAAAGATTGGCTTGGCTGTTATAACTACACAGATGTGGTGGTTTGAATGAGAATGGCACCAATAGGCTCATATGTTTGAATTCTTTGTTCCCAGTTGGTGGGATGGGTTAGGAGGTGTGGTCTTGTTGTTGTGGATGTGTCATTGAGAGCTAGTTTGGAGGTTTCAGAAGCCTATGTATTTCTCTCTCTCTCTCTCTCTCTCTCTCTCTCTCTCTCTCTCTCTCTCTCTCTCTCTCTCCTCCCTCCCTCTTTCCCTTTTACCCTCTCCCTATCTTCCTCTCTCCCACTCTATCTCATATGTGAATCAGATGTAAGCTCTCAGTTACTGTCTCTGGGCTCTGCCTGCCTGCCTATCTAGTGCCATGCTCCCCATCATTGTGGTCAAAGACTCTACTACTTCTGGAACTATGAGTCCCAAAATAAATGCTGATTTCTTTTATAGTGCCTTATCATAGCATAGTAGAAAATAACTAACACACATTAAGTCTATTGCCCCTTTCTTCCAATGGCTTTCCAAATGTTACCAGATAGAGATGATAAATTCCCTTCTTTGTACAAATTTGCCTTCCTCTAAGAAACAATGGATACTCATGTGACCCTTTTGTGTCAGGTACGACTTGACTTCTGAAACAATCTTGCCACATGAGATATAATCTCTTTAAGGTCCATGTCTCCTGTTTATTGGATGGTAGCAAATCTGGAAATCTAAAGAGCTGAAATCTCAGGGCTGGGGGAGGTGGCTTAGTGGGTAAAACAGTTTTCATGCAAGCTTGAAGATCTAGGTTGATATCCCTAGCACCAAAGTAAATGCTAAGAGAGCATGGTGGCCCACATATTATCACAGCACAAGGAATATGAATGTAAGGCAACCCTATAGGCTAGCTAGGCTATCTGAACTGGCAAGCTCTACATTAAAGTAAGAGTCATTGCCTCAATATTTAAGATGGAAAAATATGTAAGGAACATTCAGTCTGGCCTCTACATGTACAAGCACATGTACAAATCCAGACACTACCCTACCTAGGGATCCATCCCATAAACAGTCACCAAACCCAGACACTATTGCATATGCCAAAAAGGTTTTGCTGAAAGAACCCTGATATAGCTGTCTCTTGTGAGGCTATGCCAGTGCCTGACAAACACAGAAGTGAATGCTCACGGTCATCTATTGGATGGAACACAGGACCCTCAATGGAGAAGCTAAAGAAAGTACCCAAGGAGCTGAAGGTGTCTGCAACCCTATAGGAGGAACAACAATATAAACTAACCAGTACCCCCAAAGCTCATGTCTCTAGCTGCATATGTAGCAGAAGATGGCCCAGTTGGCCATCATTGGGAGGAGAGGCCCTTGGTCTTGTGAAGATTATATGCCCCAGTATAGAGGAATGCCAGGGCCAGGAAGCAGGAGTGGGTAGGTTGGGAAGCAGGGTTTGGGGGTATAAGGGATTTTTGGGATAGCATTTGAATTGTAAATGAAGAAAATATCTAATAAAAACAAACAAACAAACAAACAAACAAACCAAATGTGTGTTCACACATCTGAACATATGCATGCTATCTATGACCACACACATAAAGCGGGGAAGGGGGAGAGGTGAATTTCTCAGTTTCTGCCTCACAAATGTACATCCCATTGGATTCACCTGGTGAAGTCTTACATGTACAGCTATCTAAACTCCATTCTAAACAAGCCTGCTTTGAGGAACAGCTCACTGAGCAACTCAGTAGACTGGAACATACAAAACCTTTCGATGATCAATGGTGATGAGCACCTTGGTATTTAAATTCCGGTCCATAATCTAGTAGCATCTGCAGCACCTAGATTTTTTTTTTTTAATCAAGAAGAGAAATTGAGCTTTTTTTCATATTCTGCCATATTGGATGAAAATCTACATTTAAACATAAGCTTTAAGTAATGTCATTTAATATTTTAGTTTGTGAAGCATTTGTCTAAATCACTGATATTATGTTTTGGCTACATTCTATACTTTTACTGGGGACCTTAAAATGTACTGATTTCTAGTTCTCTCCAAGAGATGCTGATATAAGTGCTCTATAAAATCTATGTAGGCATCAGAAAAGTTAAGGACACTCTGGGGAGGGGTTGCATTTGGAGAACAATTAGAACCAGCATTCTCTCTCTTAAATCTCTTTAATTAAGCTAGTGGCCTTGAGCAAGCTACTTATTTTCTTCCATAGTTTCCTCTCTTAGGAAACAAAGGTGATTCTGGCACAGTAGACCAACGAATAGTAAGCAATTAGTGCATTTCTCAGCCTTGATTGCTTTATGGAAATATAATTATTAATTAAGCTATTATAATATTGAATGAAGGCTGGACCTAGAAGATGAATTATGAGTTACCACCAAAGTGATGGTTTGTGCTCTGCCACACAGTTTTGCTGCCCTGAAATGTGATTTAATAGATGTTGAGCCGCACAACTCTCTAGCTATCAGAGGAATAGGGGTGCTGAGACAGTGAGAGAAACATTGACATGGCAGCAGAAACTGTATCCTTATGTTTACAGAGCCAGTCATACTTGAGAGAGCTTGGGTAGGATAACACAGCTTGATGAGGACCACTCTTCTGACAATAGACATTTTGACAGGGAGACATGTTTGATGGCCCAAGGGCTAGAGGCTGTGAGAGTGAAGGAAGGGGCTGAGAATTTTCACACCCAAAAAGTGAAATCACCTTAAAGTAATGTTGAGATCTTCTGAAAGACTTATGATAAAGATCAGCATTACGCTCCTCCCACTTTGATATATTTAAAGATCTCAGGAGAGAGTTAGTAGAGACCATCTAAACTTTTATAGATCTTTGATCATTAATCCAAATGCTTTGTTTTCTCTGATTTTCATTAGAGATTATTATTCTCTTCTAGTTGTAAGAAAACTAAAAGAGAGAGGTACCTTCTCTACATGAGTATTTGATGATAGCTTTAAATGTGAGCCCATGACTTCACCTCCCATTCAAATGAACTTCTGAGTTCTAAGAAATAGAACATGTTTTATTCTTTGCTTGTCAACATCTTAGGTATTTAAAATGTGTGAGCCTAGAACTAAAGGACAACTGTCTAGTTCGTCTAAGGTGGTCTAACTCTGATCTCTTAGCCAGCAGGCTGAATGCTAGTTTGGCCTCTACCTCTGTAGGTGTGAAGATTCTATTGGGGAATCTGAAAAATACTTTGAAATAAAATATCAATGATAGCTATACAGCCTAATGATGATTGTACTAAAATTTTCAGAAGTGTATACTTTTTATGGTAGGTGAATTAGATATCAATAAAATATCTGAGGAGATCAATATTGATAGAACTAAACAGAAGATCAACAATTAAATAAACAGCTTGGAAAACATACACAAACTAGAACTTTAGCAGCCTTCTACAGAATTATTCATCCAAAACATCAACTTTTACAATCTTAAAGAGGAAATAAATATATGAAATAAATATTGTTGGCTATAAAATAAGGCTCATTATTTAAAATGAATGTTTATATTGTATGTATATGAATGTAGAAAAGGAATAGAAATCAACAACAAGAAAGAAACTTGGGGATTAAATGAATTGGTAAAGTGTTTGTGATGTAAGCACTAGGCCCTGAGGTCAATCACCAGAAGCTATGTTAAGAATCTAGGCAAGATGGCTATAGACATTTGGTTGTAATCCTAGTGCTGGGAAGGTAGAAATAGATGGACCCTTGAGGTTCCTTGGCCAGCCATCCTAGCCTAACCAGTATGTAACAGCCAGTGAGAAATTTTGTCTCTGCAAATGAGATAGATGGAACCTAAAGAATGAAACCCTAAATTGTTATCTATCCTCCACATGCTAGTATACATGGGCATACCTACATATACATAGTGTGTGCCTGCCAACCCATGGGCATTCACATGTTCACATTCATGCACATGTAAATAAGATTTGAGTATCTTACACATATGGATATTAAACACACAGAACTCAAAGAAATCATGAGGAAATTAGAAACATTTTGATATGAATAAGACACAAAACTCAACAAACCAAAACAAATGGGATTCAGTAGTAGATTCCTCAGAGGGAAATCTGTAGCTATAAATGCCTATGATAGAAAAAAAATATCCCTAAATAATAACCTAATCTCACACCACAGGACACTGAAAAAATTCAGAGCAACTCAGATCAAAGGAAGAAACCACAAAAGAAGTAACCAGAAGTAACCAGGCAAGAAAAAAAAAATCAGAAAAAGACTGAAATATCAGACAAATGTAATTTATTTGAACAAACAACAGAAATGACAAACTTTTAGCTAGACTAAGTATTTTTACATTATGGGGAACCTTTTCTGAGATCCTCCAAATAAAATCAGATTACTCCAGAATGTCACAGATTATTATTATAAAACTCAAACATTTGTTAGTTACAGGGGAAAGTAGGGCAGCCCATGTCTCCAAGCTCATTCCTCATTCGTGTGAACATAAAAGAATTTTTCTTAAGCTGAGATCTGTTCTAACTCCAGGGAGTACGTGAGAAAGAGTACTACAAGTACAACTGACAAGTATAGTGGTTCCACGGGTAAGTCTAAAATAAAGAATCCTATAGCAACAGAGAGGCAACCATAGTGAGTAAATAGATAAGGATGAAGGCAGAATTCACAAGGGGCAGAAGGTCTGGGCAGCTTCACTTACTCATTACAGATCTCCATGGCTGCCATCTGGAAAGAATACATCCTGTTCTGCCACAGCTATGAAAGTGAAGCAGCTTTCATATCAAGGAGCTATGGACACTAATGCTGGCTCAGGTCCTTACTAGTGGATGAGGTGAGGAAGATAAATGGACTTTTCTAAGAGCCCAGCTGTTATCATGTGGGAGAGTGGAGAAGTATCTACCCAGGACAAATATCATCATATTATGTCCCAGTTTAACTCTCTCAGGTTGATCATCCATCCATTTATTTCTTCATTTGCAACTTTATTCACTCAAGTACTGTACATATGCTGCATGCTGAACACTTTGTTCTTTATAGGGATCAAGGGATAAGTGGATAAACAATCCAGTGCAATTGTGTTCAGTTCATGAAGACTAATTTTTATAACAAAAGGGACTTTTTCCTCCTCTCACTGTGACACATTGGAACTTCTCTATTTCCAGGGAGGTTCCATGTTACTTGGTCATTGATTGCCCTCTCCCAGAAATCTGTGTTAAGCTGAACCCTTCCTGGAAATCTGGACATACTTCCTGAGCCCAAAGCTTTGAGAATAATAATTAAACAACGTAAAATTTGCATGTGATACGTGTTATTCTTTGAATGTTTGTAGCCATGTGATTCTTGACAAGTGATTTAATTCCACAGGATCTTAAATTCTTCACCAGTATGACAGGGATGAGGCAGTACCTGCTTCATCAGGCTGATGCCCTAATCAAATGTGATTATATGAATACACTTAATGTAACTGTGTCTTACCATCCTTTCCTCTCTAGGAGCCTTAATCAATTCATTTCTTTGCTCATATGTGATTAAGTCCAAGCCTCAGACCTACTGGGATCACTACTTCTCTGGAAACATATCTGTAGCTCTGAATCTCCTGCTTCTGTCCCCCTTTCAGGGCTCCTTTTCTTCTGGCCTGTCTGACATGGCAATTATATAAGAGCCAAGCTGATAACAGCTTCTTCCCTTAGTATAACTAGATGTTCCTGTTAGAACCAACACTTCTTTCTCAAACCTTTATCTCTACAACTCCTTCTGCTTCGAAGGATACAGATGCTTGCATATGCTCATTGGTAGTGAGATTTCAGAGTCAAGTATTGTTTATTATTTTGACTTTTAAACAAAATGAAATTATATACTCTAACTGCATAACACCAAAACAGCATAATCTAGCTCAATAGAAGTGAACACTTAGGTTAGAGTTAATCCATCTATCATGTTTATATAAGTCCCGAGATGATGGGAATGTAACATAGCATAGGAATTTCTGATGACTAATTCTTTTTCACTCTAACCCTATAAGTTCTAAGGAGCAGACATTTGAGGATGAATGCCAGGGTCCAGGATCCCTTAAAAGGGGACACATTGCAACAATACTATCTTGAACAGTTTAGAGAATCTATACCTCTGCGATATCATAGGTAATTCTCTGTATTATTCAGCACCGTGCATTGGAAGGAAGAAGATGGACAAGGAGATCAAGAACCATGCAGGGTAACCAGCAATAAGGTCGGAGCTCTTTTCCATTTGTGCACAAAAGGGAGATTAATCATCAGCTTTCTTGATGAGAAAAGATTCTAGGAAGAACAGCACTTGGGGGTGTGTGAGGACAGGTTTGAACACACCAAAAATAAATCATGTGCATTTACCAGTGCCTAAGTAATTCCCTCCCAATGCAGAAAATGAAGAGCTAGTTTAAAGGGAGAGCTTGTGCATATAAATAAGACAAAGGCAAAGGATGGCTGCCAGGTGGTTCCCTGAACCTGAGTGATGGCCAATAACTTTTAGGAGCAAGAAAATAAAGAAGGTTGCTCTAGCCAAAAAAAACTAATATCCAAGAAAAAAAATGAGTCTAAATTGAAAACACACAGAGTCTCTTCTTAAGTGTGGAGTGAAAGGGGACGAGCTGCATTAGTGGTTAAGAACATGTACTGCTCTTTTAGAGGAGCCAAGTCTGGTTTCCAGCACCCATGTTGGGTGGCTTACAACGTCCTGTAACTCTGGGTCCAGGAAATGAGGTGTTCTAACCTCTGCAGGCATGCCCACTCATGTATTCATGTGTATAAACACACACAGACACACTTAAAAATAATAGAAGTAAATCTTTAAAAATAGAGTGAGAAATTACCTTGAAACTACCCTCTATGGGATACATTCATGCTTCCCATCCCTAAGCAGGGCTCTTCTCAGCATTAGGAACCACACTCTGGGATATATGGATGTTTTCCATACCTAGCCAGGGCTCTTCTCAGCATTAGGGAGACAATACTATAAGGTTGTGACTTAACCACATGATCATGCTAATTAAAGTTCTTTCCTGTCTTGTCTCACATACAGTGGGTGTCCAAATGAGAATGGTAAGTGCTAATTGCCTTCTCTAGTCACCTAACCATCATTATCTAAGCCATCCATATTTCTAGAAGATAAATGACAGATGCCAGAATCCCAGCAAATTGCTCACTTTTGAACCAACATAGGGCTAAACAGGAACAAAGAAATTGCCTTTAGATGAATGATATGTCCTTCTGCAAATAAATATAGGAATCAAGAGCCAAGGAACCACTCAACTGATGTGGACAGCCTGTAGGACAGACACTGCTGTTCTATGTCCTTAGTTGTGTGGGTTTTTTTCCCCACTGGAGACCTTGGTCATCATTGCCTGTGTAGCATATGCAGCCAAAGAAGAACCAGAAAAGACACTGTTTTGCTTACAAGGGGACCAAAGCAACACAACTAACATTCTCTACCCTTGTCACCCTTGTTCTTTTTAAGACCATATCAGCTCACCAATAGTTATTCATCTTTGGGGAATAATTGGGTTTGAAGTAGAATCCAGGAGTAAGTATATCCATGTAAGATGATCAAATGATGACATAGAATGTTCTGATAGGTCTTCTCTTATGAAACTGAGGTGAGAGGAAAAGATAAACAAGAATACAATATTCTGTAACAGTTCACAGAGGAGGCCTCATATAAGTTCACCTGACTGCTCCAATTTCCCAATTTTCCAATTTTCCAACTGGCCATCGAGAATGCAAGAAAAGCTGTAGCATGTGAAGGAGAAAGTGTTAGCACCTGTCTGGGCAAGAAAGAGAAAACTGCTTGCTTATGACCAATCTCTACAATGTTGTTTTTATTTATTCACCTTTTATCCCAATACTAGTCCCCTTCCCTCCCAGTACCCTCATCATGCAGAATCCCCCCATTCCTCTGTCCCCTTCTCCTTTGAGAAGAGGGAGCTCTCCTCTAGGTATCATGCCCCCTGCCCCCGCCCCCACACACACATACACATACACATACACATACACATACACACACACACACACCAGGTCACTGCAGGACTATGTAAATCCTCTCCCACTGAGGCCAGGCAAGATGGCCTGTATAAGGGAATAGAATCCACAGGCAGGCAATAGATATAGGGAGAACCCTCACTCCTGTTGTTGTGGGTCCCACTTGAAGATGCTGAAGTAGGACTACCAGGAGAGAGATAAGGACAGCAACACGTCCACAAAACCTTCACATAAAATGTATCCTGGCTATAAGATGTATAGGAACAAAGAACAGAGTTGCAGGAAATGGCTAATCAATTACTGCCCCCAGTTGAGACCCATCCCATGGACAAGCACCAATCCCTGACATTATTAATAATAATACTGACACCTGATACTTGCAGACAAGTACCTAGCATAACTGTCCTCTGAGAGGGCCCACCCAGCATCCAAGAGAAGCAGAGACCCACAGCCAAATGTTAGATGGAGTTCAGGAAGTCTTATAGAAACATTAGGGAAAGATGGAGGGGTCCAAAGAGGACAGGGACTCCACAGGAAGACCAACAGAGTCACCTAACCTGGACTCTTGGAGCCTCCCAGAGACTGAATCACCAACCAAAGGGTAAGGTAGACCTAGGCCCCTGCACATACATAGCTGTTGAGCAGCTTGCACTATGGTATTTCTTAAGCATCTGTAAAACTTAGGCTTAGGAGAGAGAGAGGAACAAAGAGAAGTGGGTCATAGTAGGGGTGATGGACCATGAACTCCATCTCTCTTCTGCAAATCTTGTTTTTTCAACTAGGCCCAGTCTCCACTTTCTTGTTACATTAGGGTTGCATATGGAGCATGGGTATTGAGTTATTTACAAAAGCACGGACTCCTTAGCAACAGCTCCATTGCTAAGACAATGTTTATTCCTTTATGAACCACTAACTACCTATAAATCCCCACACAGGGCTGTGGCTCCATGACACACTCTCCTCTCCATGATTTTGAAATGATGATTGGCCCAATATTGTACAGGGAACCCCAGCAGTTGGAAGTTCAAGAGTACAGAGGAGAATATGAGACCTCTACTAGCTTATAGTGGTTAAAAAGTAAAGAAATCAGACTGGGATGCTCTCAGGGGAGAGGCTAACTATCAGGAAATTGGATTCTCACAGCACAGTGGGATGGAGAATTAAATAAATAACAAAAGAAAGCCAACCATCTGTGAAACACCAGTACAATCAATATCACCGTCAGAAGGAGTATAAAATCTGATGGAAACCTTAAGGCCATAACACCAAATGGTGATTGCTTTTTTTTTTTTCTTGATTCAGATTCTTAAGAAATTTTACAGTAGTTTGTTTAAGGAGAGTTTTGTAATTTCTAAAGCGGGTCTATGAAAACGGCAAGTAAACAATGGAGAAGGATATTTGAGCTGAGTAACTGAGCTCCAGCTGAGTGCTTCATCACACTTCCCATTAAAAATCACAATTTGTAGTCAGCATAATACCACAGAAAAAAACACTGGAAATTCTTAATGTTTCAAGCTTCAGCAAAGCTGAAACTCAATGATTTTTCATTAATAATAATTTTATCTCTGCCATCAGCCTGCAGCAGTTTGTAGTCATTCTTTTTCAGTTTCGCTTTGCAGGTGCTCCTGATTCTGGAGTCTCCCGTTAGCACTGAAATTCCTAATTAAAATGCCAGGGCCCATTGATATCTTCAGGGCAGACTTTGTATCAAATAGAGGTGTGTGCACGCAGATGCTTGGAAATAGATGAGTGATCCAGTAAAGCAGGGAATTGGGTTTTTAATGCACGAAGACCAACAATCTCTGTGCTGTGCTGTGTAAATCCAGGTGTTCAGCAGTTTCAGGAATCCTTATCTGCTTACCTCAACTCTCTTCAGTTTGCACAAAACATTTCATCATTATTCAACAACTCCTCTAGGTGGTCCAGCTCCTCTGGAGCTTCTAACCAAATGTTGGTTAGAAGACTGAAAGCACAAAGGGAACAAGCAAGGGATTCTGGAGGAAGACTGTTCCTGATACCCAAATCAGGAGGGTAAGGAAACAAGAAATCATTAAAAGAGGTATGCCGCCAATGGCCTCAAGCTTAACCATGAAGCAAGCAGGTGCATGTGTTTGAGGTACTCCTGTTGGTCCACCTGTTAGGGCAACAAAGCATGGGGTTTGTTTAGAGCAGTTTGTTCATATGCACAATTATACACTTAGTACATTCACAGAGACACAGATGAATGCATGCAAAGATATGCACCTGGCATATAACTTGGAGTAAGGTGCTGTAGTTATAAACAACAGGCACCTAGCTTCTTTTCCATTTGTAATCAGGACTAAGGTTAAAACAACCAGTTAGAAGAACTGTAACTGGGTCAGGAGATGGCTTTGCAGATAAAAATACAAGCCTAGTTACCCGAGTTCCACCTGCAGAACTCACTGTGGAAGAACAGAACTGATTCCAAAATGGCTTCTGACAACCTTAGTTGGTTTGGCATGGCGTGGGTTATGCATGCCTACACATGTGTTCACATGTGCTTGTGTACATGTACATATATACACATGATGATTGTGATGAAAATGATGATGAGGATGACAGGAGAAAGAGAGGAGGAAGAAGAAGGAGAAGGACGGAGTAAGAGAAAGAGAAGAAGGAAGAAAGGAAGGAATGAAGGAGGGAGGGAGGGAGGAAGGGAGGGAGGGAGGGAGGGAGGGAAGAAGGAAGGAAGGAAGGAAGAAAGGAAGGAATGAAGGAGGGAGGGAGGGAGGAAGGGAGGAAGGAAGGAAGGAAGGAAGGAAGGAAGGAAGGAAGGAAGGAAGGAAGGAAGGAAGGAAGGAAGGAAGGAAGGAAGGAAGGAGGGAGGGAGGGAGGGAGGGAGGAAGGAAGGAAGGAAGGAAGGAAGGAAGGAAGGAAGGAGGGAGGGAGGGAGGGAGGGAGGAAGGAAGGAAGGAAGGAAGGAAGGAAGGAAGGAAGGAAGGATGAAGGAAGGAGGACCACGACGACGACGATGACTGGGATTCCACTACTCCCCTTCTCCTTTTACTGTTATTTGGTGACTCTGTGGAACTCTCTTTTAGCACCTCATGTCTGCTGTGATGCTTAACTCTGTTGTAATGTCACAGTCAATATTCACCTTTTCGAGTAGCTGAGTTTTCTATGTCTTTCTTGATCTCAGTGGCTGCAGTTAGCAGTTGCTCTCCATGTCTGGATTGATTGATGAGTAGAGCTGCCTTATATGTCTGTGGAAACTGTAAAAACAAAGCGACAAGGCCAAGAGTCATTGATTTATCCCTCTTCAAAGACCGCAGCTCCTGCTTCTGAGCTTTCTTTGTTGGCTGCTCTGTGCAGACAAGTCACAAGATCTTTGATGACTATCAAAGGAGAGGTTAAGACCTTGACTTTCTTCCAAGGTTATTTCAAGTTTTTATTCACCAGTGAGAACATAAATCCTTTTGCAAAGCATCCATTTGAGTGACTATTACATCTCTCTTCCCATTTAGAAGAAAGGAACTGGTATTTCATTTGTACTTCTAAAAAAAATTCCCAAATAAGAAAGATGGATTTACAAAGCAAGGAATCATTTTAATTAAATATGGAAACAAAGAGTTCCAAAAGAAAAGCCAAACCATGGAGAAACATCTAGGAGCTAAGAATTGTGTCTGCCATGGTTGTAATGATAGAGGTCTTAATCCCAGTATTTGGGAGGCTTAGGCAGAAAGATAGGGGGTTCTAGGCCATTATGAGGAACTCTGTCTAAAAAAAAAAAAAGTACTATGAGGACACCTCACTTAGGGTAAATTTGTCCAATTGTCAAGGGTAGGATAGGTGAGAAGTTGATCCTGACCTTGTGATGAAGAAGCGATAAGAGCAGTAATCATGGTGTCTGGGGTTTACTAAACTTTAAAACTACCAATAAATATTATTTGTAAACTAACACAATTGGAAAAACTCAAGCAATTCTTATACAGCACAACAGGATTTTTGCATGTTATTGTGTATAAGTCTTGGTTGGCCTCTGACTTCCAGGCTACTTTCTTTCTCTTCTCTCTGGCTTGTAAGCTTTTCTTCATTATACATGCCTGGTCTGTAAAGACTGGCCTAGTATAACATGGATTCTTAAAACTCCCTTCTGATCCTACAGTTTGAGAAAGCACAGAGTTCAGGGATGAAGAGATAGATCAATGGTTAAGAGCACTGGCTGCTCTTGTAGAGAACCTGGATTCAGTTTTCAGCACCTATATAGCTCACAGCAACCTTTAACTCTAACTTCAGGGGTCCAGCACCATCATTTGGCCTCCATAGCCACTTCATTCATGTGGTTTGCCTACATACATGCAAGTAAATCACTTAGACAGAAAAATAAAATAACATTCATTTTTAAAGAAAAAAGTTCCAAGAAGACAATATTGCTAGTCTGGAAATTTCCAGTACTCCTAGGACTCTTATTAATGAAATGACAACAGGAGATGGTATTCATGTTTCTTCTTTCCATCTACTATTTATGGTTTCCAGGAAAGGCTGCAGATCCTAGGGTCAACTGTTCTCACTGTGCAAAATAATTTCCCATTCAGTAGGAGATGTTAAGAAAATCATTTCCCCATTACTACCCTACAGTGATATACATCTTTTCATGTGTCAGATCCTGGAGCCCCAAGGAGATAACAGATATAAAACTCTCTGAAAAGGTTAGCTGTGTATATGTGTGTAGATAGATAAATAGAAAGATAGGTAGGTAGGTAGGTAGGTAGGTAGGTAGGTAGGTAGGTAGGCAGGTAGGCAGGTAGGCAGGTAGGTAGGCAGGCAGGCAGACAGGCAGACAGACAGAAGATAGACAGACAGACAGATAGATAGATTAAAACTGCTTTGTATTTGTAATTGATAAAGTGATTTTTTTTTCTGAGACAAGGTTTCTCTGTGTAGCCCTGGCTGTCCTGGAACTCACTTTGTAGACCACTCTGGCCTCGAACTTAGAAATCCACCTGCCTCTGCCTCCTGAGTGCTGGGATTAAAGGCATGCGCTACCACACCTAGTGAAATTTTTTAAGATAAAACTTGTGAAGTGTTCTTGGCCTATTTATGTAAACATGATTTCTTACAGATTTTTGCACAAACAACATCTCATTTTTTTAAGCTGGTTTTAGTTAACCAGAAGAGCTCAGATGAGTGGTCACCATCTTACCCTAATATGAATGACTCTTAAGAAGGTCAAAATTTCCCTTCAGTCCAATTCCCATATCATTACTACTTTTTATTCCCTAAATAGTAAGCTATATGAGGGGAGGGGTAACTTCTGACTTATTCATCTTGAACCTTATTTAAACCTTTACATAGGAGCTGATTAGTAAGTACAGTCCCAGCAGGATAAATGTTGGTTAAATTAATATTATGTTTCTTATGTTTTTCTTTTTCTTTTTAAAATTCAGTGCTCTTGCTGGGCGTGGTGTAGGAGCCTTTAATCCCAGCACTCGGGAGGCAGAGGCAGGTGGATTTCTGAAGTTCAAGGCCAGCCTGGTCTACAAAGTGAGCTCCAGGACACCCAGGACTATACAGGACTATACAGAGAAACCCTGTCTCGAAAAACCAAAAACAAACAAACAAACAAACAAACAAACAAAAAAAGCCATCAGTGCTCTTGTGTTCTGCTTTTTCTTCCATGTAAATAGGATATTCAGCCCATTTTAAGGGTATGAAAGAAAGAACATTAGATATGAACTCAGGAGAGATAAACCCCTGGTGGGAAAAATTTATATTCTAGTGTTCCACAAGCAACTGTTCGTGGAAATGTCCAAATTCTCTCTACAAACAGAATGCATTTTGCTTAGCTCTTCTCTTTCCTAGGTTTATAGAGTCCACATCATTTTTTAAAGTGAAGGCTTGTTTTTTTTTCCCCTTGAATGATCAGAACTGTAGCTACAAATCCCATTGCATTTAGAATTTAAGTAGATTTAGAAAAGAATGAAACAGAAGAATTATCTTTCACTTATTCAGTACCCACCATCTCCAAGTTCTATGGGCTCATGCTAGTCGGCTGATGATTCTGGTCTTCGTAAAGTGTGAAGTCTGGATAATAGCATCCTGTATGTTTTACATTTTTTTCCAGCTGTTCTTCCCTCAGATTATGACTCTTTCGAATCTCCAGCTCAGCTCTTGTTCTTATCTCATTATTCATGTGTCCCACTGAGTGCCTATCAACTACAAGCTCCTTACTCCATTCTAGGAAGTGATTATGAACAAAATAGCATATGTGCTGCAACATGGTTTTATGTCAACATGACACAAGCTGAAAGTAGGGAGCCTCTATTAAGAAAATGCCTCCATAAGATTTAGGTGTAAGGCATTAAGATTCTTAATCAGTGATTGATGGGGGAGTGATGTCATTACTGTGAGTGATGTCATTACTGTGTTAATGGTCCTGGGTTCTATAAGAAAACAGACTAAGCAAGCCATGTGGAGCAAGCCGGTAAGCAGCATCTCTCCATCGCCTCTGCATCAGCTCTTGCTTCCAGGGTACTTCCCAGTTGGAGTTTATGAACTGATTTCCTTTGATGCTGAACAGTAATATGGAAGTTTAAACCAAATAAACCCTTTCCTCTATAAGTTGCTTTGGTCATATTGTTTCATTACAGCAATAGTAACCCTCACTAAGACGGCAAACTCCCTGAAGTGAAAATTATCCCTCCTCTGGTTGTCCTCCTTCTGAATTTTTCTTAGAGAACATCTATGGACAATAGAGAATTTACAAGGAATAGAAACAAAAGGGAAATATCTATCATCTAAGTGATGCTGTGGGAATGTGGCCCAGCACAACTTTTCCACAATCTGGCTTTCGACTTCCTGCTCCACCATATTTATCTTGTACTTAGAAGTTCCTCCTGAAGATAATTGGCTAAAATCAGCAAGATCTAAGTAGCTATCTAAATGACCTCTAGAAGACCTCACACTCCATTATAATCCAATTTGAATATGAAATGAGATGCACATCAGCTGTCAGGACATGAAGCACTAGACTATAAAACCTGCAACCAAAAACAAGAACAGTAGGTGATAATTGAATTCTGAAAAATCTTCACCCAGTCTAGAAAGAAATAAACAAAATTCTTCCTTTGTCTCTGCCTAACTCTACCCTGTGGCCATTTACTTAATGCCTCAGGATTTCTTCACTTCTAATGAGTTGAAAAATTGGTTGGAAGACTAGGCCATCATTCTCCATTGTTAAGCCAGTGAGTAAACTGAATTTGTTGACTTTTAGCCTCAATTTTTTTCAGTTGGCTCAAGGACAGCTGAGATTTGAGGAATCTTTCTTAAGACCTCAGAAGGGGTTAAGAGGGGCCAACAGGGGCCAACAGAGGGTCAACAGGGACTAACAAACTGTTGGTAACAAGTGTGTACGTGAAATCCTGGAAAAGATTGAAGAACCTGAATTCAATGTCAGATTTTTAACCCATTTTCTCTTCCTTCTGATGTAATGTATACTATTTTCTTTTGTTGTTTTCTTCTGTGTCCACAAGATTTTATAAATTTTCACTCTTTAAGAATTTATACTAGTAAATTGCTTCTCAGATGTAGTAATTTGATAAATCTTTTGTACCTTGCAGATGTGTAGGGTATACTAAATTTATACAGTGTTTGGGTGGAGAAAGTCAGGTTCTACTAGAGGACTGTATCTGTTCTCTAAGAAAATCTGTGAGTTAGATGCAAGGGGTGTAGCTCATTAGGTAGAGTGCTTGACTAGCACACACAACAATTGTGTACAGTCTACAACTCAGGGCAGACCAGAAATGGTTTTGCACTTTTGGTCCTTGTAATATATTTAGTGTCCTTAGCATTAATCTTCTATCTCTTGAGTTAGCTCAATAACACCAGTTAACTTTCCAGGTAAAAAGTATACATGTAATATGAGCACAGGAGGTGACTCCTAAACTATCCTCAGTTACGAAGGAAGTTGGAGGCCAGCCTGGCTACATGAGACCCTCTCCCTAAGGGGTGGGTGTCTGGGGGAAATCTATGGATTTGTTCTCTAATGGTGCATTTCAACTTTCCCCAAATAAAGAATGGAAATCAGGAGATTTTTTTTCTTTCTTTTTTTAAAATTACTTATTTTAAATGAACTTATACAAGTTTTAGGTAATTAGTAAAAGTGGTAGAATTTTGATTGAACTTAAATATATTGACTATTCAGAATTAATTTTGTGGTATTAAACTTTGTTTTAGATGTTTGATATTTTTTTCATACACACACATGTACATTTATCTGATTTATTACTTCCAATTAGAATGTGCACTTTACTTGAGTCCTATTTGATTCTCATTAATTTTATTCATGAATATTCTATCTCTTTCTCTGGCTCTTTACTTCAAAGAGATAGCAGAAAGGAAAAATATGCTTTTTTAGACAGCTTGACAGAAAACATAATTTTCAGACATTTCAATTAGATAAACTCAAAATATTTCTTTTCTCAAGGAATTCTTGGAATAGTTTGAAAATATTTACCCAACTAATTTTGTCTTAAACCATTTGTTAATATTTTGGCAGTCCTTCTATTATGCACTTATTATTTGTTGAATAGAATTCTGTGAATGACATTTAAGATATATTGGTAACTAATAGTGTAAAAATGGACTAGGAGTCTTCGTTGCTACATGGCTGAATGACTGAATGGCTGAATGGTTATTTCTCCTTATGCCTCAGCTGGTTTTAAACAACCCCAGTTAATGGAAGGAGAGTAACTGATAAGGTGTTTTTAACTGGCTAGATACTAAATGATAGCAGCCAATCACTGACACTCTGCATAGAGGGATTAGCATGTCACAGAAAGTCTATCAATTCTTAGAGAACCTGAATTAAATGGCAAGGCCTCATTCATTTTTACATAAGAGCACAGGATTCACACAGCCTGTGCAGGTATCCCCCGAACACATTGCCTCCCTAAAATAGAGAGCCAGTGAAGGGTCAGGAGAGGCTGAAGCATGAGGTCATTAGCAGGTATTGCCAGGATCCAGTTCTTACATGCACGGGAAGAACCAATAGTTCTTTCTAGATAAGAAGGGCAAAGAGCATCGATAGCTTATGTACCTTACTTATACTGCATTTGAAAACTAATTTTAAAAAAAATGAGAAAATATAAATCTCTCCTATATCCCTTACCCTCTCACCAATAGAATCTCTAAGATACACACACACACACACACACACACACACCACAGACATGTGGAAATACACACAGTATATTACTATTATAAAGAATCTGATTGCTTTTTCAAAGTCAGAAGAATAAACTATGTTCACTTTATTTAAAATTAAGTGCACTTTAGCTCTCAGATTTTTTTGCATGTTAATTATTTTTAATTAGGTATTTTCTTCATTTACATTTCAAATGCTATCCCAAAAGTCCCCCATACCCTCCCCTACCCATCCACTCCCACTTCTTGGCCCTGGTGTTCCCCTGTACTGAGGCATATAAAGTTTACAAGACCAAGGGGCCTCTCTTCCCAATGATGGCCGACTAGGCCATCTTTTGATACATATGCAGCTAGAGTCAAGAGCTCCGGGGTACTGATTAGTTCATATTGTTGTTCCACCTATAGGGTTGCAGATCCCTTTAGCTCCTTCGGTGCTTTCTCTAGCTCCTCCATTGGGGGCTCTGTGATCCATCCAATAGCTGACTGTGAGCATCCACTTCTGTGTTTGCCAAGCCCCGGCATAGCCTCACAAGAGACAGCTACATCAGGGTCCTTTTAGCAAAATCTTGCTGATGTATGCAAACCATTGTCTGTGTTTGGAGGCTGATTATGGAATGGATCCCAGGGTGCGGCAGTCTCTAGATGGTCCATCCTTTCGTCTGAGCTCCAAACTTTGTCTCTGTAACTCCTTCCATGGGTTTTTTTGTTCCCAATTCTAAGAAGGGGCAAAGTGACCACACTTTGGTCTTCGTTCTTCTTGAGTTTCATGTGTTTTGCAACTTTCATCTTGGGTGTTCTAAGTTTCTGGACTAATATCCACTTGTGAGGTAACCCAATCACAAAAGAGCTCCCAGATTTCTAAAGCCAGCAAAACTGTTAAGTTATAAAAACCAATGCTCTTAGTTTCTCAAAATGCTTCTTCAAAACAATTGTTTAAAGAATTAAGAAAAGTGTGCTGCCCCACCCTCAAATAAGGGATATGAGTGTAATTTGTGTACGTTCCACTAAGACATACAGGAATGTCTGTTAGGACAAATACTAGTTCCTAGCCACAGGATACTGCACTATGATATAATCTTATGATATCATCTTATTTCTTACCACTATAAAACAACTGATTTGGGTTGTGGTTAAATTTTCTTCTCAGCCTTCCCTATTCATACTCAAAAAACCACTTTTGAGACTATATACTTGTTTCACAGAACTTAGTTTATGGTAATGTAATTGTCTACTACACAGAACTTAGTTTATGGGTTTATGGTAATGTAATTGTCTACTACAAAGTTCACATGTATGTGTTCCCAGCTAGAGCTTCAAGTTACAACAGAAGACCTGGTTGACAATACAGGCTAATGAATGTCCCACTGTTTATTTACAGTTTCATAAAATAGGTATCAGAGATAAAAGTTATCAACTGAAAATATTTAGTTAAAAACACATTTTCATAGTTGTGTAATATTCTCCCAATATAGTAACTATTAAGAGATTATTGAATTCAATTATTGAACTATTAAGATATGGAAAGCATTATATGGGACTACATGCATTCTCAGATTATTCTCAAACGGAGGAAAGCAATCCACTTATTTACCCATTGCAATGAGAAGCATTTTGAGATGTCCCCTAAATGAAACAGTGAGCATTCAAAGGAAGGATTTTTCTGAAGGAATGATTTTGTTCTTTTACAACAACAAACAGATAGAATCTATAGAAGTCCCTATTTTAGCAAAACCTGATGAACTGAAGGTGTAAAAACACAAGATGTAAATATACATACACACAACATATGTATATGTTATAAATATGTACACACAGAAATATAATGTTTAGATACCTAAACACACACACGGTCTCCTTTAGGAAAAGTGCAGGTTTGAGTCATTATTTTGCTTTGCCAGCTGAGATTGCTAGGCCAAAAATATGATCCTCAAAACGTGCATTTTGGCTTCTTGCTGTTGACATCTTTCTACTTAATAATCAATGTATCAAACCAGAAAAATTATAACAGCCTCTTTCCATTTTTACATTTCTTTAAACACACACATACACACATACACATAGAGTAAGAGAGGAGGAGACAGAGACAGAGATAGATAGATAGATAGATAGATAGATAGATAGATAGATAGATAGATAGATAGATAGATGATAGATAGAGAGAGAGAGAGAGAGAGAGAGACAGAGAGAGAGACAGAGAGACAGAGAGACAGAGAGACAGAGTGAGCCCTGTTTACAGCACCCATCAGGTATAGTATGAGTTATTTACTTTTCTTGGTACCTCTGTGTTGACCATTTCCTTAGAGTTTACATGATACTATCTTTGTTCTTTCTACCCTATCTTATAAAGGTTTATCCTCATAGGTTTGTCCTTGCAGATCTGTTAGCTCACTGAGGACAGAGGCACTGCTGAATGGGTTTGTATGTGGTGGATGCCACTGCTCATAAGTGATGTTCACTCAGTGTGGGAAGGCTAGGCTGACTCCATGACAGGTTTCAAGCGACAGTCTAGGAGACTAGTCCTATGAACTGGGCAAGTCCAGGCAAGTCAGTTTTAAAAGGCAGCTAGTCAGAAACTAGAAGGTGCCCAGCTGCCTAGCCTAAAGCAAGGACAATGGGTTAGCAAGTTTCTAGACCTTCCTCATAATAGGTTTCAGCTCCCAAGCCCAGTAAAGGAACGCCCCTAGAGATGGAATAAGATAAAGGCTACCTACCCTGGACTTTCTCAGTAACAATTTCTAGCCCCCATGCCCGAGTAATGGAATACCCTCAGAGGTAGAGTAAAATAGAGGTTATCTACCCTCGAATCCCCTAATGTGCTTTAAATCTAGCCTATAAGTTCATTTGGTTGCTTTTTCTATCTTTGTAATGGGAGACCCCAACATGCTAGACTTCTGCAGAATAAAACATTCTTTGCGTTTACATAGTATTTGACTCTGGCATGTCATTCTTTGGCTAATCATGGACCCTTACAAGTTCATGTGGGGTGAATGAATACATAGATTATGGCCATCGACAGGACACATTGTCCCTCTCTTGGGCCTTGAGGAAATAGTATTTTTCTTCTGGGGTTCATTCTGAGACATATTTAAGTCTGTATGTGGGAGTAAAAAACAGCACTAATCCATTGTTCCAGCCTGGGATCTCGTATCTAATCCCCGATCCCCAAACGGCTGAACTGAAAAGAGCATCATGTTGCTGTGAGCTACAACAAATTCTCACTCCTTTTTCTAGACTTTTTCCAAGGAAAGAGACAGCAATAAGTCTTTCCGTGTCTCCATTTTGCTCTCTCTAATCTGGGTATTGCCTCTGCCTTGTTGGGCCGATGTAAAGACTGATGGAAATAGTATATTGAAGATACATGTCTGCCTCATGGCACCCCTCATCCCCAGCAATGCATATTCTGAACATTATTTCATGCAGTGTCATATTGGTGTTATGGGCAACATTTTATGTCAGAGTGTTTCAGGGTTATATGATGAATGAAGGTGGTACTTTGTGTTAAAATGGCCCTGGAATAGGACTGAATCTGTCATATGTATTGATCAAGAAACTTTCTGATTTCCTGAAACATCTCTCCTACTACTACAGAATCAGTGGCTTCTTCTCCCAGTGGGTGGGTACCAGATATACATTAACCCAGTGTGTAACAAAAACATCCTCTCTCCCCTTCCCTTGTAGGACATTAGCACAGAGAGAAAATCGGGGAGAAGCCAGCCCCAGTGTTTTCACAATCCTCCTTCTTGTCAGTGCTCTCTCTGTTTTCCCTCCTGAGCTATTTTGAGATGCAGCGAATCACATTATTTCAGCAAGAACAAGCTTTCACCCTAACATTTCAAAAAGATTGATGTTCATATTAATTATGGGCCAACTCTGTCTCTCTTCTCCAGCAGCTCTTTTATTATTTCGTTTCCTGCTGCAAACGTCTTTATTCATTTTAAAGTCACCTCTTCATCAGTTTGCAGATTGTAGACAGGTTCTGGAGGTAGAGAACAAATTGTGGAAACTGTCACCACCACAATGTAAACTTTCAGTGACTTTTTTCCACATCAGATTTAATGACAGTACCATTTCATATGTATGTTGTCACAGAACCTGCTGGTTAAATCCAGACACATTTCATGAATATGTTTGTAAACATCTAGCTATTTGTGCATTCATCTGCTGAGAAATGGATACACCATTACAAGTTTAGGGCAATAAACGAGTCTAGGTTTGTGTCATTTGGTGTCCATCACTCCTCTCTCAGGCACTCTCTGGATTTGTACCTACTATTCTTCAACTTATAATGTTCTTTCCGATGCCCTAGAAGTGTCCTCCCCATAATCAAGTCAAAGTCTCACTCAAGACATTATTTGGAGTCATTTCCTTATCTTCTTTGGTGATCTTTGCAATAACCTTATTGGTTCCAGTTGCAGTTATATTTACAGAGGCTTGATTGTACCCTGAAGCCAATGGGAAGATAGGGACCTGTCTGGTTTGTTTATATTTGTGCAGAAGATGGTCAGTGATGTGTGAAAGGACATGGTGTGTTTGTAGCAGAGAAGAAAACTAACACTGAGTCAAATGAATTGATTTGTAGCTAGAAGGGGTCAGTGGCAGGATATTGGGAGGGAACCAATAAGTGGCTCTGGGAAATGTTGAAAAGAATGTGAATTCCAGACATAGGAGATAGGTGAAGACTCAAGCATATTTTCCAGCATATTTGTTGAGTGTCGCTATTTGAAGAACTACCGCACCCTTTCCTAGGTACAGTATTTATTGTGATAAAGACAGGAAGTGTGTTGAAGTCTGAGAGGAAGGAGTTCCTTGCTCCTGGGTATGGTAAAACATGTTTAGTTGTACACCATGACACATGTCTACAACTGTAGGTTTTCATGTATGTCTGTATCCATCATCATCATGACATCCTATTCATATCAGACTGATACTTTTATTTTTATTTAACTATGTTTGAATGGGAAATATTGCCAAATGACAGCTCTACAGCTATCAGAATATGATTTTTTTCTGAAAATAATATAATTTGCATTCACTGCCCTTTCTAAATGTTAACCAACCCTTTCTTGTTCCTGGGATAAATCCTGCTTGATCATGGGATATTATCTTACTTGGTTTTTAGTTTTATTATTTTCCTGTTTATAGTTCTGTGAATATCTTAAGCAGAATTCTGAATACAAATTTACATTGTACAACTTGAAGAATAAGAAAACAGGGCTAGTAGCGACAACAGTCTCTAAGGAAAATAAAGATCATGAGATTCCTACTTCTCATTTTCTTTTCTTTCTTTCTTTTTCTTTTTCTTTTTTTTCAAGGCAGGGCTTCAAGACAGGTTTATAGCCCTGGCTGTCCTGGAACTCCCTCAATAGACCAGGCTGGCCTCAAACTCAGAAATCCACCTGCCTCTGCCTCCCAAGTGCTGGGATTAAAGGCATCAACCACCACTGCCAGGCTACTTCTCATTCCCTACAGTAGTGAGATAAGTATAATAAATCATCAAATAGATGAATCATTGGATTAAGCATGTTATTTTAAACTATGAAGAAATAACAGAAAAATAAATTAGCATAAAGAGTAAATTGTATGAGAAAAATGATATTATATTAGCAAATATTTAAAATGAAAATAAACAGCTAATATTAAAAAAAAATTAGTTATAGCTTAAAAGTTGAGCCATAAGAAGCCAGGTGTGGTGGTGCACATCTTTAATCCCCAGCACTTGGGAGGCAGAGGCAGGCGGATCTCTGAGTTTGAGGCCAGCCTGGTCTACACAGTGAGTTCTAGGACAGCCAGGAATACACAGAGAATCTCTGTCTTGAAAAAAATAAAAATTAAAAAATCAAATAACAACCAAACAACAACTTGAACAATGAGTTTATACTTTGAAAATGTGGGGAACTATCAAGTTTTTAAAGCCAGTCCTCTGATGACAATCTTTGTGTCTCATGAATGAGGTCCTGGGTTGAACTCCCAGGACTGTTAGAAAATCGCAAACATGTTTAAAATAAATTAAATGACAAAGGAAATGAACATGTAATAAATTTGGGAGATATACTTTCAATTTTTATAATTCTATATGGATTAATTAATAACCATGAGAATATTGCTTTATTGCACTTACATATTTAAAAGTCTGTTTTTCATAGCACTTATCATTGCCCACTACATAGTTGTCATTTAATTCTTTTTGGTCATCACAACATTTTAAAGATAAGTTTTCTTAAAAATAATTTCGGGAACATCTGCATGTTTATCTCTTCAAAAACATAATCTGTCCCAGATGTTTCTGTCTGGCTCTGAGCCCAACGATATTAATGCAATTATAATGAAGGAGGTCTTGAACAAATGTATTTGTCAGTCTGGCTGTGCTTTCCATCTTGATTTTACTGAAAGCAATGAGAGAGTACCATTAAGCAAGACTGCCTAGGGGCCTCAACCACTTATCTGAACATCTGCTTGGTGCTATTCTCTTAGGTTCCTGCCTTAAGAGCCAAGTTTGAGCTTAGTTCTTATTATACTGGAACATTATATTAAGGTTAGGTTTGTAGAGAATACTAGAGCCCTGTATCTCCCTATGTATCATAATGATAAGTATCTCTTGGGCTATCATATTCCCAGGCTTTGCCCTCTCCCTTGATCATTTCTCCAACCTCAGTATGATCTGTGAAGAGCAGAATTTAACTGCTGAAAACATATTCCAATATTTATCAAAGAACAATGAGAATCATTTTATTATTCAAATTTGACATATATTACATATATTACATGTATACAATATTTATTTATACTTTCATCCCAAAATTTCTCATCTCCCTACCAGAACTATCTAATCTCACTCTTTTCTACAAGCCATTTTTTCCATATTAATGTTTATTTGTTTAACTTCATGAACCATTGAGTTTTACAGGGCTGTCTGTGAGACTCAAGTTTGGAGCTATTCTTCAGAGTTGAGTGGGTACATAACTAAAGACAATGATTCTCTCTCTCTCTCTCTCTCTCTCTCTCTCTCTCTCTCTCTCTCTCTCTCCCTCCCCTTCCGCTCTTCCTCTCCCTCTCTCTCCCCCTCCCCCTCTCCCTCCCTCTCTCCACTCCCTCTCCCTTCCCCTACTCTCTCTCTCTCTCCCTCTCCCTCTCTCTCTCTCTCTCTCTCTCTCTCTCACACACACACACACACACACACAGAATCTATAATAAATTGTTAGTTTGACAGGAAGAGGTAGGGTTTCCCTTCCATGAATTGTTATTTCCAGGGACATTCTTATACAAGTAACCATAAACACTGAAAGTTCATGATTGCAATGATTGTGTCATGACTTGAACATGGTATTTTGTAAGCTTTCTTCCTGTCTTCTGGGTCTTACCTACTTTTTGCCTCCATTTCTGAAATGTTTCCTGAGCCCTGGAGAGAGTAGTACAAATGTTCTCACAAAACTAGGTTGCTGATACCAAGCACTTGAGTGACTTCCTATGAAGCAGCCCACAAATTCAATCAGAGTGTAGGTGGTTACCTCAAAATAGTAGTGCCACTAATGGGCAGGTAGGCACATATTATCTCAAAGAAAGTTGGGTGTCTTAGTCAGGGTTTCTATTCCTGCACCAACACCATGACCAAGAAGCAAGTTGGGGAGGAAAGGGTTTATTCAGCTTACACTTCCATACTGCTGTTCATCACCAAGGAAATCAGGACTGGAACTCAAGCAGGTCAGGAAGCAGAAGCTGATGCAGAGGCCATGGATGGATGTTCTTTACCGGCTTGCCTCCCCTGGCTTGCTCAGCCTGCTCTCTTATAGAACCCAAGACCACCAGTCAGAGATGGTCTCACCCACAAGGGGCCTTTCCCCCTTGATCACTAATTGAGAAAATGACCCACAGCTGGATCTCATGGAGGCATTTCCCCAACTGAAGCTCCTTTCTCTGTGATAATCCCAGCCTGTGTCAAGTTGACAAATAAAACCAGCCAGTACATTGGGTTTATAGTTTGGAGGGTTTGCAATTGGTTTATACCATTGATGCCTTTGCTACCACAGCATTTTGCAAAATACCTTCCAGCAATTTGACAGTTAACCACAGTAGATGAATTAGCCAGCCCTCAGAACCATTTTAAACTGTATTTACTGATCTATTGTTTAAGTTATTTTATAGCAAGTTAACTATATAGGGTTTTGTTAAAATAAGATTCCTGCACATTGGCAGTGAAATTTTGGAAAGTGCCCCTGATAGCAGGTAGTAGCAAGGAGAATTGGGCAATGGCTCTGAGTGTTTTGCTTTTAGTTCTGTCCTTTCACAGAGGGCTAAGAATTCTTTAAGAACATAATTGGACTCTAACTCTTCCTTATAATCCTTTTAATTATTTTGTGCATAGTACAACTTTTGGAAGAATTAATATTGAGTTTACTTTATACACCTAAGGATCTAATTGATTTTGAGTTTGGCTTGATTAGTATATGTACAGAAAGAGATACTTCCATCATCTTTAAGAAGTTGTGGACTTCACGTTTTCATTGTATGGTTAAACGTTTGAAAAATTATAGAACCTTCATAACTAGAAGGAAAAGTTACTTTTTTAGCTTAAAATTTTATTAGATATTTTCTTTATTTACATTTCAAATGCTATTCCCCCTTCCTAGTTTCTTTTCGAAAATTTCCATCCCCTTCCCCCTCCCCCTGAAATTAATCTCTGTCCAGTTTAGAGAGATGAAGCTGCAAAACTAGCAAATGGCTTGAAATGCAGAGAAAGATATATGTATGTATATGTGTTTGTGTGTGTGGTGTGTGTGTGTGTGTGTGTGTGTGTGTGTGGTGTGTGTGTGTGTGTGTGTGTGTTTCACCAATAGCCGAGTAAAGGATGCTTATTCCTTTGTACATAAAGGCCCTTTCTCTCCATGTTCATTGTCATGTGGCTTATCTCTGGATCCCCAGTAGAAAAATAAATGCACCAATTTCCAAAAGGCAAAAGGGCCATTGATAAACAGACTCTGGGTAATTATGATAACTATAAGGCAGTGGAGCTAAGATTATTATAATTAGAACATTAAATGAACCTGTGGAAAAAAAATAGAACACATGCATAAATACCTGGGGAATCTAAGCAAGGAGATGGAAACTGTAAGAAAATGTCAAATGGAAGGGATGGATTAAAATACAGCAATGGGAATAAAAGCATGGCATTAAATAATTCATCAGTAGGCTCTCAACATAAGGCCTAGAACAATTTATAAATAGCCCAATTTTAATTACTTAAACTGAAATATAGTCCAGAAAGATATTGAAAATCAAAACAAATAAAGCATCACAACAGTGAATAATAATACCTAAAGGTCTATCCTTTCTGTGCTTTGTGTGATTGCTCTCAGAAAGAAAAAAAATAATAATGGATCCTTAGAGTATTCAGAGAGATAAGGACTGCTAATTTTCCAAAATGACAAGTGGTATAAACCCACACATAGAAACAAATCAGAGACTGCTAGAAGATAAAAATATTCAACACATGTACATATGCATAGACATGCATGTACACATATGCAGAGACCATGGTCAACCTGCTTCCTTTCTGACTTCCTGTGGTGATGCATGGTTTCAACACAGATTTCTCTGTCATGATGTGTCTCCATTTGTGGTTGTCACCAGAGGCCAAAGTCGAATGTCCCTCAACTCTTTCACTTCTTTACATCTTGAACTTTAAGTCTCAAATTGTGCACAGAACAAGGGTCTCCTCTAGGATGTTAGATGCTTTAACTGTCTTATTGCAGGAATGCAAAGATGAATAGCACAGATGAGATGTGAAGAGTAGTAGAGATTATACAGACTTATCAAAAATGGATGCCTAATCTGAGAGAAGTCAGGAAACTAATGGGAAAAAAGAGCAGATGCAAAGGCAAGTTGGCGATGTTTATTAAAATATGGCAGTTTCCCCTTTTTGTAGAAATGGCCAAAACTTACAACTAAAATACAGAAACTGGACGGTAGAATAACAAAAATAAGAACAACTTTTGATGTTTGTTTAAAAAAATCATTTTTTTTTATTTTTATTAGGTATTTTCTTCATTTACATTTCCAGCGCTATCCCAAAAGTCCCCCATCTCCCCCCCCCACTCCCCTATCCACCCACTCCCACTTCTTGCCCCTGGCGTTCCCCTGTACTGAGGCATATAAAGTTTGCACGACCAATGGGTCTCTCTTTCCACTGAAGGCCAACTAGGCCATCTTCTGATACATATGCAGCTAGAGACACAAGTTCTGGGGCTACTGGTTAGTTCATATTGTTGTTCCACCTATAGGGTTGCAGTTCCCTTTAGCTCCTTGGGTACTTTCTCTAGCTCCTCCATTGGGGGCCCTGTGATCCATCCAATAGCTGACTGTGAGCATCCACTTATGTGTTTGCTAGGCCCCAGCATAGTCTCACAAGAGACAGCTGTATCAGGGTCCTTTCAGCAAAATCTTGCTAGTGTATGCAATGGTGTCAGTATTTGGATGCAGATTATGGGATGGATCCCCGGGTATGGCAGTCTCTAGATGGTCCATCCTTTCATCTCAGCTCCAAACTTTGTCTCTGTAACTCCTTCCATAGGTGTTTTGTTCCCAATTCTAAGAAGAGGCAAAGTGTCCACACTTTGGTCTTTGTTCTTCTTGAGTTTCATGTGTGTATTTATATTTAAAATAAGATTTTTTTAAAAAAAATCTTATTTTAAATATAAATACAGAGGTAGGATAAAATTCAAAAATATAAAGAAGAAATAACTTAACTCATATCAAATAAAGAAGGAAGATAGTTTAGGTTAGAGATATCACTCAATGGTAGAGCACTTCTCTAGTGTGCTTAAAGGCCCTGGGTTCAGAGTGTTCTCCCTGCCCCCTCTTACACACACACACACGCACACACACACACGCACACACACACACACACACACACACACACTTATACACATAAACACACACGTGCATACTCACATCCTCCCATGCACACTCACACACACACACACACTCACACACACACACACACACACACACACACACTTATACACATAAACACACACGTGCATACTCACATCCTCCCATGCACACTCACACACACACACACACACACACACACTCATACACATAAACACACACGTGCATACTCACATCCTCCCATGCACACTCACACACACACACACACTCACACACACACACACACACACACACACACTTATACACATAAACACACACGACATGCATACTCACATCCTCCCATGCACACTCACACACACACACTCACATACATGCACACAAACATACACACATTTACACATATACACACACTTGCATGACACCTGGGCTAGAAAGTCACGTCATGATAAAGAAGTCAGTTGATCTGGAAGGCATACTCTGAGTGTAGACTTATCCAGACTTAGAGCCTGAAGTAGAGAGTGCAAAAAATAAAAACTGACAGAAAAGCCCGCCATATAAATTAAAGATGTCAGTTGTCATTTCTCTGCAAACCAAGTGGAAAGAAAATTACTTACAGTTCAGTACACTTGTATGACACTATCAATCAACATGGTCTAAAAGACATATGAAAAATTCAGTATTCAAACATCATCAGGAGACTCATTTTCTCATCTGAAAAAGTAATATTCACCAAATGAATTGTAAACTAAATGATAACACATTTAATAGAATTGAAACAATGTGTTTTTAAAATTTGACCACATATGTAGATTTATGTACAAACCATTAATACCAGTTATATGGGGAAATCTTTAAATATTGTAAATTTTTTAAAAATTTCTAAACATCCTATAAAGTAAAAGGAAGTAAGAAAAATTAAAATATTTGGATTTAAATAGAAATAAAACATCAAAATTTCTGTTATTAGATTAAAACAATGCCTAGGAAAAATGCAAACATATGTTATACTAGAAGAGAAGAAATATCTCCTTTAAGATTTTTCTAAAGAATCAGAAAAAAAATACAGTCATACCAATTAAAAGGGAACATATGACATTTTACACAAACTTTAATGAAATTGAAAACAGGAAAATTACCAAAAAACAAAACAAAACAAAACAAAAATTCCAACCAAACAAACAAACAAACAAAAAAATCTCAAAACAATGATGTTGGAAACTATTAAGAAAAACTTAGTAAATTCACTAGATCAGAAAACGGAGAAAAGGACATATGACCATCATCAGGGATGAGAGACGAGGTAGGTCGTGGTAGGTAGTGTGCTTTAAATAGTTACGTGTCCATGAAATGTAGATACCAGGAAATTCCATGAAAAGTACGTTTTAAAGGTCACTAACAGGAGAGAGAGATTGCTGTAGAACTTTTGAGTGACTAGGATTCCCCATTTGTGATGAGAAGTAGATCACAGCCTAGAGGGACATTCCTGAGCTGGGTGGTATCACTGGTCAACTGGGCTAGAATTTGAAGCAGAAAAAAACATTAATTCTTTTATTTTCTTCTCATAAAAACATTAGACAGAACACTTCTCTACTCATAGTATCAAGATTAACTTAAATGCAAAACAAATAAAGCATCATGAGAAAACCCTTGTTAAACAAGCTAAACAAGCTTCCAGAAGAGGCAAATTTCTTAAGATTTCAGCCTGTCAATGAAAATAATGTATTAATTACAATAAGCTTTCTTGAGTTTATCCCAAAAATATTAGGTGATTAACTATTCAAAAACAATCAATTTTAATTCATCACAACACCAGAACAATAATGAGAAGCCTTGCAATCCTCTTAGCATAGGCACAAAGACTATTGGTCACTAACCAATATCCTTTCATTATAAAATCTACTAAGCAATCTAAAAATTGAAGAGAACTTAGTCTAGTAAACCATCTGTACAGTACCAAAGCTAATATGGTACCAGAGCTGATGGTATGAATGCATTACTGTAATTAGGATAAAATGTTAAAAACTCTTATTGTGTTAAACAATTTAGTAGAGGTCTGTGATGGTTTCAAATACTGATCACCTTGACAATCATCTTAGAAACACCTGGGCACATCTGAAATGGAATTTCTTCTATATTAGATTATGTGGTGAGAAGGTCTACCATAGGAGAATGCATCCCCCCATGCTTCCTGGCCATGGATGTAATGTGACCAGCTGTTCTGTCTCCTGCCTGTATGTCTTCTCTCTCCCATAATTTTCTGTACCCTGAAACTGTAAAGGGAAATGAGCTCTTCTCTCCATAAATTGATGCTGTTGAGTATTTTGTTAGAGCAAAGAGACCTAACTAATAGAAAGCTTTGGACAGTTAAAAGAGGGGTTAAAAAGAAAAAAGAATTGCAAAGCACACAGAACACAATCTAGTGATAAAGCTATTCTTGTTTTCAAATACCATGATTATTTATGTAGGAAAATTCTAAAGAATCTTTAAAGTCTATAGGATTTTTGCATGATGAAAAATTTATAAACTCAACAAAATATATAAACATTAATAGTACTTCTATATGCTAGCAATGAACAAGTGGATATTGAGCTGAAAGGATCATTTACAATGGCATGAAAAATATTATATATATGGGTAAAACGTTATGGTATGTGCATGAAGTGTAACTTGTTAACTAAGTCACCCCCCAAAAATTGAAACTATGTGGCCTGCTCTATCATCTTTATAGATCAGAGAGTTTATTGTTGTTAATATATCAAGTCTCCTAAAATTTGTCTTTAGATTCAATACAAGCCAGGTCCACAGCTTAGGAAAAATTATTGTTGAAGTTGACAACCTCATATAAACATATATTTTTGAATGTTTTTGAAATGAAAATATAACATAAAATTATCATATAAGATTGTGGGCATTAGAGTAGTACCAATAGAATGAACACACAGCTCAAATGAGCAGAATTCAACACTCAGAAATCTCTCTCTCTCTCTCTCTCTCTCTCTCTCTCTCTCTCTCTCTCTCTCTCCCTCTCTCCATATATATGAATATTTGACAAAGTTAGAAGTAAGTACAAAGGAAAAAACAATAAACAAATGCAATAATGAGAATGTTCTTATAACCAACGAGCAAACACAAAACCTCCACCACTCATGCATCATAGGCTCAACTTAATTTAAAATAGATTATCACTCATTAACCTAAAACTATGAACGTGAAAGAAAAATCTTTGTACTCTTTGGTTTTTCTAAAAGTTTTTAGATATAATACCCAAAACATGACCTGAAGGAGAAAACATACTTCAAATATTTATATTCTTTGAATTGACCACCTAAGAGTTTGAAAAATAAGAGACTACAGGAAAGCTTTCATAAAACTTCTTTTGGGCATTGAACTTGCATGTGGTGCAGAATTCTAAGGTGGTACTTAGAGTTTTTAAGTGTTAGCACTATGTAGCAGAAGATGGCCTAGCTGGCCATCATTGGGAGGAGAGGCCCTTGGTCTTGTACAGATTATATGTCCCAGTACCAAGGAATGCCAGGGCCAGGAAGCAGGAGTGGGTGGGTTGGGAAGCGGGGTCGGGGAGGGTATAGGAGATTTTCAGGATAGCATTAGAAATGTAAATGAAGAAAATATCTAATAAAAATTGTTTTAAAAAAGTGTTGGCACATAAACCATATATAATCTTTTCTCACTGAATGCTGAAAAGAGCTTTCTGGCATTTATAGGACAATAACTTCGTTGATGAGGATTCATTCCATAAAAAATATGGCTGTAAGTCACTGGTTTGTTAACAATCCATCTTAGACTAGAGACTGATCCTTCTCCTTTGCAGGGGGACGTGGCGCTATTGTGAGAGAGGCATCTATTTGGAACCTGAGTGTGGCCCCTAGGAATGAAGACCAATCTCTGTTCAAGAGACCACTAGAAAAATTGGCCTCATTTTTTCTGTGACAACAAGAAGCTGAGTTCGGCCAACAACCTGCAGAAGTTTAGAAGTGATCACTGAGCTCCAGGTGAGGCCAGATGAGAGTGTGACTTGGTGACATAGCAGATTAATCTTCTAGAACCCTGTGAGGGGAATTCAGGGATGTTGAGGCCAGACTTCTGACACACAAACTGTGATAATAAATGGAAATTGCTGCAAGTCATGACATTAGTGTTAATAGTCACAACAGTAGGGAGTAAAAGTCCCAAATAAATACACATTTTAAATTTAATACTAATGAAATAAATGACTTAATTCAAATTTGCTAAATATAAAAAAAAAGAAGAGGAGGAGGAGGAAGGGGAGAACAACAATGACGTTGAAGAATAGATACTTTACCCTTCATTTAAACCAAGTTATCCTTAGAATAAAGTCAATGACTGAAAAATTCCCTGTCACTACCAAGTGCTTATGAAGACTTACGACAATTGGGATTCTTATGTATGTGAAAATACAAAACCATGAGGTCATTCACTTTAGGAAAATTTTCCTTTTTGTAATTTCATATTAATTCAATGTATACATAAACACTCCTCCAGCACTTTCAGTTAAGGGACACTGGAAAGAGAGGCCCATTGGACACGCAAACTTTATATGCCCCAGTACAGGGGAACGCCAGGGCCAAAAAGGGGGAGTGGGTGGGTAGGGGAGTGGGGGTGGGTGGGTATGGGGGACTTTTGGTATAGCATTGGAAATGTAAATGAGCTAAATACCTAATAAAAAAATGGAAAAAAATTCACAATAAAATGTGACCTCTACATGTACTAGTGGCTTATGATTTGTGAATAAAATGTTACTCACAGACTCATACGTTAGAATGCCATACATAGTTGGTGGGACCAATCACTGAGAAAGAGAAGGTAACTGAACCATGAAGATGCCACCTTTATCAATACATTAGTCTTTCAAAAGATTTATTTGACACCATTCTCATGAGATCCTAGATATTTCTTGAGATGGGGGCCTTCCTAGAGAAAATGTTTGTGGAGGCTACAGTTGATTTCTGGCTCCTTCTTCTTCTTCTTCTTCTTCTTCTTCTTCTTCTTCTTCTTCTTCTTCTTCTTCTTCTTCTTCTTCTTCTTCTTCTTCTTCTTCTTCTTCTTCTTCTTCTTTCACTCTCCCTCTCCCTCTCTCCTTCCCTCCCTCCCTCTCTGTCTCTCCATCTCTCTGTGTGTGTCATATTGTTTATATTTCTGAAAACTTTCCCCCAGACTGTGGTGCTGTTTTGTAATACTGGAACTATCTGAAGGCAGAGACTCGGGGGGGGGGGAGTAGGATGTTGAACTTGGGCATGAGGTTTTATAGATTGGCCCCACTTCATGCTTCTTGACTGCTTCCTAATGAGATACAGTGTGACAAGCTACTTCAAGTTCTTGTCTCCAAGCCTTTTCTGCCATGATGAACTCTGTTCGTTTGAACTGTGAACCAAAATAAACCTTTCTTCCCCTAAGTTACTGCTTGTCAAGTATTTGACAACAGTAACAAAGAAAGTCACTAATACACTAAATGTAACACTGCTACACCTATTTGGCATTATAGGAAAGGAAAAACTCCAGATATAAAAAGTAGAGCAGTGGTTCCTCAGAGTTAGGGACGAGGGAGGATATGCCAGCAGTGGACACAAAAGTTCTTTACAGAGATGAAATTGTATCATGTTGGTTTGGTCATATTGATAGTGGTAAGACCCTGTGCATTTGTTAAATCTGTAGAACAGTACATTATTTTTCAGATTTATATTATTAATATGGGTGTTTTGCCTGCTTGTATAACTGTATACCATGTGTATGTCTGATACACATAGAACAGATGGATATAGGTATAAACATGAATGGCAAAATGGAATTTTGATGGAAGGCTTGTGGCATTCATTCTATCTTGTGTGTGTGTGTGTGTGTGTGTGTGTGTATGTGTGTGTGTGTGTGTGTGTGTGTGTATGTGTGTGTGTGCATATGTGTGTATGTGTATTTGTATATCTTTCATCTTCTTTTCTTTTTAGCCCCTTCACAACTATGTAAGGAGGACTAGTAGTTATTATTACATTTATATCACAAATGAAGAAAACGAGGCCAGATATACCAAATTATTTTCTCCAGCTCTTAGACTGTTGAATCTCTCCTTCAACCCCACCAAAACCAAATTCATGACTTCTGTTCATGTCTGACATAAATTCTTAGGAGTAGGATCAAATTCAATCAACTGTCCTTTCTCTGTAGTTAGTGAAGTGTGGAAGTGATGGCTTGGATTTGGCTCAAGCTTAACAGGAACAAGGTCAGGAGGTTCACAAGGAAGACAGCAAATAAATGTTTCCTGTTCAAAGACTTTCAGACCTTTCATAATATGTGCTTGCATCATTTATGGAGGAGATTTTGGGCTTTTATAAGAGGACCAGTTTGGGCATAGATGCTGATAACTTTAGGCATAGATTCATGTTAGCCAAATGATGTTACTTAATTTCAGAACAGTTATCAGGACTCGGGGAATGGTTTGAGTAATCATTACTACAGCATTTGTTATAAACTATAAAGAGCTAATAACTTGCATTTTAGAAAGTTTTAAAATTACAGAAAGATTTATACATTTTTTTTTCAAATAAATTCACCTGTTAGAACAAAGGCCTTTCATGTCCCAGGGAGATCACATCAACATAGTGCGTTTCTATGGAGATTTTCTCTTTGATATGCAAGGCTTATTATAGAGAATCTCCTGGTTTATGTTAGACATATCTAAATGGTATTTCTTTTAAGCTCATTCATGGTCATTACTGAAAGGAAGCTGAGAAAATGATCTTGTACATTTTACTGAAATTGGTGATTATTTTTAGAAAAATTCAGGAATTAATGACGCAAGTGCTGAAACACTAGTCTTTCATGATCTGAGAGCTTAAAATGCAGCACAGGCCATACTTTCCCCAATGCCAGCATTTCAGTAGACTTTCAAATTATGTATTCTGCTTTTCAGTTAACATAAAAAAAAACTGTATTTTCCAGGCCAGAAAGAATACCATACCATATATATATATATATATATATATATATATATATATATATATATATATATATATATATATATTTGGCTCAACTGAGACAAAACAAGATAAGGTGACCTGCTTGAGATCTCAGAGAAGCTAATACAGATTCACTTAAACCTTAACTAGCTCATACTGTCTAATTTTAGTACTCTTAGTAATGAAGAAAGCTCTCTTTTATATATTCTGTGAGCAGATCAAGCCATGAGTAGCACTTAGTTTTAAAAATTTACAGTTCTTCATGAAGTTTTAAGTCTGTGTTTTAGAGTATAATATAAACTTTCAATATTCAGATGCTCAGAATTTTTTATCATCCAGCACTAGTAAGCTGATGAAAAAAAATCAAGATATAGAGGAGGGTAGAGAATTAGTCATCTTTTATTACTAATATCATTTGGAGCTCAGAAAAGATAACAGTGAATTTTAGTTTTCCAATGAATTTTGAGTAATGCTTTAATTTCCTAATTCCAGTTGACTAAAACAAATTAATTTATGCACTTGTTTGAACCTGCCTTCAAGAACATAGCAGACAAAGACAGTAGTAACCAAGTGCCTTCATTTTTTGAATAAACTATTCAATGTGTTATTTTTAAATCTATACTGTGTTCTTGGTCCTTTAAAGCAATACAAAAATGAGCCCCATGGAAGGAAATTATTTTCAGAAAATGCTTGCACTATAGTAGCTTCCACCTTCTCTTCCAATGGTATAGAGAATAACAATAAACAAAGATCCCATAGGAGTTAATGAAAAACTTGGCTTTGGAAGACCCAGGAGTCCTTTCTATCAGCTCCTCTTAATCAGAGCATTGGGATTAACAATTCATTATGACATGAGGCTTATTATGTAGAACATAATACACATTGTGGGGTTGAAAACCAGAGCAAGATTAGTAGTTATCTTTGCTGGATGTCTCAACAGCTTCTCCAATACTTACTGTCATTGCAGGGAAAAGGAAGAAAGCTACCAAGACAAATAAGTTTGGTGTAAAGTGGTCTCTGGTTCAGTGGCCATGGAGAAGAGGAATGAGCTAGCACTGAGTGTGAGTCACACTTATCACTATTTTGCACATGGAGAAAGACTGTCTCACATCTCTTTGTCACAAGAGCTATACAGCATATTTGCTCAAATTCAAGTTTATCATATATTTAAAATATTTTGTTATGATATGAATTTGGAAATTATGCTCAGTTTTATGTTGGCAAGGAGAGTTTGTTCTACTGTTGTGCCCCGGAAGAATCATTTTCTATGTGCCACCTGCTCTAGCATCTAACTATTGATCCTTGACTTCTTAGAAGTCTTTCCAAGGCATACCTATGCAGCATCTTTTCCCTGAAGAAACTTCGGGAACACTTTCCATCTTCCTATCCAGCTCACAGAGGACATGACTCATATGCGTTGGATGTTAGACCTAGAAATTTGTCTTAATCATAGATAGCATCAGGAAGTCAGCAATGTATTACCATACATGGCTTCTTATTTGGAAACTTCTTGAGTGTGCATATGACCTAATGAACTCAAGGGACTATAGCTTGTCCTTCCTTTATTTTCAGAACAGCTGTTTGAGTGGCCCATACTCATGGCTTAATCATTTAACTTTCTTCTATGGAGGGATTCTTATTGTGGGATTCTCTGGACTTAGAACACCCAGTGCACCCATGCTATTGCAGGATTCTGGCTGCTAATAATTTCCCCTGAAGACCTGTTCTTCCCCAGAACAATGTTCCCATTTTCTTTTGCCTTATGGGTAATGTGTGCCTTTCCAACACCCATGTAATATATTCAGACACCCACTTACACTCTGCTAAATCTTTCTTCCACCCATTGTTTTACTTCTGTTTTTATCAAAGTTCCCTACGTCCAGATCTCATTCATTGTTACAGCCCTTATCCACGTGTCACTTTCCCTAGGAAGCCTTTTCTTACACTACAACACAGATTTGTTGATTCCCTGCCCCCATCACTTGGAGTTTCACAGTATCCAGAAATCATAACCTCTGTTATTAGGATTAAGTCCATTCTTTATATTTGATATTTTTCCTCTAGATTGTGAGGACAGTTTCTCTCTTTTTTTTTCCATTAATTTATTTATTCACTTTATATCCCAAATGCAATCCTCCCCTCTCTTCCCGGTCCTCCTGTACATATTCCCTGCCTCCATGCCCCCTCTTTTCCTCTGAAAACACAGAGCTTCCCCACTCACCCCTACCAACCCATCCTAGCACATCAAGTCACTGCTCGACTAGGCATATTCTCTCCCACTGAGGCCAGACAAAGTAGCCGTTAGTGGAACAAGAGCCATAGGCAGGCAACAGAGTCAGGGACAGTTTTCAGTTGTTGGAGGACCCACATCAAGACCATCTGTTACACAAATAGGTCTAACCTATGTATGTTCTTTGGTTGGTGGTTCATTCTCTAGAAGCCCCAAAGGGTCCAGTTTAGCTAACTTTCTCTGTCTTCCCATGAAGTCCATTTTCCCTCTGGGCCCCTCAATCCTTCCCCCAACTCTTCTATAAGACTCTCCAAGCTTTATCCAATGTTTGGCTGTGGGTGTCTGAGTCTGTATTGATCATCTGCTGGGTGGAGCCTATCAGAGGACAGAAATGTTAGGCTCTTATTTGTAAGCATAATAGAGTATTATTTATTCTGTCAAGGATTGGTTCTTGCCCATGGGATGGGTCTCAGTTTGGGCCATTCATTGGATGATCATTCCCTCAGTCACTGTTCCATATTTGTCCCTTTCTTCTGGTAGACAGAACAAATTTAAGGAGGAACGTTTTGTGGGTAGGTTAGTGACAGACAGTTTCTCTTGAATCATTCTCTAATTCTCTCTTCCAATGACACAGCCTTATTATGCCTTTCTGCTAGTGATATTGACAGCCTAACCTGGTCCTCAACTTTTTCTTAGCCATATATTTCCCTAATTATCTCAAGCACATGATCTGAAACTTTTACACATGAGGTACTCTGTCAAACATTCCAGGTGTATTTTCCATCCAGTTTCCAAGTAAAATTATGAGATAGAAATGAGTGTTAGCCTGTGTGTTTGCAGCTCAGGATCAAATGCCTTTGCCCAAAGTCACACTGACAGTAAGCTCTAAAGTGACAGACAGTTCTTTGGTGCCCAGACCAGTGACTTGACAAGGGAAGTTTGTCTTACATAGTTGACCAAATAAAGGAATGGCTTCATTTTCTAAGGAATTTGTTGGGAGAGCAAAGGATCAATTATGATCTGTGAATGATGTTGGAGTCAAGTCAACTTTCTCTTCTAGGTTTATACTTCTAAATTCTGTGATTTGGACACACAAGTTGAAGAAATGACAGAAATTTTCTATGTCTTTTCTACACCCTGTTACCTACCTTTTTTCCATTCAGGTATAAGCCAAAGAAGCAGGGTGAACTCAATCTCTTCATCTGTTTTATTGCTCATAACACATTCTGTTGGAGAAAAAATTCCCACTTGAATTCAATGCCTTTGAATTATCCTGCAAAGATTTGTCACATAGTACAAAGAGAGTCCAGGGCAGGGGTAGATAAGTTGGAACCCTGATTGCAGTGAAGATTGTGATCTAGAAGTGAAGCAAGTTACCAGTTCTCTTTAGATTTATAGATCAGGACACAGGCTGTTATGAAACAGAGGAGCTGAGTGAAGGACCGGGAACACAGACTCATTCTATATGTGGAGAGATGTAAATTATACAAAACTCAGGCCAACACGAGTTTCTTCCTTCTGTTTTGGCATTCACTGAGAGAAAGACTAGCCTATGACCACACATTCTCCCTATCAGTGGGTTCTTAATCTCTAGGATCCAGAGCTTTGAGCTGTTCTTTGAAATTATTCTAGTTTTACATAACACACATTTTTACTGTATGGCTTTTCTGTAAGATGAAAAGAATTATCAACAGTGGAGCGATGATTTTGTTGGTGTGAGCACTGATGCTTCATCATGTCAGGGAGTGTGGTGTGTGAGAGATGCCTTCTGCTTTCTGAGACTTGAAAACAAGAAACAAACAACTAAACAATTCATCAGACTACAAACATAACAGGCCAGTGGCAGTGTCTACTGTGAAGCTTTGACCATGACAGCAGGAAAGCAAGTGAAATGTAAAAGTAACTATCTTAAAGCCTATAATTATATTTGTTCTCTCAAAAACCCATAGGATGTCATTATTAAATGGTGGGATATACGTCCTTATGAGTGTAAATTTTCCCTTCCAACATTTTTCATGTAAAACTAGAGGCCTGTGAATGTTCATAAGTGCATGTGTTACCATGTCATGAAAGAATAATGTAGATATGCAGACTTGCTGGTAAAATGAAGCTTGATTTAGAGCTATAATTTCTGACTATTATATAAGTCAGTAAGAGATATTTTTAAATAAACCAGCTTCATCATGTTTTTGTAGCAAATGGACTTCGTCTAAATATGTTCTGTCAATCTTAGCAATTAGAAGAAAGTAGAGAATTTAATCTAGAATGAGTATTCATTTATAGTTTACTTCAGATTATTTGTAAAATTTTACTACATATACTTAATATTTCATATCTGTAAAACTTTATTTAAAATATATACTTAAAAATCATGGTCAAGTTTTCTGATAATAAATCAGAGATTTGGAGTTTATCATGTAGTTTAGGTTGTATCATTGTTTGGATCTTTTGGTAACATATGCTGTTGTCCAGAAGGTAGAGCAGAGGAGGGTTTGGGGGAAGAAATCCTAAAAACATACAAAGTTCATTGTTGTGAACTACAAATTGTCAACTACAAAGGGAGAAATCACCACCTGCTTATATGAATAAAATTGTAGAGAAGCTAAAGTCATAAATGCATTGTGGTTCTTAATAGCAAGTGTCTTGACTGGACTGAGAGATGCCTGGGAGTTTGATAATGCACACTTCTTAGTGTTTGTAATGGTGTTTCCATTGTTACTGGCAGATAGGACAGCCACTGAATGGGAAGATCAGTCTGGGATATGGACAGAACCGTCCAATATACTGAGAGCTTGCATGGAACAAAGGTGGAAGAAGGAGAGAGCAATTCTGGGTGTTTAAGTTCTGTCTTTTCTACATGATTCCACTTATTTTTGTTGTTGTCAGCCATAGATATCTGAGCCTACCTTGTGGAAACTTACCAACCTTCTCTCCAGAGACCTTCAAGCCTTAGACAAAGACAGCATCTTTAGAGTTCCTTGTTCTGAGGCTTGCATACACTTACTCTAAATAGTTAACGACCCTCAGTAATGCTCAGACATGTAGACAGACAGTCTAGGACTATCTAGCTTCTATGTATGTAAGTTGTTATACTATCCCAATGAATTCATGGGCATCTTGTTCCTCTAGAGATAGTACAAAGTTATAAGAAATCTCATTTAGGCATTTAACATTCCAAGTTTATAAAAGGAAAGATCTTATTTTATTTGTAATGTCTTTTATAATAAAAGTTTAAGTAATACACAATATCTTAAGGGGGAGAAAGGGGAAAGAAAAATTCAAGAAATATTGTTCACATTCTCAGTTTTAAAGGTAGTTTTAGGTAGTTAGAAGGATGACTCAGCCTTCTAAAATTTCTTTTTTTCTGATTAGAATGGAAAACGGGGCTTTAGAAGCAAGTAGTTCTTGTTTCTAGAGTATAGAACTTTAGAAATAACAGTGAAAGTAAGCCTCAGGAGAGACCATACTCTCTCTCTCTCTCTCTCTCTCTCTCTCTCTCTCTCTATATATATATATATATATATATATATATATATATATATATATATATATATACAGCATCCAACTATGTTTTCTTTCTTTCTTTCTTTCTTTCTTTCTTTCTTTCTTTCTTTCTTTCTTTTTTTTTTGTACCAAGGGACATTTTAAAATCCATTGTTTCTTACTCATTGTTGGATTGAGTAAGGCCATTTTTGGTTCAACTTATATTGATAGCATACCCAAAGAAGAAACAAACACCTGAGCTTTCAGTCTTTTCTAAAGGAAGAAAATTTTCTGTGTTCAGAAAGGTGGATTTAAGTTGATAACAAAGAGCTTGATAGGGAGAAAGGAAGAGAAAGAAAAGAGGACACTGTTAGGACACAAAGGTTTATGTGATTTTAGCCATTACAACAGGAGTTCAGAAAGATCTCGAGTGTTACATTGATGTTATCGGTATTACAAAAAGAGAAAAAAAGTGACAGGCAACAGTGAAGAGCACCAGAGACCCAGTACAAACCTAAGACCATTCTCCTTCCTTCAACTGCCAAGGTATTTTCACAAATTAAGCCCCCACCCCCCCCCCCCTTTCATCTCAACTTTCCCTAACCTGCTTGGCCTGGGGAACTCAAGCCTCATCTTCGCCCTCCTCCTCCTCGAACTCGCCCTGCTCATCAGCCGTGGCATCCTGGTACTGCTGGTACTCAGACACCAGGTCATTCATGTTGCTCTCCACCTCGGTGAACTCCATCTCGTCCATGCCCTCACCCGTGTACCAGTGCAGGAAAGCCTTGCGACGGAACATGGCAGTGAACTGCTCCGAGATGCGCTTGAACACTCCTGGATGGCAGTGCTGTTGCCAGTGAAGGTGGCTGACATCTTGAGGCCACGAGGAGGGATGTCACACAGCCGTCTTGACGTTGTTGGGGATCCACTCCACGAAGTAGCTGCTGGTCTTGTTCTGCACGTTGAGCATCTGCTCATCCACCTCCTTCATGGACATGCGGCCACGGAAAATGGCGGCCACGGTCAGGTAGCGGCCATGGCGAGGGTCGCAGGCAGCCATCATGTTCTTGGAGTCGAACATCTGCTGGGTCAGCTCGGGCACTGTCAGGGCTCGGTAGTGCTGGCTGCCCCGGCTGGTCAGAGGTGCAAAGCCTGGCCTGAAGAAGTGCAGGCGTGGGAATGGCACCATGTTCACGGCCAGCTTGCGCAGGTCTGCGTTCAGCTGGCCTGGGAAGCGTAGGCAGGTGGTCACTCCACTCATGGTGGCTGACACCAGGTGGTTGAGATCGCCATAGGTGGGTGTGGTCAGCTTCAGGGTGCGGAAGCAGGTGTCATACAGAGAGCCTCATTGTCGGTGCAGTAGGTTTCATCTGTGTTCTCTACCAGCTGGTGCACTGAGAGGGTGGCATTATAGGGCTCCACCACAGTATCAGAGACCTTGGGTGAGGGCATGACGCTGAAGGTGTTCATGATGTGGTCTGGGTACTCCTCTCTGATCTTGCTGATGAGCAGGGTCCCCATGCCTGAGTCAGTGCCTCCCCCCCAGTGAGTGGGTCAGCTGGAAACACTGAAGACAGTCACAGCTTTCTGACTCGTTCCTCACCACGTCCAGGACAGAGTCCACCAGCTTGGCACCATCTGTGTAGTGGCCCTTTGCCCAGTTATTTCCTGCACCACTCTGGCCGAACACGAAGTTGTCTGGCCTGAAGATCTGCCCAAATGATCCAGACCTGACTGAGTCCATTGTGCCTGGCTCCAGGTCCACCAGGATGGCCCTAGGCACATATTTATTACCAATTGCTTCATTGTAGTATACATTGATTCTTTCCAGTTGCAAATCACTGTCTCCATGGTAACTTCCAGTGGGGTCTATACCATGCTCATCACTGATGACCTCCCAAAACTTGGCACCGATCTGGTTGCCGCACTGGTCTGCCTGAATGTGCACGATCTCTCGCATGGTGCCTGGTTAGCTTCTTGCTGCCTTGGGTCTGTGTCAGTGCCCAACTATGTTTTCTAATATACAGAGTGAAATAGTGTACATTAAACTTTTCTTGTATGATCTATTTTGAGTCACAAATTATCAACTTATGAGTCTTCTGAAAATCACTCTCAAAATATATTAATACAATCATATTTAAAGGAAAATACTCCAAAAATAAACTTCTAAGGCATCAAAATGCATTTTTGATATTAAAATATTTGAAAAGGAAAAGTATAAATTATAAAACATATATTATACAATGAATCTTGTGAGGAGACCAACTATATAAATAAGAAGATGACCAGCCAACACTAATACCTTTGACTAGATCATATTTTAAAACTACTACATTAATGATACTTGTATCAAACGTGAATAATATATTGAAATATTTCTTTGGGAAGTATTCTCATATACCAATAGTAAAAGCACTAAAGTTGAAATAAAATTTTGATAAATAATTTATAGAGAATAAGCACTGTTAATGAATGCATTTTTAACTATTACCGATGCATTTAATGAAATGATACCATTTTTATTTAATAGTGGGAAGAAACAAGAAAAGGTCGACGGTTTAATAAGAATTGGATAAGTTGTATTTAATTATTGTTGTTGAAATAGGGTAAAACCTTTCAAGAAAGTATTTGGAATACAGATAAAACCTCAAAATATCTATTCTGTTTTCTATTGAACCATTACCTAAGGATATCTCAGTAATATTAATCAGAGAGATATTCAAAATGCACCCACAAATTGCATTGTTTTTGCCATAGGAAGATCTCTATAAAGGATTTATCACAATTTTATTCCAACTTTAGTGATTTTACTACTGGTATATAAGAATACTTCACAAAGAAGTCTATCAATATATTACTCACATTTGATACAAGTATCATTAATGTAGTAGTTTTAAAATATGATCTAGTCAAAGGTATTAGGAGCCGCCACTGGTTAAAGGAACAAAGGCTAGTTAGATGTCTTGATGAGTTTGAAATCAGTGAGTTTTATTCTGGTTCTTTTTGTATTCGTTTATTTATTTTTATGAGTATGGGTGTTTTGTCTATATGTATGTATGTCTTGGTATCACATATTTGCCTGGTACCTTTAGGGGCCAGAAAAGAGGGGGGGAATCCCCTGGATCTGGAATTACAGATTGTTATCAACTACGCTGTGGTTTCTGGGATCTGAACCTCCATCTCCAGTAGAACAGCCAGTCCTCTGAATGATTTAGCCATCTCTCTGGCCCCAGAACTTTATTCTTAAACACCTGAGATATATAGTCAGGGTTAAATCACCAGGAAATGCAGAGTCTTACAGAAAATCTTCAAAGCAAGGCAAGATCTAATGTCAAGATAATTAAGGATACGATGCCCAATGCAGGAGACAAGCAGAAGCAGAAACACTGCTCAAGCCTGGTTCTGCTCCAAGACAGCCCCGAGTGGGAAAGGTGTGCAAGCTAGTGAGCTATCAATTCTAAAGCACAGAGTACAGAAGGTAGGTAGAGACCACATGAAGGTTGTGTGATAGCTAGTGGTGGAAGAGAGTCCTTATAATCATTATTGGATTTTTAATCTATATGTATATGGTACAAGAAATGCAGATGGCTGTAAAGAGCTGCTTAGCTGAACAGTCAGAAAATTATTACATTTGTTTATGTTGTCATTTAAATTATCAGTCTGTTGTTTTGCTAAATGTTTTTGTTAAGGCTTCTTCACAAACAAGATCCACTGAAAAATTCATGCTATAGCCCAAGGCAGTACTCACAGGAAATCTTCAGAGTAGACGCACTCATGCAGTTAGCAGAAAGACCCAAAACAGCTAAATGCAGGAGGGAAGAGAAAAATTATCTATTGTCTGTTTTATTATTTAAATACCCCAGTCTGTCTGTCTGCCTGTCTCTTATACATATGCACACATACATACATACATGCATAGGCATGCACACACATACACATACACTTATAGCTTTACATATACACACACTAGCACACAGCACAGAAATTTTACACATTAGATTTTCATCTGTTGCTCAAATTTTGTTATCTATTTTCCCCACTTTGAAGCTTCAGTCTACAGAATTCCACTGCTTCCAAAGATGAGAGGTGATTCATTGTATGCCTGTCTCTCTAGTTTTAGTGTTTTGATTTCTTGCCTGTATCATAAACTCCTCTTTTCTTTTTTCCCTTATAGACTCATTCATCCTTCATAAGAGAATTTCAACTGTACGGTGAGGATTTTCATATTTTTATCTTGCAACATGCTTTAGGGTTTAGGCCATTATCAAATTGCTGGGACAGTTCCTTCTCAAGCTATGTCTAACATTCTCTAACCCCAGGGTCTAGGAGAAAGTTAGGGCTGCATGGATTTTTAGTAGCTGGGATTTAAGTAAAAATCTGAATTTTTTTTTTCATTCTTATCCTGTATTTCTTAACTGAGAAAGACCCATTTTGCAACAGTGATGCTATCCTCATTTTTATCTGAATGCTCTTTTGTGGCTGGAGATGGTTTTATATTTTAGGATATTTAGAAACTTTTATTATCTCTGGCTACCAGGTGGCTATTGAACCCCTTTTATCAACCCAAATTGTGGCATTCAAAATTATCTCTAGACACTATGCTCTTCCCCTGGGAGAAAAATCAGTTACAATTGAGAAATATGTGTATTAGACTAAATTAGAAATGATCCTGTTATGTTAATGAAAATTATATTCTTATTTTGAATAACAAATCTTAAACCAAGATGCTTGATATGTATGATACAATGAAGTTACCTAGCCTTAGTCTTCATTTGATGCATTGCTGGAGAGTGACTGTGAAAGAGAGGTTCCCTCTTTCTTTTATTAGATATTTTCTTCATTTACATTTCAAATGCTATCCCAAAAGTCCACTATACCCTCCCCGAAGCCTGCTCCCCAACCCACTTCCAGCTCCTGGACCTGACATTCACCTGTCCTGGGGCATATAATCTTCGCAAGACCAAGGGCCTTTCTTCCCATAGATGGGCAACTAGGCCATCCTCTGCTACATATGCAACTAGAGACCCAAGCTCTGGGGAGGCATCCAGAGACTGCCCCACCTGGGGATCCATCCCATAAACAGCCACCAAACCCAGACACTATTGCAATATGCTAGCAAGATTTTGCTGACAGAACCCTGATATAGCTATCTCTTGTGAGGCTATGCCAGTGCCTGGAAAATTCAGAAGTGGATGCTCACAGTCATCTATTGGATGGAACACAGGGCTCCCAATGAAGGAGCTAGAGAAAGCACCCAAGGAGCTAAAGGGGTCTTCAACCTTATAGGAGGAACAACAATATGAGAGGTTCCCTCTTGATGTGGTAAAAACATAGATTAAATAAATATTCTTTGGTATATTTCTTTCTTCCTCCTTCCATTCCTCTGGGAGATATTCTCTACCTGCTTTTCAGAGACAGTCAACTTTATCTACCTTGGCTCCCCCAACACAAGTCTCTCATGGAACCAATGCCCATTAGACACTCTGTATCCTACTTGAACAAAACAGTTGAGGCCAGTTATGTGGGGGAGACTAATGAGCTCTGGTGGTAACAGAAATGAAAACTCTAGCTGGGAAAACACCTATAAGCCTGATTAGGCAGGTTTATATAGTTCATGAAAGATCAATTGAATGTCTACCTAAACACTATCTCTCTTTTCTTACACTGCACATCACTTAATTTCTATTGACTGATATTTCTAAGCCTATAAATTATTTAAATACAAGGAAAGCATTATTAGGACATGTTGAAAGATGATGGCTTTTAGAGAAAAAATATCCCATTCTTATAAGATCTGAGAGAAAGGGGTTTGCAACCCCATAGGCAGAACAACAATATCAACTGACATGACCACCCAGAGCTCCTAAGAACTAAACCACCAACCAAAGAGTACACATGGAGAGACCATGGCTCTAGCTACATATGTAGCAGAGGGTTGCATCAATGGGAGGGGAGCCCTTGGTCCTATGGAGGCTTGATATCCCAGTGTAAGGGGATGCTAGAGTGGTGAGGTGGGAATGGGGGTTATGGGGAAGCACTCTCATAGATGGAAAGGGGACGGGCGAAGGGATGTGGTTATGTGGAGGGGAAATCTTGAAGGGGGTCAACATTATAAATGTAAATAAATAAAATAACCATTAAAATCAGTTAATATGAGAAGTATCTAACTTCTAACCTTTGTTTTATATCTGTAACATGGAAAAAGTAACACCTGTTAACATTGCTGAAAATTGAATGAGGTGATGGTTCAGGTAGTGCTTATGGAGCTGGAATTTTGATTTCAGTGAAACTAAATATCCTATCAAGAGAAGGGCTTACACTCTGCTGTGCATCTCCTGAGCATACTGACCTAATGCTTCAAGCTCTATACTCCTGCCCAGCATAGAGTCCCAGACTCAAGTCTTTGGACAGATACTCTAATTTCTTCTGGAGTTCTGAGACAAGGAACCAGTCCATTCGTTTGTATAAACTTAGAAACTGACTGAACTTACAGTTTCAGTTTAAATCACCGTAAAAGTAGAGGCAAAGAGTTTCCCACTAGGCAGTGCTTCACTTCTATCCTGAGATGGAGCTGGATTGGATTCTAAAATGGAAGCTCTAAATAACAGAAAGATCAGGTCAAAGCATATCTTAAGGAGGTTGTCATGGAGGGCATGTCAGTGTTGTCTCTGGTTGGGCATTAAGACAAAAGTGATGCTCTGTGTAGCTCTGTCTGTAGGCAGAGATCTGGGAAGAGACAGTCTAAGGAATGTGGGCTCAGGGCCAGGGAAGAGGCCAAATTCATTCACTGTTTTGAGCAACAACATAAAACATTTTTATCTGTGGCTGACAATGTTCAAGGTCCCAACTTGTGTTCAAACCTACTGGAAATAGCTTGCAGATGGCTGGTCACAAGCATGTCAAGGTAGTCTGATTTTCAGCTAGAAAACAGAAAGTGGGAAGAACCCATACTAGTAAAGATAAAAATATGATTTCATTCATTCATGCATTTACTATGAACTAAATTCTCAATGAAAGACATGAACGCACTCCAGCTAACACATAGAGCCTTTGTTCCATGGGAATGTGCTGCAGACCCTTTTTGATCCCTGTCTGCATGGAATGGGTCTCTAGTTGCAGGGGGACAAGGAGTCAGCGAATGAATGACAAACAGAAGCGACAGAAGAGATTGTGTAGAATCTGAATGTATTGTCACAAAGTGAACACCAGTCTTATATAATACAGAAAACAAAGGGGTAGGATGTCACAGCAGGCAAAGTACATTGAAGTTACCTGGCACAAAACAGAGGAATGACTTCAAAAGGACTTACAGGAACCAGGTAATATTTACAGTAAAGATAAAACAGCTCTGCTTAGAGTCAGCTAATGACAGGTAAGGATTTCACACCCTAGTCACAATTTGTGCTACTCCTTTGAGCCTTGTGAAAGCTAGCACGAGGGGTTCTTAGTAAATGCCTGATTATGCTGTTTCTTTGGGCCTAGTGAAGAAACCTGTCTCAGGGGGATTCCCTAACTCTTACATGGTAAACCCACCTATTAACTAGGCCACTGTGTATTACCTTGTTTAGGTGAGACTGGCCACTGTACTAAGTAATCACTCTGCAGACCAGCCCTGAGCTATTCTAGCTCCATTCTTTGTAATGCCTAATTAGTTTCACTGTCTCTACTAGAAGTAAATTTGAATGTTACTGGATAGGTAACCTCACTGAATTTCTACTGAATTCTAAGCTCGTCAGTTTCAAGGATTTTCTAGGGCTTTGGAACACTGGTGGACGCTTACCTATGTCAGAATTCAATCTTTAAAGGCACTTATAATAAAACAATACTGAAAGAGAGCACGTGGATCCATACACCAGACTAACTCGGAGATAGGATATGAGTATATGGGTTATGAGAATGCCAAGATTCCAGGAGGTTGAGTTTCCTTGAAATTCTCTGCCTCGTGAGTGCTTCCAGGCCTCTGGGCCTGCCAAGCAGACTTCACTGGAGTGTGCATATCTGGAATGCAATTTCATGGAGCAGGTACAACAAATTAACACATAGAGTAATCCCAAATTATGCAGTTTGAATTGTTGTTTTCTTTTGCTTTACTCAAGAAATATCTTTGGTGGTATATTCAATCATAAATTTGAAACAACCCATGATCTTCATATAGTATTTCTACATACATTTATTAAAAGATGTTATTGGAAAGTAGAATGTTGATTCCCATAAAGAAATGAGCTATATGATGAGGTTAACATAGTTACATTTCCAAATGGTTCATGCTGATTCCATGGGTATTAACACTTCACATTTTTTTAAATGTTTTTATTAGATATTTACTTTATTTCCATTTCAAATGTTGCCCCCTTTCTTGGTTTCCACTCTGAAAACCCCCTATTACCTCTTCCCTCCCCCTGCTCACCAACCCATCCATATCTGCTTCCTAGCCCTGGTATTCCCCTACACTGGGGCATACAGCCTTCACAGGACCAAGGGCCTCTTCTCCCATTGATGACCGAATAGGCCATCCTCTGCTACATATGCAGCTGGAGCCATGAGATTCACCATGTGTACTCTTAGATTGGTGATTAAGTCCCTGGTAGTGAAAGCGTAAAACGTAAAAACAAAATTCTAGGCCTTTAGGCCAGGCTTGGGAATGTGGCCTTTGTGATCATAAAACAGATAGCGACATTCCTCCACCCACCCGCTTCCTGGGTTCAAAGAGTGTTCATTCAAAGAAAGTCACCCTGACCATTACCGGAACCTGCAATGCAAATGTACTATTGTTAGGGGCTCTTAGAAACTGTCTTGAGAGTTAACAATTACCAGGTATTCCTTGTGACACTTGTGACTTTGTACTTCCTTGTGACTCTTAACTGGTATCTTTGGTATTTTTTCCAACAACGCCCTCCCCACTTCCTTGAGTTGTGGTTTCTTCCTTTAAATACCCCCTTATCCAGCTAATCGGGGCGCCGCGGTCCTCTACCCCTGCGTGGTGTATGACCGTGGGCCCCAGAGCGCTCTTGAATAAAAATCCTCTTGCAGTTCGCAGCAAGACCATTTCTTATGGGTGATTTTGGGGTGTCACCTCTCCTGAGTCAGAACGTGGGGGAGTCCTCACATTGTGGGTCTTTCATTAGCATTGGGGGTACTGGTTAATTCATATTGTTGTTCCTCTTATGGGGCTGCTAACCATATACAATCACTAAATGCGGACACTTTTGTGGATGCCAACAAGTGCTTACTGCCAGGAGCCTGTTATAGCTGTCTCTGGAGAGGCTCCACCAGTGACTGACAAATACAGAGGTTGATCCTTACAGCCTACCATTGGACTGAGGACAGGGTCCCCAGTGAAGGAGCTAGAGAAAGGACCCAAGGAGCTTAATGTGTTTTCAGTCCCATCAATGTATATGGGATAGATTCCCAGGCAGGGCAGTCTCTGGATGGTCATTCCTTCAGTCACTGATCCGCACTTTGTAACTCCTTCATGGATATTTTGTTCCATCTTCTAAGAAGGATCAAAGTATCCACACTTTGGTCTTACTTATTCTTGAGTTTCATGTGGTTTGTGAATTGAATCTTGGGTATTCCAAGCTTCTGGGCTAATATCCACTTATCAGTGAGTGCATATCAAGTTTGTTCTTTTGTGATTGGGTTATCTCATTCAGGATGATATCCTCCATATCTATCCATTTGCCTAAGAATTTCATAAATTCATTATTCTTAATAGCTGTGTGTAGTACTCCATTGTATAAATGTACCACATTTTCTGTAACCATTCCTCTGTTGAGGGATATCTGGGTTCTTTCCAGCTTCTGGCTATTATAAATAAGGCTGCTATGAACATAGTAGAACATGTGTCCTTATTACATGTTGGAGCATATTGTGAGTATATGACCAGGAGTGGTATTGCTGGATATGCCAGTAGTACTAGGTCCAATTTCTTGAGGAACTCCCCAACTGATTTCCAGAGTGGTAGTACTAGCTAGCAATCCCACCAGCAATGGAAGCAGTGTTCCTCTTACTCAACATCCATACCAGCATCTGCTATCATCTGAGTTTTTTATCTTAGCCATTGTGACTGGTGTGAGGTAGAATCTCAGGGTTGTTCTGATTTGCATTTCCCTGATGATTAACGATGTTGAACATTTCTTTTGGTGCTTCTCAGCCATTCTGTATTCCTCAGTTGAGAGTTCTTTGTTTAACTTGGTACCCATTTTAATAGGGTTATTTGCCTCTCTAGAGTCTAACTTCTTGAGTTCTTGGTATATATTGGATATTATCCCTCTATCAGATTTAGGATTGGTAAAGATCTTTTACCAATCTATTGGTTGCCTTTTTGTCTTTTTGACAGTGTCCTTTGCCCTACAGAAGCTTTGCAATTTTATGAGGTCCTATTTGTCGATTCTTGATCTTACAGCACAAGACATTGGTGTTCTGTTCAGGAATTTTTCCCCTGTGTTCATATGTTTGAGGTTCTTCACCACTTCCTCCTGTATAAATTTCAGTGTCTCTGGTTTTAAGTGTAAGTCCTTGATCCACTTAGACTTGAACTTTTCCCAAGAAGATAAGAATGGATGGATTCAAATTCTAAATGGTAACTCCCAGTTGAGCAGGCACCATTTGTTGAAAATGCTATCCTTTTTCCACTAGATCTTTTTAACTCCTTTGTCAAAGACCAAGTTACCATATGTGTGTGTGTGTGTTCATTTCCGGGTCTTCAATTCTACTTTATTGATTTCCCCATTTTTCACTGTACCACTACCATATAGTTTTTTTTTTAATCATAATTGCTCTGTAGTACAACTTGAGGTCACGGATGGTGATTCCACCAGAAGTTCTTTTATTGTTGAGAACAGCTTTCAGTATCCTGGGTTCTTCTGTTATTCCAGATGAATTTGAAAATTGCTCTTTCTGGCAAATGTAAGAATCTTACTAACAGAAACCAAGACCACTCGGCATCATCAGAACCCAGTACTCCCACCACAGCAAGTTCTGGATACCCCAACACACCTGAAAAGCAAGATTCAGATTTAAAATCATATCTCATGATGCTGGTAGAGAATTTCAAGATGGACATTAGTAACTCAATTAAAGAAATATAGGAGAACACTGCTAAACAGGTAGAAGTCCTTTAAGAGGAAGCACAAAAATCCCTTAAAGAATTGCAGGAAAACACTGCTAAATAGGTAGAAGTCCTTAAAGAGGAAACACAAAAATCCCTTAAAGAATTACAGGAAAACACAATCAAACAGGTGATGGAATTAAATAAAACCATCCAAGATCTAAAAATGGGAGTAGAAACAATAAAGAAAACCCAAAGGGAGACAGAAACTCTGGAGATAGAAATCCTAGGAAAGAAATCAGGAACCATAGATGCAAACATCAGCAACAGAATACAACAGGTAGAAGAGAGAATCTCAGGTGCAGAAGATTCCATAGGGAATATGGACACAATAATCAAAGAACATGCAAAATGCAAAAAGATCCTAAGTCAAAACATCCAGGAAATACAGGATAATAGGAGTAGATGAGAATGAAGATTTTCAACTTAAAGGGCCAGCAAATATCTTCAACAAAATTATAGAAGAAAACTTCCCTAACCTAAAGAAAGAGATGCCCATGAACATACAAGATGCCTACAGAACTCCAAATAGCCTGGACCAGAAAAGAAATTCCTCCCGACACACAATAATCAGAACAACAAATGCACTAAATAAAGAATAATATTAAAAGTAGTAAGGGAAAAGTGCATTGGTAATCTCTGGGGTTAGATGTTCTTGCCGTCTCTGGCCAGAACTTTTTCCTCCTGTGAGTCTGTAAGCCTGTGTCTGCACTCCTGGGAGACCAGTTCTCTCCTGGCAAGACTAGTGCACAGAGGGCTGTGCAACTGCCCCACCTCCTGGGTGCTGATATAGGTCTGTAGGATCCTTCCCAGCTGCTCTGCCACTTCTGTTCTTATGCTTGACTCCTGTTATCTGATTATCTCAAGTGTTCCATGCCCTTGCTATATCATATTGGAGCCTGTCCTTCCTCGAATACCAGTTGAGTCAGAACTCTTCACAGTCCAGCTTTCTCTATGATCCTATGATTCCGGGATACTGTGAATCACAGGTATGTCAGAGTTCCCAGAAGTCAAGCTTCCTCTGAGACCCTGAGATCCTGGTGTGACCAAGCTCCTGGGATCTTGGGATCTTAAGATCCTGGGCATGTTAGAACACCTGGAAGAAGTGCCTCCTCTGGGGGCCGTGGGGTTCTCCACTGAGACTGCAACCAAGGTAGACCACTGCTGACTGGAAGGACCTCAAACCACTGGTTGGGCAGGGTTCCTGCGTCCCTGAATCCTGCTCATCCCAGTCACTCTCTGTGGTGTTGGATCAGATGTTGTGTTCTACTCACCAGTCATCCTAAGATCTTGGGCATACTGGAGTGCCTGGGGAGTGGAGAGTCAGTCCTCTGTGGACCATGGGACTGTTGACCAAGTTTGCACCCAAGGTGGCCTGGTGCTGGTGGCCACTTCTTCACGTTTTGTGAGCAGTACAAAACATACATTTGAGTGTAACAGGTATCATGCTTTATACCAAATGGATACATCACCCCTGATGCTATATGTTGAAAGTCATTCCCCAGAATGACATTATATGGCACCGGATGCCAGTAAAGTGTATCTATAGGTGGAGAGTTTGATAGTTTACTGAGTTATGGAGGTGGAACCCACATAAATGGGGTTAGTATCCGTATTAAAGCCTTTCTTTCATGTAAGGTCACAGGAAAAGGGTGTCTTTTTGGGTTGTGAAGGGACCCTCACTAGACATGGAGTCTTTCAGATTCTAGAACAGTAAGAAATAAATTTCTAGGATCTACAAGTCATTTAGCCAGCCAACAGTTTTCTGTCATAGCAGTCTGAATTGACTATGGCAGATCCTAAGCTGGATTCTGTCCAGCTGGAATATTTATCCTACAAGCTAAAGAAGCATCAATTTTACTGATATGCTGAGCAGTAACAGGAGGTTGGCAGGCTTCTTTCTACAACTATGTCTATTGACTAAGTTATTTTTTTTTCTTTCTCATATTAAAGGTGAGCATTTAGGTAAGTGAGAAGCCTGTTGCATATACTAAAATCCATACAAAAATAAAAGGAAATGACTGAAACTCTGCCAAACATCCATTCCACAAATGGATTCTGTCAAATATCTCAGAAAATTTTATTTTCAAAATACATTCTGTTAGAAATTCTAGGGCTTTTTTTCTCTGTCAAAGTGAAACTATTTGGGTAATATGGTTAATTTGGGTTACTATTGCATCTATCATGAAGGAATGAGTTTAATGAAGTGTCTGCCAAGGCTAAGGAGTGTATGTGTCAGGCACTGGGATGTCACATGTGGAGCACCAAGTGAAGCTAAAGGTACTTTGTGTGTATTTTGAGTTGCTGCAGTACTTGACAGAAGCCTAATAGATAAACAGGATGTAATCTGATAGAACCAGGAAAGCTATAGTGAAAGCTGGGGAATGCCTTGCTTCCATGCATGCTTCTACCAGCACTTTCTCACTTTGATGACCAGTTTTCCATAGAGGCAGCAGCTTCATTTCTCTGAGCTTACACAGCATCTACTTCCAGAAACCAAACCACACCAGAGTCAGAACCTCTGGACATGACTCTACATATCTAGAAAATTACTGAACTCTGTCCAGATTGGGTTCAATATCTAGGCACAGGTACACCAAACTTAGTCATGGGGATGAGATTTTCTGTGTGACCAGACTGTACAGAGCCCACTTAAGTCCTAGGAGAAATAGGATCTTTGGTCATACCCTAAAAGAGAATATCATAAAAACTGTCCACATTCTCAATTTTGTATCACTGTAAGTATTAAACTAGGAGTGGAATTTTAAGTGTAATCACTACATAACAATGTTAAGGATGTGAGTTACTGTGTAGTAAAATCATACAATCTGATTTTCAGCAAGGACATAGAAAGAAAGTGGGAGACCCCACACTGGCAAAGAGGAAAATATGATTTCATTCATTCATGGATTCACATCTGATAAATCTTCAATAAAAGACAGATAGGAGTGCAGTCCATCTAACAGAGTCTCTGTTCCATGACTTTGAAATTGTATGGGAAGACACAGAAAACTAAAACATAAGTTATAGGTAGATATGTAAACAAACAAATAAATATATCTATACATATATATGTGTGTTTGTATAACACTGTGCATGACATGTATGCATAATTGTATATACATACAAACTAATTACTATTTATAATATATGTACATAATACATGGATATACAAATTCCTATTTAATGATTAAAATAATACATAAATAAATAAGAATAGTTAAAAAGAATTTTTCATTCTAAGTACAAAAATAATTTCATCGTGTGATGGTTAGTTTTAAGTTTGGATTGTCAACTGGACACAATCTAGTGTCATCTGGGAAAAGATTTATAGAGTCTCAGTGACAGATTGTCTAGATCATGCTGGCCTGTGGACATATCTGTGGAGAAAGGTTTACCTTGCTTATGCTAATTTATCTAATGCTCAGCCTACAGTGGGTGGCACCATTCCATGGACTTATGTCCTGGACTATATCAGATGAACAATGTGAGGTGTGTATAGACATACATGTATTTCATTCTCTCTCATTCTTCTCTGTGGATGTGACTAAATGAGGTTCCTGCCATCCTGGCTTCTCTGCAATGATGGAATGCAATCTGGAATTCTAAGACAAATAAATCCTTTCTTCCTTAGTGACTTTTGTCGAGCTATTTAGTCACGGCAACAGGAACCAAAAGTAAAGCATGCAAATACATCTTGTTCAGAAACATGGGTAACTAACCTAGAATATAATGAAAACTGGCTTTTATTTAACTGTTTGAAGTATACTTAAACTAAACCCAATGTTAAGAATAAGCAGCTTCTTTTATTCTTTGAAAGAAATGCCTGCCTTGTGTTATCTTCAAGCAATATCATTGAGATTACCTTTTGATGAGACTTTCTGGCAGAAATGACTAAATTAAGCTCCTGAATGATCATATCTGATATTACATGCACATTCATGGCCCTAAAGCTCCCTTAGAATGGTCTAGGCACACAAAGGGCCCATTCACTCAACATTGAACAAAGCTATTGCATACCGACTGAAATTATATGAGTTGTGATAATCTCACCTTCTCATCTGACCTGTGCCAGTAAGATAAATAGTTCCTGTAAATTTGCCCCAGGTCTGGCTTCTGAAATTTGTAACTATGTTTACACTCATATAGACCTTATCAGAGCTTGCCACAATTTCCCTGGGTGGGGGAAACCCTAGTATTGTGTCATTGTTGGTGTTGTTGTTTCCCTGTTGTTTGGTGAAGGCATTTAGTTATCATTGTTTGGTTATCAAGAGAAAGGTTTTGGAGAAACTTATAAGCTAAGTTTCAGCCAGGTTAGGTGCTGTTTTGGTTTAATCAACTTAATAATTTTCTTTCTTGTGTCCCTTTCTTCTTTTCCTCCTCACCCTTTCTTCCTTCTCCTGTCATTCCTCCCTTTCTTCCTCTAGTTCCTTTCTTTCTCTCTGGGCCTCACGCATACTAGTCAAGTGCTTTATCAAAAATCAATATTATTATCCATTTTTTCAATAAAGGTATTTATTCTCAAATTTTCAGTATGATTTTATAGTAGTTTCTCATATTGTCTGGGAGTTATGAACAAGTTCTGTGTGTATGAACAGTGGACATGCTTAGTTTGTAATATTTGTATTGGTGTTTTATACAAGGTTATATGGAGAGATTTGCTTTTACCTAATATTTGAAATGTTTCTTTTTATTTTCTCACAGTTATTTTTTCCTTATTTTATTTCACCTAACATCTGAAATGTTTCTTTTTTTCTTACTTTGTTATTTGAGAATATAATACATGCACATACTAAATTTTGATCAAATAGATCCCTTTTTTTCTCCCTTCCAATTTCTCCCCTGTTATTTTACCACTCTTTGTTTCCCACTTCATATGTTTAAAAACAAGCAAACAAATCAGAGTCCATTTACTCTGCATGAGCGCAGGCTAATCTACTCAGCATGGGTAGCATCTCAAGGGCTGCATCCCTGAGGAAAACTTACTCTCTTTTCCCAGAAGTCATCATTTACCAACAGCTCCTCAGCAGGTGGTAGAACATAAGTAGCCCCTCCCCAGTTCATGTGAGGCTCCTGGCTGGCTTGATCTTGTGCAGGTTTTCTGCTTGCAGCCATAGCTGTGATGAATTCATATGTGCTATGACACTGTAGGTCCAGCAAATAATGTTTTACTTCATATGTCCATTTCTTTTAGCTCTTACAAATTTTCCATCTCTCTTTTCTAAGAGAATCCTTGGGAATTGGTGGTACACCATATCTGTAATAATTAGAGTTTTATACTGTACATCTTATTCTCTGCCTGCTGACCACTAGTGGGTCTTTGTATTAGTTGCCCTCTACTGTTAAAAAAAAAAAAGGCTTGTTCAACAAAGATTGAGATAAATTAATCTGTGGCTACATAATAAGAAGAACTTAGGTGATAGTTTTTTACTATGTTTATTGTTCACAATGATATTATTAGGTTCTTTCTTTGTGACCTAGCTGGCCATGGATTCTGAGACTAGGTAACCATACCAGCCATGAATTCCATCTTGGAGAGCACTATTAATTAAAGCCAACCATAAAGTAGACGTTGACTGCTCTAATGTCCATGCCACTATTTAACAAGTGGCAGTGTATTGCCAGTCTAGTTGTCATTATAGTTTCAGAAATCACACCAGATGATTATTTTTCTTCCCAGGTGCCACGCGAAGCATCTTTTTAGCACCGTGAAAGCTATGTAGTAGAGACGAAGCTTCCAGCTCTGGTCCATCTTGATTCTTCCATGTCCTGTTTAAGTATTTATTTATCCTCATCTGCCTGGCATTCCTGAAGTCTCCTTACTACAGTAAAGCAAACAAATTAGCATTTTATAAAATATTTTCTAGAGGTAAGAGTTTTGTAACCCCAAAATAAATGTCCCTTTACCCTTATGCTTAAAAATATATTGAACATGCTATTAAAGCATTGCTCATATGTAAATTACATTGCCATATATAAAATAAAGTATGATTTTTAAATTAAAATAAGTTGTTATTAAATGTTTAAAAGAAAACATGGAAATAGAAGGCATTTTTTAAAAATGTTTTATTTATTTATATTCCAAATTTTGCTCCCTTCCTATTTTCCACTCCAGGAGTTATTCACCCTTTCCCCATCCCCTTTGTCTTTGAGAGGGTGCTCACCTACTCACCCCCATCACCCTCATGCTGCCCACAACTCCCTACCTTGAGACATCAAGTCTCTACAGAATTAGGTACATCCTTGCCCACTGAGGCTATACAAGGCAGTCCTCTGCTATATATGTGCCAAAGGTCACAGACAAGCTCCTATCTGCTCTTTGGTTGGTATCTTAGTCTCTGGAAGCTCTGAAGGGTCCATATTAGTCAATGCTGTTGGTCTTCCTATGGAGATACCATTCCCTTCAGCTCCTTCAATCCTTTCTATAACTCTTCCACAGGGGTCCCTGATCTCATTCCAATGGTTTGCTGTAAGTATCTTCATCTGTCTAAGTTAGCTTCTGGTAGAGCCTCTCAGAGGACAGCCATGCTGGGTTCCTCTCTTCTGCCATCCTCGTGGTTTAATTTATCTTGATTTCTAGCAGTTTCTGCCCTCTGACTGAAGATGAGTCTTTACAATGCAATAAGGGCCTTCAACTTTCACAGCATCCTCTAAGATAGTATTTGGATAATATGGTAGTTTTTAGGGTAGCCCCCACTCCAGTCATTCAAAACTCACATGAAGGTCAAGCTGAACATCTACTACATATGAGCAGGGAGGCCTAGGTTTTGTGGTGAGCTTTTTAATGTGTTTAGAAAGTGGAAAGAATCAGGTCTTTATCTTATACTCTGTTGAACTCATTCACGGGTGTACATGGATATCGTTTCCTTTGCTGCTGTCCTCAGTAAATGGACCATATGCACAACTGCAAACCACCCTTTCATTCGGTTTCCAGGACCACCTCCAATGAGTTCATCGTTTCCATTCTTACTGAAATGAAGTCCCTCCCTTCTACCATTTTTGTCTGGTGTTTTCTGGATTCATTCTTTCAGATCCTGTTTCTCTTCTGAGCACCATTCACTTCACTAGACATGGAAAACACACAGACGTCTCTTGTCATCAATCTCTGAGCCGTTCTCACATCATCTTTCCCAGATCTGCATTCCTCCTGTGTCCCCTAACTCAGAAAATGGCACCTACTGTCACTGACACAGCTCAGCTCTGAAATTTCATCCCCTATGACCTCTTCATACTCACCACAAATAGCCAACCAAGCCTCAAAATACCTTCCAAATGTCCTTGTGGTTCACTTTTAGCTACTATCTCTGGTCTGTAGAAAAGTGCTGGCAGTCTCATTTCACTGATTCCAGCCTTCTTTGCCCTCATATCCACCTCCCTGCACTGAAGCCAAGGCAACAACACAAATGCAGCGCTGATGCCAGTCTTCTGCTTAAATCCCATCAAAAGCGTTCAGGCATGCAGAGTTAACTCTGGGTTCCCTGGCATAGATTGTACAACCTTAATCTGGCTTCTGCTTGTATTTCCAACTTCATTTCCTGCTAGACCCTCTGCTTTCAGCCATAGTTATGCGACTTGAAAGAATACAAATCTCATTTGGTTTTATCTCATTCCCAACTCTTTAGTCCATAAGAGTTCCATTTTCGTCTAACACATTTGCAAAAGCAAAATAACAAGTGTGATCATCTGAAATGTAATCGGGTTCTACATATGATGTGCTTGTGCTTTTCTTTTCTCTGCTGTTCTTGATGCTGCTCAAAAATGTAATTCAGAGACTGGAAAATTAGCAGAGCTTAAACAAGTGAGCTATAGACTCAGAACCCAGCAAGTGCCAATGCATGTGTTCTTTTGTCTCATCTGGTTTCACACACATTCCCTGGCCAGTACATATCTGTGGTGATCATTCCCTATCAACTTGCTTACATAAATATTAGTGTTTAAGTTTATTTTATTTTATTTTGTCTATTCAGTCTCAATGTGTAGAATTTCTACTGAGTCCCAGACTTTTTCCTTCCAAGTCAGTACCTGATTAAATCTCTGAGATCCAGATCTGGCTTACAGATTCTCTCCTCTGTGCAATCAATTTCTCCTCCCATGTATCCTTTTCAAAGACAATTCACTTCATCTTCTCCAGCTTACACAGTATAGTATATATCCTCCTGATACTATTTGAAAAACTATAGCACCTTGGAGCTATGTGGTTTTATTCTCTTACACTTGTCTAAAGTCTATACAGGTTGTCAGAAGCTTGGTCACTGCTGTGATTTCAGAGTTTAGTCTTGTGTTAGGTAATTGCTCACTAAATCTTCATCAAATAAGTCAGCTATAGCTCCTTAGGGAAAATAATAGAACTTATTAGTCCCATTGTTTCCATTATTTATAAGGCCATTTATAGACTCTCAAAGCTTTAGAATATGAAACAATCTTTGAAATCACCAGAGAGTAGTTGTAAAAATCTCCCAGAAAAAAAATTTCTCAGTCAAGTTTGCATGGATAATTAGAAGGAACTTCTAGAAGATTCTATTAGAGTCCAGTCTTATTTTTAAAGCACAGATCTGATAATGAACTCTGAACCTGGTCACTGTCCTCTATGAGGGGTGTTCTCAAACTTAGACAAGAAATTCTCCAGGCCATTGCCAGCAGAATGCCCTCTGTGTCTGCTCCATTCCCACCAGGCCAATTTGCTGGAACTCAGGTTCTGTTAAGTGTCTTCCAATTTTTCAGATGTCAGCTGGTCACAGACACTACACTATTCCAACCATACATGTCACTGAAATTCTTCACTCACAAGCTTGGAGATAATGGTGATGATAATGGTGATTGTGGTGGTGGTGATAGTGGTAGTAGTGATGATGATTGTGATGGTGAAGGTGGTGGTGCTAGTAATAATGATGGTGGTAAGAGTCATAGTAGTTATGGTGGAGATAACAAGTCCTAGCATCAAATCGTCTTGCCTAGCCCTACTCCAAGAACAACTTCCTGTCTGTAGTCTAAATTTCCTCTGGCACACCTGCTCTTTCAGGAGTCAGCTTCTAGCAGCACATCTCAGGACTGACTTTGAAAGGATGGTGAGTTCAAGTTGGTACTGATGAAGAGACTCATTTCCTCCTCTTTCTTAGTAGTAAAATTGCTTCCAATTTTCTATGCAAGAGGCAACACTGTTTTTTGAATACATAGATCAGATGTAAAAGTAGGCGAGATATGTGTTTAAATGTCAGTATCTAGCATTGAGAAAGTCTGTGTATTTCTTCTTTCCCCCTATTTCAGGGTATAGTAGGTAATTACTAGGGCTCTCCCTTGTCTCTAAATGTTGTCAAATCACTATCTAAATGTGTATGTTTATACCCAGAGACCTGGGCTATTATCAACTTTGGTCAGATAAGCTTCTTTTTGTAGGTAAAAGTCAATGAAGGTAACCAACCAATCAATGTGTTGAAAATAAGAAATCATCTGTGTTTGGTCTCAAATGGGACATCTTTACCAACTATCTCTCTTACTAGGGCTCAAGAAATATCATAGAAGAGGTAGAAATAGCATAAGAGCCCAAAGATGGATAAGAACACTGCGTTTATGATTCTTCTTGTTATGATAGGGCGGCTGCGCCATGCACTCACAATAGCTGTTTGTATCTACACAAGACTAGCCTGCCAAGAGATACTCTTCAGCTCCCAGTTTTCAGTGGGAATTTATTGGCAGCAGATAGCTGCTAAAGAAAGGAGACTCATTTTTATTTCACAGTATGGCCACTTGTAGGTTTCTCATGCTTCAGTGAATGATGTGACACCCACACATCTATAAACAACACTAAGTAGACTTAGTGGATTATCAAAAACAACAACAACAACAACAAAGAAGAGTTGAAATAGGAAGGAGGATTGGCGAGGGACTACAGAAACAGCAAGAAGAGTTGAAGGAGTGAAATGAGGCATTGATTTGATCATAATTCATTATACATGTAAATAATAAATAAAATAATAAAGTATAAAATTAACTAATAAAATTTCCTTCAGATTCAGCCAATGTATGTCTCCAGCTTTGAACTGTACTTCAGGCTTTACAAAACGTTCAAGTTTAATGAGAAACTTTTGACCTTTATCATCTGAATTCTTAAAACCTAAGCCATCCTAAGCCCCTTTTGCCTTACTTCCACTGTTCTATGGCACAGTGCAGAGACATTCATCCCCAGAGAGTGGGAATGCTTGCTGCAAATTACTCAGCGTTTAAATGTCAAGATGACTGAGACTACACCTCCATAAATAATTTATGTAAAGGACAGACATGAGGCAGCTCCAGTTTCCAGGCTACCAGAATCCTTAAGGGCCATAATTCGAGCCCACTCTATCTGAGAAAAAGAGCAGAGGAGAGAAAGAGCTGGCCATCACCATCACCCATAGCAGCTCCCTCCATCTCTCCTGATATCTCCTTTATATCAGATGGCTCACCTTTCTAGTGAAATTACTTTTCATTTCCTCCTGTTCATAGGACAAAAAAGGAGAGGGACCCTAAGTCTCAAAGAAATATTCCCATGCTCACTGTATCCTGAAAAGCCAGCCATTCTTACTTCTGTTTTCTCTAGGTGATGGCAAATATCACATGGATTTCTAAAGCCCAGGAGGAAATAGATGACAGAGAAAAGAAGCTTCCTCAAAAAAGTTTTTTTCTTGTCTTTCCAAAGGACTGGGACTTGACTCCACCATGAGATAATGTTTTGATTTGCTTCTTAGCATAGCAGAAGTAGCAACTGAAATTTTGCAAGGCATAAAGCAACAGTAAGAATTGGAACACAGACCCTTTCCTGCACATTGGAGAGAGGTTCTAACCCTCTTTACCTGAAGAACAAATTAATCTCCCAGCCATTTCTCTTCCACAGAAGTAATTTTCTAATTATTTTCTTTTCAACAGAGTTTCTGTCTTCCTACTTTTTAAAAGCTAAGCCAAATGCAATGTGCATGTGTGTATGCACACACACACACATACACACACACATTCATACACATACAAACATACATAAACAAATATTCACATATACACATGTATGTACAAATATTCATATATACACTTTCACATATGCTTATACACATGTGCTCACATACACATCCTCACATAGATAAACTCATAAAGCATACATATTTTTCTTTTGATGGAGCTTAGATTTGTGCTCGGTAGCACAGTCTATCCTACCCACAGAAGGAGGGCCACCTTTGTATAGGCTCAGACTGAGGCCAATAAAGTAACATAAAAATGGGTTTATGATGCTGGGCTGCAAAGAATCCAGATGCACTATGCAATTATAGACATCAACCAACAACACATCCAGGTGTCCAGTGCAGTTGCAGGCAGCAAAACCTCAGCATAGTAATGAGTCAGATATAGAGTAGAGAAGTAAATCTAAGTAAGACATCTGTGTCTCTGCCAAAAGCTTTTATCCCATCATTGTCAAGAAAGAAAGGGCTCTAGTTCATGCAAATACTTATCAAGTGGTTGATATGGTAGGTGGTCTCTTCCTTTGAAATATCAAGTCATCATATACAACTTCCTATTAGATTATTGATGCCTGTGCTGCATTTTACCTGTGTCTTACTCCTCTTGGTTTAGCAACAGAATTTGACCTAGTGGGTCACTTGCCCTCAAGGGTATTATTTTCTCTTGGTTTGTCTCATTCTGTCTTGCATTATTCTTCCTCCCTGAGTTATCAGTAAACCAAGCTCTAAACATTATAGACCCTGCATGATCAGTATTTAGACATGAAAGCTGCCGCACTGATGAATACCAGGAACTGAGTTCACAGGGATAGTCATAGATAACACTTGATGCATAGCCTCTGAAGCTGTGTGGCCTCCAGCATGATTGCAGACTGGGTGGTGCTGGTCTGTAAGCATCAGTCCATGGTGACACAAGGAGAAACAAGACCATTTAAGAACATTTGGAGCAGGAATCTTGGGTCAGGTATAGATAGTTGGGGCACTCCTGAATTGTGCTGAATCACTGGGTTTTGGAAGCTGGGTACCAGGCATATATAAGACAGTCATGCAATGGGTGGCCGTTGTAATTACTTTTCTATTGCTATCATAAAAATACCACAGCCAAGGGAATTTATAGGAGGAAAAATTTATTTTGGTTTACAGTTACAGAGCCATACGAGTTCCTCACATTGTGGGGAAGTAGCAGGTTGAAGGGCACAGGGACTGTGCCACAAGGATAACTGCAGAGATGGAGCATGTTCAAACCCTAGAAATCTCAAAATGTGAGATTTCAGATCTCATCCTGAGACCAGCAGAAGTGGATCTAGCTCTGTTTCTGTGCCTGCCTCAGAGCAGTGTAACCCCCAACCAGGTGGTCACAGATAATCATTCATATAGCCCGGCACATGGAACACCATGGTCACAGATAGTCATTCATATAGCCCGGCACATGGAAAACCATGGTCACAGATAGTCATTCATATAGCCCGGCACATGGAACGCCATGGTCACAGATAGTCATTCATATAGCCCAGCAAATGGAACACCATTCCATGCTAATGAGGTGTCTCAGCACCTTAGCTTTCAGGCAGAGATCTTTTCCCTCCCTGGATATCCCCACACCATTCCCCAGACTATATAACCCTGGGTTTACTCCAAATGAAATGTGTGTGTTCAAACACACCATGAATATATATACTCGTGCTATGATTGTCTCAGTAATGATCATTGGGGAAGCCCTTCGTCTAAAAGCCACAACCCTGAGATCCTTGGAGAATGGCTTCCCACTCCCCACCTGTCTAGCACTTGCTACCAACCAGACCAGGATCTTTCCCATTTGGATTATGATTCATTCTTCGAGCCCAGTTTGCAGCAGTGTCTGGACGCCCTGAGGGGGAAAAAGAAGAGGATGCAGAACCACAACACTCATCCTGGAGTCCCTTTCACCCCTCCTGGACTGGCAGGTAGCATTGTCTGACAATCTGAATGGAAGATACAGACTGCAGGTCCCATCTGTTCTGGACTTTGCCCAGCCCTCCCCAAGTAGATGTACCAGAGGCATCTGGATACCCCAAAAGGAGAGGTGGAACCTGTAACCACAGCAGACATGGCAAAAGGCATGTGACTGGGAAAACAAACTGAAGACTCACATCTTCAATCTCAAGCAAGAAGCAGAGAGAATACACTGGAAATGGCTTGAGTCTTTAAATTCTCAAAGCCCAACCCCAGTGACACACTTTGTTCAGCAAGTCCATACCTTCTAAATGTCCTGAAATAGCAACTGGAATCAAAGTGTTACAAAAATGTGAGTCTATGGATGACCTTTTTATTCAAATCATTTAGTTTCAACATAAGTAGTTTAGTGCCACAGAAAAAGAAATTCCAGATTCAGACTCACCTACACATGAACAACTGAGTTTTGATTAAGGTCTAACACAACCCAGTAGAAAATCAGTTTCTCTCTTGGGTTACACAAAGACTTCTACCACAAGTCAGATCTATAAAAGAATAAATAGACAAATTGTTATTCATTGAAACCAAAACATCTGTTCATAAAAGAAAATTAATTTTAAGAGGAAAAATATATAACCAACATACTGAGGGCCATGTACATGCACGTACATGCAAAGCTTGAATAGCCAGTTTACTAAGATGAAATAAGAATGCAAAAATAAGCATATAAAATGCATTGACATCATTAGTTACTGGAGGAACATAGCTAAAAGAATTATATTCCCTATGCTCCTAGTAGAAGAGGCAAAAATGTAGAAGCTCTGAAAAGTGTTTGCGAGGGTATGTAGCCACATTGCTACAGGGAATACAAAATGTTAGGAGTCCTGTGGGAAGCAATTTGACAGCCATTTCATTTCAAAGTTGCACAGCATGTAGCATTCAATCCACCACCCGTCTTCCCCTAATTTGCCAAAAGGAAAAGTCAACATATGCCCAGAGAAGGATTCATACACAGATGTTTATAGGAGTTTTCTGGAGAAGTCAACCTCAAGAAGAAATATTCAATTACAAAAGCCTTTATGAATAATGTGCTGAGGCTGAAGGGGTCTGCAGCCCCATAGGAGGAACAACAATATGAACTAACCAGTACCCCCAGAGCTCCCTGGGACTAAACCACCAATCAAAAAAAACACATGGTGGGACTCATGGCTCTAGCTGCATATGTAGCAGAGGACGGCCTAGTCAGTCATCAATGGGAGGAGAGGCCCTAGGTCCTGTGAAGGTTCTATGCTCCAGTATAGGGGAATGCCAGGGTCAGGAAGCAGGAGTTGGTAGGTTGGTGAGCAGGGGCAGGGGATAGGAGCTTTTCAGAGGGGAAACCAGGAAAGGGAATAACATTTGAAATGTAAATAAAGAAAATATATAATAAAATGTATAATGTGCTGTACCCATAGAGTGTGGCATACTTCCAAATATAAGTGAGTGAATTGTTGATACATGTAATATGACTATGATAGTGTGTGTAATGACATGACTGCTAAGTATAAGAGGTCAGACATAAATAGTACAGATGAATATTATTATAAGATGCTCTACAAAATGCAAAATAATCTATTCTGGCGAATACCAACCTATCTGACTTGGGAATAGGAGATGGGAGGACCAGAGCACAGGAATGTGAACAAGCACTTGGAAATGATAACTACATTCATTTGCTTTTGTTGAGGCAAGGGTTTCATTTATGTGAAAATTTATCCTATTGAACACTTTAAATATACACATTTTAGTATTAATTAATCTTTAGTGAAAGCATAAATAGGAGATAATCAGCATAAGTCCTTATCAAAAATGCAGGAGGAGCTCAATAAAAACCAGTGACTTTTAGCAGGTCCATTATTTGAAGTTATGCTTGATATGGTAGAAATCTGATGTAACCAAAATATTGAGTCAGCCTCTGGGCTTGTTCTCCAGGCAGATTAACATGCATTTGGGTGACAAGCTGGTGTTATGCTTGCTTCATTTAAATTCTGTGCTGCAGAGGTGAAGTCATTTGTATGCAGTCCATGCTTATGAGCAAACGCCGATGATGTAAGTCTAAGACTTCTCTGAGTGAGCATCTGCCTGTGCTATAGGATGCCCTTCAGCACAATCATGGCTAGCCCGCAGATAAAATGCCACATTTGCTCGTCTGTTTAATGTATACAAGTTTGTTTCTTTGCATCACACATACACACTCATGTGTTATTGTGTATCCTTTAAAAATTATTTTAACAGCATGAAGTAAGCCATCAGCAAGAAAAATCAAAATTTCCTTATCTCAGCGAAAGAGTCAATACTTGGATATTATGTCAGCTTTTACATAGATGATTTTATTTAGCCTTGAGATTATACTAGAGCATTGTTTATCATGCTGTGTCTCTTCTAATAAAACTCTTGAGTATCCCTTACAATTAGGTAAGGTATGTCTGAGCCGTGTGCGTGTGTGTGTGTGTGTGTGTGTGTGTGTGTGTGTGTGTATGTGTGTGTGTGTGTGTGTGTGATGTACTAGTTACGTTTTCCCAAGAGCCAGAACAAATAGAATTTCATTCAAATAGAATTTTCATTCAAACAAATAGAATGTTCAGTGTTATAAATAGAATTTCCTATGTACTTATTATCTATCTATTTATCTAACCCAAACTATCATCTATTGATCTGAGGGATTTATTAGAAGACCTGGCTCAACCTGAGGTGTCAGATGGTATAACTTGAATCAGAGCCTGAAAAATGATACAC